>NC_065524.1:19491763-19594263 GCF_006386435.1 Epinephelus moara | reverse complement strand
TAATCATTAATCACAACACCATATTTAATGAGAAAAGTGAGAATTCAAAATTAAAAATGGTCGAGAATTGGCCCAAGTTAGCTCATTCGAAAGGAGGAAACATGCAGATTGTAACAAGAATCAAACCATTCACATAACAGCAATGACTTCACCTGAAGTTACGTTCAACAACACCCACAATCTCACAGACCATGGCCTTCACACTCTTTATCTCCCCACTCACTCCCTTCAGCCTCTTCATCTTATTTGTCTTGGTCTTTATTGCACTCACATAGTGCAGATGGGCGGCCTGCCCAGGTCGATAAAACCCAAATTCCAGTTTTCTCAACTAAATGGGCTGGTGGCCTGTAACCACTGAGTACGACCTGTGTAACTGCAGTACGCTCAGTCAGTTCTACCAAAGTCTAATTTACTCAAGAGAAGGGATTTTCTCCTTACTCCTTTTGAACGTCTCGTACCTCTGTCATCTCCAGCATCCTCTCTGAAGCACTGGTGTGTTTATCGCTACTTGCATTGTGAAGCTTGTAGTTCATCTGTGGGCCCTGCTCACTCCAACCCCCTGTACACTTCAGAAACTGAAACAGATACGTTCAGTGTGGCGACCACTACAACCACACTGTATTAATTCTACTGCTCCCTGTTGGCGTGTAACTGATTTACAATTTACTACTAATCTTGTTCATCTGTTTGGGTGATCTTACAAAAATAAAAGTGGTTTAAATAGCTTCACAGTTAAGTTCAAATGGAGCTTTAAAGTCTGGGGTAACCCATTATTATTTAAGGCTTGCATTCTGAATAGTGGAAGTATTATATACAAAATACAAAAGCTTAAACACAATAAAAACTAGCACCAACTTGCATCTTATTTAAGCCCAAGCTCGACCAACATTCATTCTTTAATTAGAGCAAAGCTTGTTCATATCATCACACAAAACTGATCAAATGTTATTAATTTATTTATTAATTTATTATATTAGCGTGGGCATACATTTAAGATTAACAGATATATGGTGCTATTGTTTGTGTTGGCAGGGGATTTCCTGCATACACTACAACTTCAAATTCACATGCCATGTCATTAACTTTAAAAAAAAAAAAAAAAAAAAGGATTAAAGTTAATATGATTTTTGTTATGACAGAAAAAAACAACTTGGAGATAATCCAAGAAGTCAACATACAAAGCTTTCTTTCATGCTTACATTTATGATGCATAGTGCAGTATTAATCTCAACATTAATCAGCAAATATAACTGATCCACATGTCGTATGTGCTGTGCCCTATCAGTGCACTGGTGAATCATTGACACTGCAGGTGTGAGGAATGTACTGAGTTCACGGGAGTGGTAACGTGATGTTGAACACCTCCATGGCAGTCTTCGCGAAGTTTTCATCTGGCTGTGGCTTCCTCTTGCTGCCTGGCTGCAGGAATCTGCTGATGGCGGGAATCTGTGTCATCCTGCCCTGGAAAGACTGGAGGGAAACACAGAGAGTCCTTAAACACAACATTCAGTTATTAGTGTGTATTCTTATTATGATGAAAGGGACAGACAATCTTTTTATGCTGATATTGTTCCTTGGATACATTTACCTTGACGTTGGGAAACCCAGCGAGGATTCCAGGGAATTTCTCCTCCAACATCAGGGTGCATTCAAGCAGCTGCACGTCTGCACAGCTTAGCTTACCTCCCACCAGGTAAATGGGCCCAGTCAGTGCCTGACACACAGTATTGTGTTTAGTTATCACACACAATCATCATCAGGTGCATTTTCCATCTTGAAGGGTTTCTAACCAAGATGAATCAGTTATTAGACCACACCATTTCGTACCTTTTCAAACACAGGAAGGTAACGTTCCTTTGCTTTGCTCTGAATGTTCTCCATTTTTGCCTCTATATCTGCACTCAAGGGCAACTTCATGATCATTTCCATGAGATCCATCAGTCCCTCTGAGTACATGTTGATCCTGAGGGAAAGTGTTCATGGTGACACATTCATCCACTCAGTCACATGTTATAATAGAAAACACACTCTTATAATTAGACTTTTAAAAGACCTGGACCTTACATGACACGGTCTTTGATATCTTTCCCATGAAGATTGTACTTCTCTGCGATGTAATTCAAGATTGCTTTTGTCTGAATGAGCTTCATGCCATCAATTTCCACCATGGGAACCTGTTGAAACATGAGAGCTCCATCTGCAGACAAAACACAGCAGCAGGTCATGCACAGAGCGGCACAGCCAAGTCGTAAAACAATTTCTTTGTAGACATAACTTCAGTAAAGCAATTCATAACCTTTACTTTAAATGGTTATGTCACCGCAGTTTGCATCAGAAGTGGCTGGAGTTAACAGATACACAATGGGGACACTTGCGGAAAGAAAAAGAGGAAAGACAGCAATCAGGTGACTTGGACAGAGACCAGAGAGACCCTGAATCCAACTTACCACTCAGCAGTTTTAAATACTGGTCACGAGTTGTCAGAAAAACCTCATCAAACTGTGAACAAGAGAGTACATGACAGATTTAGGGCACATTCAGCAAGTTTGGGGTTCCTTAAAGGCAGCACAGCTTCAGATTAATATCACCATACCCTCCCTTCACTTACTTCGACTTCTGCAGCGGCCAAAAGCCAACGGATTGACTCCATTTTCCCTCTTCCATTGATGTAGTGCAGCACAACTTTGCCCGACATGATTGTAGTACTTTGTAGGTGTATCGTTAAATCTCTCTAAAGAATTGAGACAAAGTAAATATCACTGAATACAAACAAATGCCACGTTATCAAAACTGAGTTAACATCTGTTTGTCATACCTGTGCACCGCCTCAGCTGTAGTGGAGGAGTCAGGATGAAGTGCGTAATAAAAGGAAGTTATGTCGTCGTATAAAATATAAGTGTCGATTAAAAAAATGATAAAGTGGGTGGGAACATCTTGAGACTGCGATTGGTTGGTTCTGGCCAATAGAAACATGGCTCATTAGCATGTTGCCGCTAGACATCATGGGAAAAATACTTAAAAAATTAAATTCGACCAATATAGATGCACTGTATTCATGTCTGTGTGATATTAACAGTAAGCTAGTATGGACACATTCATCTGTAGCAGATCTACCACATTGACTCATGGTAATATATTTTGAAGGCCTGCAATCAGCTGATAAATTTAAAGTATTTTATTTTACAAAAAATGTACAAGTTGAACACACTGACACTCAGTCAAAGTTTTAATTATATTCAATAACTGGCAATTCAGTAATCACAATCTCTTCGGCCGATGGGGTAGAACATGTTAACTTGATCATTTTACTTCAGATACTGAAACAGATTTGTACAGTGGGGCAGCCACTACGACCACACTGTATTAATTCCTATCGCTACCTGTTGCTAATCTCGTTCATCTGTTTGGGTGATCTTACAAAAATAAAAGTGGTTTAAATAGCCTCACAGTTAAGTTCAAATGGAGTTTTCAAGTCTGGGGTAACCCATTATTATTAAAGGCTTGCATTCTGAATAGTTGAAGTATTATATGCAAAATACAAAAGCTTAAACACAATAAAAACTAGCACCAACTTGCATCTTATTTAAGCCCAAGCTCGACCAACATTCATTCTTTAATTAGAGCAAAGCTTGTTGTTGTGTTGTACTGGAATTCATATTATCACACAAAACTGATCAAAGGTTAAACTATTTATATATATATATATATATATTACATGAGCTACATGAGCTAATTTAAGATTAACAGATATATGGTGCTATTGTTTGCATTGGCAGGGGGTTTCCTGCATACACTAGAACTTCAATAATGCAGGCTGCTGATAGTATCAAGGTTAATAATCTATGATAAAAGGATTAAAGTTAATATGGTTTTTGTTATAACAGAAACTAAAACAGGTGTGGAGATAATCCAAAAAATCTACATACAGAGATTTCTTTCACGCTAACTACATTTGTGATGGATAGTGCAAAATTGAAATTAAAATTAAAACATTAACACTATGTAATGTACTGAAAGAAAACTAGACCAGTATACACTGATCAGCCAAAATGTTAAAACCACTGACAGGTGAAGTGAATAACTTTTATTATTTTGTTCCAATGCATTGTTCTGCTGGGAAACCTGGCATTCATGTGGATACCACCTGACATGTACCACCCACTCAAACACCGTTGCAGACCAAGTACCCCCTCTCATGGCAACAGAGGCTGCTCCCCAATGGCAGTGGACCCCCCAGCAGAAAAAAGCAGCATGCCACATTACAAAAACAGTTTAGAAATGGCCTGTGGAGCGTGAGAAAAAGCTCAAGGTGTCGACCTGGCTTCTAAATTTCTATTGTCATGAGCTCTGGGTAGTGACCAAAAGAATGAGATCACGTATTCCAGCAGCCGAAATGAGTTTCCTCCGTGGGGTGGCTGGGCTCAGCCTTAGAGATAGGGTAAAGAGCTCGGACAACTGGAGGAAGCTCAGAGTAGAACCGCTCCTCCTTCGTGTCAAAAGGGGTCAGTTGAGGTAGTTTGGGCATCTGATCAGGATGCCTCCTGGGCATCCAACGTTAGAGGTGTTCTGGGCACGTCCCACTGGTAGGAGGCCTCAGAGAAGACACAGAACATACTGGAGGGACTACATATCTCATCTGGAGGAGCTGGAAAGTGTTGTTGGGGAGAGGGACGTCTGGGGTGCTTTGCCTGGTCTCCTGACCCCATGACCCGACCCCAGATAAGCAGATGAAAATGGATGGACAGCCTAAATCAGTGATAAGATGTCCTGTCCCAATCACTCAAATGATACAAAAAAGAGGTTTGGGGTCAGTTTACCTTAAAAGGGTATGTTACACCTCCTTGGTATATGATAAAACTTTCCTTTCTCCTCATATGGATAGATAACATCTTCAATATTACAGAAATGTATAATTTGATGGGCTATTTTTTTTTTTTAAATCGATGACGAGAAAGCTTACAGAAGGAGGAAATTCAACAACTGTCCCAAACACCCTTAATTCACCAGATATTTTTTAAAGGCCGACAAACAACCAATCAATTTGAAGTGTTTCATGAACAGTGACACATGTTAAACATACTGGTACCCAGTCAAAAGTTTAATTACACCCGATAACTGGCAATTCAGTAATCACACTGACTTTGGCTGAGGCATGTTAGCTTGGATTATTTTACACCAGAAACTGAAACAGATTCATACAGCTACCAGTGTGTGTGTAACAGATTTGAGCCTATCCCCAATGACATTGAGCGAGAGGCGGGGTACACCCTGGACAGGCTATGATAATGTGTAATATTCAATTTACTGCATGCCATGTCTTTAATGTTAAGAAGACTAAAAGTTAATATGATTTTTTTGTAATACTAGCATCACTAATAAACAGATGTGATGCTTAAAATAACGCTTTTCTTTGTCTGTACATGGTGTGGAGATAATTCAATCACTGAACAAAAACACAGCAGCTTCTCAACTGTTCCTCAAAAATAAAATTTTTATTTAGTTGAACCTTCACATTCAACACTCATGTATTGTGATGTTATGAAGGATTACATAGATTTCTTTCATGCTAAAGAGATTTGTAATGGATAGTGCAGTATTCAGCTTGTAGGCTGTTGGTCCCAGGAGCAGACTCAACTGTATCTCTATCACAGTCACTTATATGCTGCGTATACCTGCCCCGCCTGTAGTGGGACTTTGCCGGCAGAGCCCTCCCATCGTTCTGCCCACTGATCACTCCCTCTCCAGTTGTGACACCGTCATTTCCTGAACTCAGCAGACTCTAGGTATCACCCCGTTCCTGACACGATTGTTTCTCATCTTCTGGGCATGTTGATCTCATCTGTATGCAATTTGCAGCTACGCACACTAACTTCAGACTGCAAAGGCATACACCATTATGTTTAGCTCTTCATCTAGGGTTGTATGATTAACCATGATTATCTGTTTGTTAACTCTGATTATACAATTTACGGAGTCTCTCAGTTGACACATGTCGTGCTTGTATAATGCACTGGTGAATCATTGACACTGCATTTGTGAGGAATGTACAGAGTTCATGGGAGTGGTAATGTGATGTTGAACACCTCCATGGCGGTCTTCAATAATTTTTCATCTGGCTGTGGCTTCCTCTTGCTGCCTGGCTGCAGGAATCTGCTGATGGCGGGAATCATTCTCATCCTGCCCTGGAAAGACTGGAGGGAAACACAGAGAGTCCTTAAACACAACATTCAGTCATCAGTGTGTATTCTTATTATGATTAACAATATTCTGGGATTTCAAAGGGACAGATCATCTTTTTATGCTGCTGTTGTTCCTTTGTATATTCAGCCTTATTCTGTACAGCGTGTCCAATATGACACATTTACCTTGACGCTGGGAAACCCAGCGAGGATTCCAGGGAATTTCTCCTCCAACATCAGGGTGCATTCAAGCAGCTGCACGTCTGCACAGCTTAGCTTACCTCCCACCAGGTAAATGGGCCCAGTCAGCGCCTGACACACAGTATCTTGTTTAGTCATCATACACAATCATCATCAGGTGCATTTTCCATCTTGAAGGGTTTCTAATCAAGATGAATCAGTTATTAGACCACACCATTTCGTACAGTCAGCACAGCGGTACCTTTTCAAACACAGGAAGGTAGCGTTCCTTTGCTTTGCTTTCAATGGTTTCCAGTGTTGCTTTTTTATCTGCACTCAAGGGCAACCTTATGATCATTTCCATGAGATCCATCGCTCCTTCTGAGTACATGTTGATCCTGAGGGAAAGTGTTCATGGTGACACATTCATCCACTAAATCACATGTTATAATAGAAAACACACTCTTATAATTAGACTTTTTAAAGAACTGGACCTTACATGACACGGTCTTTGATATCTTTCCCATGAAGATTGTACTTCTCTGCGATGTAATTCAAGATTGCTTTTGTCTGAACGAGCTTCATGCCATCAATTTCCACCATGGGAACCTGTTGAAACATGAGAGCTCCATCTGCAGACAAAACACAGCAGCAGGTCATGCACAGAGCGGCATGCCCAGATGGTAAAACATTAATTTCTTGGTTGATATGACCACAGGTGACCTTTGCCTCAAATGGTTGTCTCACTCCAGGTTGCATCACAAGTGGGTTGAAGTTAACAGATGACAGATGTTAACAGAACTCATGAAATTGGGGGGAGGATGACTTGGAAACAGGTCAGAGAGACTCCAGAGGTTTAATTTAGTTTTTCTGAATATCAACTTACCACTCAGGAGTTTTAAATACTGGTCACGAGATGTCAGATAAATCTCTTCAAACTGTGAACATGAGATTACATGACAGATTTAGGGCGCATTTAGCAAGTTTGGGGTTCCTTAAAGGCAGCACAGCTTCAGATTAATCTCACTATACATTTCACTTACATCAACCTCTGCAACTGTCAAAAGCCAACGGATTGACTCCATCCGACCTCTCCCATTGAGGTAGTACAGCATAGGTCTTCCAGACATGGTTATAGTACTTTAAAGTGTACTGTTAAATCTCTAAAAGAGAAAAAGAGAGAGTAAATATCACATATTACTGAATACACATAAACTTACAATTACCAAAACTGAGTTTGTGTGGTCATACCTGAGCTGTAGTGGAGAAGTCAGGGTGAAGTACGTGACAAAGGTGAAGTTAAGTCGTTTTATAATACAGTAGTGTGGATCTATAAAAGATAAAGTGGGCGGAAACATCTGAGTCTGTGATTGGTTGGTTCTGGCCAATAGAAATATGGCTCATTAGCATATTGCCGCTAGACATCATGGGAAAAATGTAGCTAACTGGCATAACGGACGAAATAACAAACTAGCTAGCATTATGGGAAAAAATTAAATAAGTAGCTGTCTTTATTTGATCATTCTTCAACTAGTTTGATGTATCAACATAGTTTACGTTTATGAACGTGACAGCTGAACTATATGGCACGCGGCATATCAATATGTGACGACGTAATTATAACTGTACGCACCATACTGCCTCATATTCACCAACAACTTTATCTGTTAATTAACATTGTAATAAATTAATTTTTCTTGTGATAGAGTACATTTATACTGTGACATTGCCATTTTTAATTGAGTAAAAATATGATTACTTCTTCCATCACTGACTAACGTTAGTCCTACCAAAACCTACTTTACTCGAAGGAAAAATAGACTGGAATTCACTACCTCTTTTAAATAGCTTACCATAGTTGTTTTTATTTTGTCAAGAACCAGCTCTATTTCCTATCTGGACACATTTAGCTCCCCAGAGAGATATTGTCGTGATATAATTTATGCAATGCTATTGGGCAGAGGTGCTCAATTTACAGCCTGTGGGCCAAATCTGGCCCGTGACTGGGCACTGTGTGGCCTGCTGACCATTTTCACACTGCCAATTTTTTTGTACATTGACTGTAAACTGCCAGGGTGCATTAAAAATAGAGCTTGCTCTTCAAAAAAACAATAAAATAAGAAATAAGTGCTAGGAGTAGGATCCTGTGGGCCCCTCAACAGAGGTCAGGCTAAGCCCTCAAAGGCCATCAGATCCTGGAAACATCCCTACGTACACCTGTCCTGTGCATGGCTGCTGCCACTGGATGCCTCATTTATTCACTGTGTCTGATAAACAATGCACATTTTTTTATTAAGTGGTCCCTAGCCTCCTATCATTTTGCAGAAGTGGCCCCCAGGCAAAGCAAGTTTAGTATATGTGGTATAGGGTACTGATGAAGCACTGCAAACAGCAGTCTTAGTGTTATTTTTGACACAACTTGCAGGTATACATCAACATGGCACATGGCAGGACAATGAGACAGTTAAAAAAATAAAACAGAGCATAATAACAAAAAGAAAAAAAATTAAACAAAAACTGTCTGATCTGGTTAGGATGACACTATTTAAGTGCTGATGTGTTGCACTTGTTGCAGCTTATCTGTGGGCCCTGTTTCACTGAAACACCTGTAGATGGTGCTATGTGGCAAATAAAAAGTTAGGAAATAACATACTGTTGATGTGCCAGAAGTGTTTCCTTTTCCATAGCCATGAAGATGAGTACACCCCTGATAGGTGTCAGTGAGTACAATGTAGTGTAATGTGCTCTGACAACATGCTTATACCTGCATTACCTACAGGACAGGTGCAGTAATACTGCACCATTAAGGGCCTAAGACGACAAATCTTTCTTCTCCCAGTTTTAATATGTACCAATGTAGACATATGTATATTTCATTACATTATAAAAGCAGACTACCAGGTCAGTATAGATGCACTGTATTGATGTATAGCATTAACAGTGAGCTACTACTGACAGATTAACCGAGCTGACCAGCATCTACCAGAGCTGCTGTGCTCACCCTGGTGTTGCAGTCAGACACACATGGAAAATGTACTGATAATAATGTATTTCCAAGACCTAAAATTGGCCAATGACAAATGACACAAGTTGAACATACTGGTACCCAGTCAAAAGTTTAATTATATTCAATAACTGGCAATTCAGTAATCACACTCACTTTGGCCGAGGGGGTAGAACGTGTTAACTTGGATCATTTTACTTGAGAAACAGATTGATACAGTGTGGCAACCACTTGCATTGTAATAATTTTACTGAAATTAAAGCACGGCTTTGAATTTCATTCGAAATTTATAATGCACAAATAATAGTTACCTGATTGACGAGGCTACTGTCATCAAACAAACACAGCAGGAATGTAAAAAACATGACTGAACTGTACAGAGGCAAAGTAATTAGCTGTAGCCGAAAACAAGTCACAGTGAAGTTTTCATAAAATTATAATATGCATATTATGTATACAGGTTGGTGAACATTCAATGATGAGTCTGATACAAAACGGAGGATGTAACCTTTGTAGAACAGTAGTTATGTTACAGAAATACAAAACAAAACACTGAGGAGCGAATCTGGGCTCAAGTTTTGGCCAGCTGCATTTAAATATACACATACACTTAGATATTTTACAGCTCACAACATCCATAGTACACATGATGAAAAACAGAATTATTGCTGTGTAAGATGTATGTACAGATTCTTAATTATAAAACAACTAGGCCTACTCTTTGGAGGGGAAAGAGTTCTTAGGAGCACAGACCAGAGCTCCACTGAGGCCACTAGCGGTGTCCATATTTGGCAGACCAGTCTGTTCGCCCGTGGATGGTCTGTACCGGTGGGCGAGGCAGCAGACCAGGGGTGCTCTTGTTGGCCAACAACATGTTGGCAGAGGTGTTCATCTGACTCCGTCCAGACTGCCATGTTGCATAATCTAAAAGAGCATCGAGACAACAGGTTTGGTTGGTGGCTGGGCACTACAAAAATAAAAAGTCAACATATAGAGGGCTGAATATTACAGAAAGTTCTAAGCTCTTAAATTCATCCTCACTTGATGGTGTTGAGTCCACTGAAGGACCCTGGTGCCCTCTGTGACCGGCAGAACCTAAGTCTTTTTTGTAAAACGACGGCATGTATCCACCTGGGATTGTATTTGTACCTGGTATTTAAAACAAACACAAACAGATCCATTTATTTGAACTAAGTGGTGACAACAAGTTGCAAAAATTACAATGGCGTTATAGTGCAGTGATTACCGTGAGCGCCTCTGCTCGGCAGAGTCCCTCCAAATGGAATACTGTTGTTGCCCCAAAGATGGCTTCCACTGAAGTCTTTACTGGCATTTATGGCCACGTTCTTCTTTGTGCTAATACCTGAAGGAGACAGCAGAGATTATCGGACACAGTTTTCAAGGATGATAAACAACAACAGAAGGAGCAAGAGAAAAAAAGAGACGTTGCATTTTAGTTTTGGTCCGGTAAATGTAGCATGACCTGATGTGGGTTTCTGTAGGTGTCATTGCTACATATAGACCTATGTGCTGCTGTTGATGCCACTAAGTTCGGTTCCGAAAGTCACCCAATAATACAAACTAATGCTGTGTTCACGCTATGAGTGACACAGCAACAGGCTACAATTCATTTAAATGGAAGCTGGTGACACGAAACTAAAACCAACAGCCGACACGCGTCACCGCTGATGGGCATGAAGCGCTACAAATGAAAGCTGTTGGTGCAGTGAAGCAGTGGGGCACCGAAATGTGATGTTAAAATGGGGCTCAAACACTAATCAAAAGCATTCATATTTTTATTACCAAATACAAACTTCAGATTGCGTTTAGTCGAGGTGTTTGTGGCTAGCAGCAGACACACAAGCCTGTGATAATGTAGCTACGGTAACAAGTGCTTGAGCAACACTTCCATGGCGACTCAGCGATAATGTAATGCTCTTGCTGTGTCGCTTGCAGTGTGAATGCAGCATAAACAATCAAGTCAGTGGTAGACCAGAAACTCCAGTGTCTGACAGCAAGGTAAGGTGGTAAAATAACCTAAATATATTTTACACTAAAACTGATGTTGATTTTTTTTTTTTAGTTTAAAGTGGTCTTTAAAATATATTCTGCTGTTGATTTTTGCTAACAGCTGAGTGGGAGTTTCCATTTGAAAATCACAGTAAAAAGTGCTGATGGACGCGTCCTTTAAAAGCTACACTGACCCATGTGGGCAAATCAAATTCTGGAGACTGATAGGTCATGCTGCACTTTACTGGACTTATGTGTTCATTTATGTTCTCTGTTGTCCCAAAGAAGACATAACTGATCATGAGCATTATTAGTCCTGATTGCAAATGGGCCTCATTTTAGGAATAATGACGACCCGGTAGAAACAGGATAAAAAGGAGGTGTCTTTTACTGTTTTTAATACCAAATGCAAATATGATGTTGAATATTTTAAACTGTGTGGACCTTGAACTAATGACTAAGGACAGATCTGGACCCTGTGGCTGGACCAGTTGGGAACCACTGCTGTAACCCTTCACAGCCTTGTGCTTATACTCTCACTCTGGAAAACTATTCTGGTAACTGACATAGCCTTGACCACTGGTCAGATCAGGTCACACTCAGAGGAAAAGCTTTTGCAGAACAGGGAAGGGCCAAAAATCAAATTACAATTTGGAAGCTGAGTGGTCGTGAGACTAAAGCCATGTGACTGCAGTGTAATTCGTTTATAGCCTAACGTGACCTTTTTACTTCTGGTGACTGCATTTAAGCTTCAATTCAGATCTTAATATCTGCAATAGACCAAAATCATCCACGCTGCACTGTATAACTTATACAAACTGCCCATGAAATTACTTCCTTGACAGTTTTCAGCCAGAAGGTGTATTTGACAGTAGCCTAGCTCCTGCAAAAATCACACAACTTGTCTCATATGATCTGCTGCACTTTAACACACTACAAATGTACTGGACCAAACCAGAGCTAATTTGAATCAAACTTAAACAGGTTAAATGCTAAAATACCTCCAGGAACTGATGATATAGATTTATTCAATTAAAGACTACCCTCAGTCCTACAAACATCTATACCATACTCAAGGGAAAACTTAATATTACCAGGTAAATATCTGGACTGTCTCAGGTAATGCTGTTTGGCAGAAGCGGTTCTCGACGGCTCCTGGTAGGCTGAGCTCTTGTTCAGGTTTAAAGGTGCATCTTCCTTTCCACTGGGTCGACTGAAATCCAGAACATTTCCATATCTGAAAGACAGAGGGCATTCAATGAAACAAAGATTGTGTGAGTCACCTGCTTGTAGTAACAGGGATGTATGGACATTAGCTCCAACTATAGAACTAGCCTCACCTTCTCAGTGCATCATCCCCCTGCCTCGACTTCTCTGCAGAGAAGTTACTCTTTCCAAGAATACTTATAGATGTCAGGTCAGTTTCTTCGTAGTCGTCCCAGTCTTCACTCTTGAGATGTCCCGTGCCGTGGCCCCAACGCCGCCGCCCTCCTTTAGGTTTCAACTGATAGCTCAGTAGGTTTGCTTTTTCTGACTCCTGCCTCGATTGCTAAAGGAACATCAACAGCACATGTTCAAAGAAACAAGTTATTATGGTATATATATATATATATAGATATTCTGACTGTCCGTCTCCCTGTAAAGGAACCATTTTTTTAACTCTAGTTGTAAAGTAATTCCTGTAAATAAAAAGCAAAGACTAGCTAAATTCATATGGAAATGCTTCAGTCTGATCCATCAACTGGAAAAATGAGGAAGGGAAACTTGCAATTCCAATATTACTAAAAATAGTAACAGATATATATAGTGAATACACACACACACACACACACACACACACACACACACACACACACACACACACACACACACACACACACACACGTTTCCAGCCTCACCTTGCTCTGGAGACTCTTGTCAACGATATAAGGAAGATGGCTCTGTGGTGTTCCTGTGGTCTGTTCGTGCTTCAGGATGTGCTTCGGTTGCTGCTCTCGCACCAGCTCTGTGTGCCGTTGGTACACTGCTGCCTGTGCAGCTGCAGGTACAGGGGAGGGCTGGATCTGCTGGAGAGGCCTGGAGGGGGAGCAGTGTTGGTTTGGAGGTGGAGGCTGGGAGGGAGGCACAGGCTTAAGCAGCAGTGGTTGCTGCTGCTGCAGTGTCTGTTGCGACTGTAAAGGAGCCTGCAGCGGCACAAGGCCTGGCTGAGGTCTACCCTGCTCCAGGATCTGCTGAGGAGTGCCCAAAGCCTGGCCCACATGGAAGTAAGAGTACCTGAGAGCCTGAAAAAATATTGAGATTTGAGCGAAACAACATCAGCTGTTATTCTGTATGTTCAGCTGTGAGGAGGTCGGACAGTGTAGGTCAGACACTACCTGGGCAGAAGCTGGTCTCTTCTTGGGATCCCACTGGAGCAGGTCTGTCATCAGATGAATGGCTTCGGGACTGGCATTTGGTATCAGTGTCTTCAGATTACTGGGAACACACTGAGGCCAACGGAAATTCATAGCACTTGCCAGATGGTATCCCTCCGGCCAATCATTCTAGAGGAAGAAGACACGGGCCATCTCACACACCATCATATTTAACAAGGGCATGTGTTTTTATAATTCACTGTAACAGTTGTAGGATGATAAGAAATATTGAGGGATGGCCTATAACAGGACAAATAGGTGCACTGCTAGACACAAATATACTGTGCACAATACACATTTCTTATTACTGAAGTTTTCCTCTCATTTTCAAGCAAAAATGAGACTCAGAGATGAAAAAGTTCTCTTAGTTTCATGAATCAAGTGCAGTTGAACAGTGAGGAATTACCGAGCTGCAACTTTCAGGGCTGAAAAATGAAGCAAATAAAGCCAAACACTGCAGTTCTTTGAGTGGCCACTTGAGTCTGGCTCCAAAAGTGAGTCAGTCATCATAGACCCCAGTGTTAAAATGTCTGACTTTACAGCAGAAATATGTTTGAAACATGTTTACAGCCAGGTGCAAAAAACAGTTTTGGTCTCTATAGCTAATTTCTATATTCAAGGCGACTGTACAGCGGGTGAATTTTTTCAAAACTCACCAAATTAAATTTTATTAAGGCTTAAAGTTATGCATAATTAGGTTGTGGCCGCTTTGAGTGACAGGTGGGTGCTACCATGTTCTCTACCATGGGACAATGTTGGTTAGGTAATGTTACCATGGTGTAACCTCAGATTCACAAAGTATGGGTGTAGCCATAGCTGTTGCTATCTCAGTGTGTTTCAGTTCATGAAAGTTAACTGTAACATTTTGGGTTCAGTGTTTGGTTGTACAAAAAGACCCTCCAAGGAGTCGGATGTTCAGTTTTTCCAGTAAGTACATTTTGTTTTAATGGTTTTAAGCCTGTTTTTGATATTTAAAATTAGCATTAGCACAGTTAACCGTGGACTCTTAATGTACTGTGCTAATCTAGCTAGTGTAAGTGTTAGGGTTAGGGTTAGCTCCACCCTTTTGTCCAAATATGGCCACTTCTTGCTCCAAATATCCAAGATGATGACAGCCAAAATGCCACACTTAAGGCTTTAAAATTGGAGTCCACAAACCAATGAATGACATCACAGTGGCTACATATATTTTTTCTATACAGTCTATTTGCTAGACATGAACATACTGTGCACCATACATATGTCTACTACATATGCTATACACATTTTCCTCTTGTTTTTCAAGAAAAATTAGACTTGGAGATATAAATATGCTTAATGCCTCATTTACATGCAAGTACAGTTATACAGTGAGGAATTACACTGCCAATGTGGACATATAAATATAAAAAAAATATAATATATAAATATAAGTCTATATCTGCTGTCAGATGTATCACTCAAAAACATGGGGTGTAGCAATGAATGACAATTACAGGGCTCATTGTAATTCTGCTGTACACGTGTGAAAAACCTTACCTTCTTTGGCGTACCCAAGACTTGGCAAATCTTAAATATGGTGTCCACTTCACTGGAGCCTGGAAAAAGAGGTCTGAGGGTATAAAGCTCTGCCATGATGCAGCCGACTGCCCACTGGTCTATAGGTGAACTGTAGGATGTGGATCTGAGGAGCACCTCTGGCGCTCTATACCTGGTTCAGAAGGAGAGGGTAGTCGGACCTGAGCGTACTGAACTATCAAAACACAATGCAATATGTTTAAAGAAACTCACCATCTGGTCGAGACATAGTCTGTGTACGGTGGTCGAGATCGGATTTCACGGGCAAGCCCAAAGTCAGCTATTTTCACCAGCTCTGGGCCCATGCACAGAAGATTCTCAGGTTTCATGTCCCTGTGAAAAAACCCTAACAAAAAGACAAACTGCATGACTGTCTTGACTCAGATGGTACAAAATATCATTTAATTTAGCATTCTGGAGTCGTAAGCAAACGTACCATGTTTATGAATGAACGCAAGGCCCTGGAGTATCTGAAACATAATATTTCTTACAGCAGATTCAGGAAACAGTCGAGTCCTGCAGCAAAAAACAAACAGAAAACTCAAATAGTCATGATACTGTAAGCATTTCAAAAATATAACTTTAAATTTGGGATTAATAAAGCAACAAGTAACAACTATACGCACCTGTCTTTCATTAGCTGATACAGGTTTTCCTTCATGTACTCAAATATAAAGTACAAGTGATCATTTTCTCGAATTACCTCCTTGAGTTTGATCACATTAGCATGGTTGAGTTTCTTTAGGGACTGAAAGAATAAAAGAAACAGATCGTGTAAGAACATGTGGAGCACATACGCAAAAAAATAGTAGAAATAAAAACTCAAACTAATCATGCTGGAAAAACACACAGGTCACTGCAGCACATTCAAAAGCACGCCCTACATCTAGGAAACAAAACAGTCTTGTTAAAACATGGCTACTGTAAGAACACAATGGAGTTTAGGGGTAAATGCTGCAAAGGTTGGATTTATACTTACAATTTAAAAAGGGAAAATATAAAGCAGGATGGAAAAAATATATACTTTTCCCATGCACTGGGATGAAATAGGTTTAACCATGCTACATTTTAGTAAGGGGGGAGAAGCTGTAATGGGATTTTGAAATTTTATGGTGTGACATGCTGTAATTATGGTCCAATTAGCAGGACTCTAAGGACCAGCGTGTTCTTCACATGTTTTGCTGCGTTAAGGTCAAGCTCTAGGAAAGGGGGAGTGTAGGCCAGGGGATGGGAACTAGAGCTCAAAACCAACAGCACACAAGAATCACCTTCAACTCTTAGAGCTGGTGTGTGACTTTGAGCTGTGAGGAAATTTGGACAGTAACATACTGAATTGGTGTGAAAAGAAAACAGAAAGTTTCGAGAATTTAACAACTGGACTAAAATGTACAGTATATATTAACCATATCATCATTACTGCATTACCCGCAAATCATCATGCTATCATGTGGTTACTTCTCTATTCTACAATAATATTAAGAAAAATCAACCCAAACAGAAACAGAGAGTCAAAGGGTGTGGCACAAAAAAACACTGCTCATATGGACAGCATGCGTAACATTAAATGGAAACCTCCATATCTTTATAACCAGCACCCTATTTTCTCATGTTTTTCATATCATATCATACATCATATTTAACATCAATTTGATCAGCATATATGGATCATTCTCTCCTAAATCATAGATGCACATGCACCTCTAAACTGCTAACAGTCTACATTTAAGTAAACAAAGGCACATTCCCTTTGAGTTGACTTTTGGGTTGATTTTGCCATATCTCTGCTCTGCTATTCAAATGTGTGAAACTGTGCTAAAAATGTAAAAAACATAAACTCACCTTGACCTCACGAAGGTTCATGCATTCTTCCCAGGAGTAGAATTTCCTTTTCATTCTGAAAAATATTTTTCTTATTAACTGGTTTGTTGGAAATTACATCAAATTACAAAGCAAAAAATCAGTTGCTGATTTCAAACCCACACCATTATCTGGATAACTCACTTCTTTATGGCAACTAGCTCTCCTGACTCCAGACTGCGGCCGAGGATGACTGAGCCGTAGGTGCCATCCCCGAGCTGTCTGATAGTGGTGTATCTATTCATTATGCTTGTCCTTCCATAGCATCCAGGGGAAGATAATACTTGGGTGGAAAATAGAGATGTGTTTGCCTCCTGCTGTTGAATGCAACCAGATTTTCCTGTGACAACAGCAGAAGACCACGGGCAGAGCTGGAGGACTCATGGTTTCAAGGACTTGCCTCCTTCAGGCTGAGAAGGCGAAGGATAGATGACAAAAAATGATATTAGTTATGCAGCTATAGGAATTACAGTATACACAAACCATTATATAACAAGTAGGACTTGACTGGACCAACCGACCACAACTACAAAATGAGACATTAATTGGCAAACTTGTCAGTACCAGTGATATGGACTAACTATATGATGGAGAATACCTCAAACAAATCTTTGGCATTCCTGTACTGAAATGTCTTGGTATGCATCGACCACAATATATGCTGATATATCAGTACAACACATGACCTTTTCTCAGGGATGCAAATCGAGTGTTACAAAGACCACCTCACTATATTTCAATCTAAACCACTACATGTAATTAACTTAGATGCAAACCATTACAAAATATAAACAATTATATACTTGTACATTTTTATTTCCTGTAAGTCTTTTCTTCCTTAGTGCTATTTTTAAAAGCATTTTAGTTATTTCATTTACTTTACCCCTCTTTATTATCTGTTTTGGTAATCCTACGTATGTATGCAAGAATGTATTTATATATATCTTTTTATATTACTGTCATATCCATTTTATTACAATTTAGTTTGTTTGTTTTGCTTGCTTTTGTTATTTGAGATGTTGGAATAGTGGGGTGGGATGGTGTAGGAGGGATGCAAATAAAGAGTATAGAAAAAAATAAAACAATTGCATGTTTGTGTCGAACAGGCAAGCTCCACTGATCCTGCCAATCCTAGCTACATCTGATGATTAAATAAGAACCACAGTTTTATCTGCCCGCAACATTAAATAAAGGATTTGGGATAAGGATCAGATCGCTCCTGTTAGGTAAACTGCAGAAAATTAAAGCTCCCCCTACACTCAAAAATGTATTTGCTTAGTTTGAGCTTCACTGTGCAGAATGATTTATGTACAGAGTTTGATGCTTGTTTGACACCTGTATTCAAATTCATCTGATGAAGAGGGGAAAATGTCTCTGTAATCGACCTAAATCTGAGTTTCAGATGTGTATGTGCAAGATCATTTTGACAGCACAACTAGTTTGGTAGTTCAATATGCAACATGAACAAGAATAAGGTGAAAACTTAAAGCTTCCAGTCAAGGTTGGACCTGTCAGTAAAGTAACATAAATCCTGTTTAGCATTTAGTCTTTTAAAGTGAACACTTTTTTCATGTTCATAGAGTCTGTATTTTTTAATGTGGAAGAGGGAGAATATGCAATTTCACAATTTTTAAAAAATGTAATAAAACTTTCTGAGTAAAAAAAACTGTTAACTGACAAGTGAATGAGAGTATAATACAAGTGTGTCACTTTATGACATCATAGAGATGAGCATAAAAATTGACGAAGTGGCCCTTTAAATAGGTAAAGTTAATGATTGTTAATAAAGATCTAACGGCTGAAATGTCTTTTATTAATGTTAACGGAAGCAACGTAAAACAGTGCTTATGTTTATTGACTTATATTAATATAGTTACTTAAGCTACTAACGTTATTTGTAAAATTAACCTGGAAAAAATAGCCTACAGCTACATCTTTCAGTAGCAGCATGTTAGCATGCTATTTCCATGTTATGTTTTTATTATGTAGCTAACGTTTACAAGCTAATGTTAGCAGATGTATACCGAATTTCGTTAGCGTTAACTAGGCAAAGTGAAAGCTAACATTACGGAAATTTAAGCACCAAAACATTTATTATTATAACGATATAATTTAAACTGAAGTTGGTCCCAGGTGAGTTGAGTTAATACTACAACTTAGCTCGTGCGTTCCAGTTACATTTTAACGTCTGCCATGTTTAGTTAACGGCAGCAAATGTAGTGCAATTAACGCTAGCTAGTAATTGTGTAGTGGTGCTGGTGGTGGCCCAGCTGCTGACAGCAGTATACAGAGAGAAAAACACTGGCCTGTTTGGACTGAATGGTGTCCCAACTTAAAACAAAACGAGGAGCAGCAGACGACACTCACCCTCCTCACGTCAAATCCACAACAACACATAGCCGAGCATTCGTAGTCGATGTTCAACAAATGGCTTAACGGAACAACAGCTGACTGACACCGTTAGAGGAGAGATAACCGCATCCACTGAGACCAACACACAACATAAATACAATTTTCATCCAGGCCCTTCGTCACAGAGCTTCATCATAATCTCGCGTGGCTGTAAAAACAGTTTGCGGTCTCTTTGCAACAAATCACAGCTCTGCTGCGCCGTCGGCAAAGACACAAGACGAGATAGGATAAATCCCTGCATCCACTACCTCCAATGTTTGTCCACCTTTAATGTCTGCATCACAAAATGATCACAATTTATAGCTATTTCATATTTATTTTGCATTTCCCTTCTTTTAGTCCGCATATTGCCTATATGCAGACAGAAACCTACCACGCGGCGCCCAGATGATACTAAAATAAATGCGAAACAGTGATTTCCAAACTCAAAAGCAAACTAAATACACAGTCTTGAGAGGTAAATGATATAGCTAGTCTCATTTATAACGTCGAAATCGTTGAAAATACGATATTAAAAAAATAACACCAGAAAAACGAGAAAGATTTCGCTGCGCAAAGCAAAACCGGAAGTGACTGACAGGGCACTCTCTCGTTTATAGCGCATTATTCTTCTCTGCTCAAATCTCAGTCCTTCATTGAAGCAGACAAATGTCTGTTTTTTATGGACCCTGAAGCAAGATTTTATTTCGTATGCAATGAACACACGCACATCAGCAGTGGAAGGAGTGCTCAGATAATAACTTCTGCATGTAACATTTCATCCAAACTGTACTTCCATCTCTAACACACACATAAACTGCACACATTAGTGGATAAACTAGATCCATACCAAGTCAAATACTTCACAAGAAGTAAAACAGCAAATAAATACACGAGTACAAGTTCTTTCCCTAAGACCCAAATTAAAAAATAGCAACATTTTCACCAGGAAAATATACCTACTTATCAAAGGTAAAAGTGTTAAATTATTATGTATTTTATTTCAACAGGTAATTATAACTGATGTATTACAAGAGGTCTTTTGATATCGTAGCGGTGATGTTGAGCTATTATGGATGGAGCCTATTGTATATTCTTTTTTGTTACAATTCACGTTACTGATTTTGGTTAGGTTGGTACGTGACAGTTCTACACATCAAATGAGACATTCAATCTCAACAAACAAAAATAAAAATACAGTACAAACAGGGTAATAGAGATTTGTACACAAAGGGGTACAGCACCAGTCCCAGTCTGCCAAAAAACACATTAAAATTATTAGTGATAATAATAATTTAAAAAGAGAATAAATACAAAAATAGGCAGGGCAAAACTAAACATAAATCTCACTTCCAGGCCTGCAGACAATGCAAAATAATTCCAAAAATCCCCCCAGATTGGTCCTTGAGCACGTTTCTAGCAGCTGTAATGACTCCAGCCATAACAACTGAGAATTCATCCCTTGACACATTATACACTTGTGATCTGTCCCCCAATAAACACAGACTTGGAGACACTGGCAATGTCATACTTAGCCATTAACTCACGTGTCTGAGAATTTTACTCAGGGCCGAATGAGTGGGCCTATGGTATTTTCTATCCTAACTAGCTCATGATATGTTTTGCATGTCTTGATCTGCAAAGTAACTGTCAAATAATAATAAATGTAGTGAAGGACAAAGTAGGTTACAACATTCCTCTCTGAAATGTGGTACAGTGGAAGTGTATTGGGATTTTAGTGTAAGCTGGACGAGTCATGAAATTATATTTTACATATGTTTTTATGACTTTGGCAGTTGATGAGTTGCGCCCAAGTATCTGGCCAAACCAGCTGTTTCCATACACTTGAAAAACTAGTCTGCCTTTGAAATTTTTTTCTACATTGCCAGAGGACCTGCCTTGAGCAGCTCTGCTATTGGACAACGCACAAAAGCTTTCAGAACATTTTCGCTGTGACGAGTCTGGCAACCCTTGGGAAGTTATCAGTCATCACTTTTCAGGGAAAGTTTATCAAGTGTTATGATTTTCATGGCTGACTGTTGTTTTGGACATTTGCAATCTGAGGTTAAAGTTTAAAATGGCTAACCGATAGTTTGTGGAGACAATAATTCCAGTGATGTTTAACAGTTTTAGAAATGAGTCTCCTTGTGAAGCGGAGCAGGTTTGGAGCTACCACACTCTGATAGAGGAGCTGCTCAACACAGAGGTAGGTCTGTTATTTTATTCTTCAGTCAAATGACAGTTGAATGAATAAATGAATGAACGGTGAATATGGAGCAGTTTCACTGGATTTGGGGACCCATCACCTTCTATGATTAGGAATGTCGCAATAAATGTCACATTTGGATAGCTTTTACCGAACAATGGTGTAAAGTATTTGCTATAGGGTCACGCGTTTTGACAGCAGTAACACAGAGCCAGTATTGAGTAGGTTACTGACACTTCTCCTGTCAATGTTTGGTCAACTCATAATGGGTGACAGATTTTGGAGTAACACCTGTCAATGACTGATGTATTACTACAACTAGATTACTCAAATTCTACTAAATATTTAATGTGTTTCAGTGAAGCAACAATGCCAAAAATGTGTTGATTCCAGCATCTCAAATGTAAAAATATGCTACTTTTACTCTGTTTTATGTTATTGTAAATAGAATATACTTTGCTTTCAGATTATTGGCTGGTCAAAACAAGCCATCTGATGATGTCACCTTGAGTTACAGAAACTTCAGTGGTCATTTTGTACTATTTTCTGTCATTTTAGATCAAACAACTGAATGGAATAATAATTGGCAGATACATCGGTAATGGAAATAATTGTTAGTTGCAGCCAACTATTAGGCCTATTACTAATCATAATATTATAAACAATTATAATAATTATACTAATAAAAACTCAACTTCAGCTTTAAAATAATGATTGTCTAGGAACATTCAAGTATTGTTCCTTACAGGTTCTGTAAAGCTTTTACAGATATACATTTTTGGGAATGTTCCTGGAACCATTATACCTTAGGGGAACATTCCCTGAACACTATTTGATGGTTTCAAAAACATTTTTTGTGAGGGCCCCACAGACAGTAAAAATAATTGACATAGCTACCAAAACATCACCCACTGGTTTGTGGACTCTTGTTTTTAAGCCTTGTTTGTCACTTCGGCTGTCGCCTTCTTGGTTTTTTGGAGTCAGAGGTGACCATATGTGGGTGAGAGGCTGGTGCTGAGGAGGAGCGAGGGGTGGATCTGACTGAGAAGCTGAGGACACTATCGGCAGACAGCCTGTCACTCAAAGAGGCATCAATTATGCTTAACGTTATGCCATATAATATGTAAATGGGTAAGTTATCACACTGCCTGTCTTTAAATTGAATGGCTCTAGTAAAAACACACTTGCTGTATCTTTTTTATTGTTGCCAGGCAATTTTTTGATTTCACAGTAATCTAGTTCCTAAAATGTTCAGGCAGAGGGTACTTGCTGTAGCTCTGGCTAAGGGTGAGAGGCTGTCAGCAAATAGTTTGTTGGGCACAGGGAAACGGAGATCTCTGTGGGTACATGAGACCCTAAAAAAGAGGGTAGATCACAGGGAGTACCTCCATGATGTCCATTTCCAAGCATATTTCAGGATGACTCAGGGGCAGTTTGACAACCTGCTGTCTATCGTCAAGCCGTATAGCTCTGGGTATCCAGCAACCTCTACCACCAGTTTCTCCTCCATTGTCATGACCGCCACAGTACAGATGACGTGGGACACTTTTCTGCTCTGAGTTAAAGTTTTTTTTCAACTAGAGGAGTTCAGAGTGCCCTGGCGCCTAGAGTGCAGAAACGCGAGGTGTGTAGCAATGCAAAAACTGCGAGCAAATGCTTCATTCTCATTAAAAACAAATACAAAAAGCTGCCTCCAGCTGCTAAAATGCTTTCTATGTGATTGTGATTCCATTTTGGCTTCATTTTTCAGACCAGGAGGTTCCTGCTTGGAGGGCCCCAGCATGTTTAGTGGCTGCGTTGCTTGTGTTTTATATATAGCTTATATAGCATCAACTTTGATAGCCTGGCAGCATGTTTTCATGCCAGTCTCATTTGTCAGAATCAATGAGTGTGGTTACATGGACATGAATAATCCATTTATGATTGGGTTTTTGGAGTATCTGGTTCATGTGTTTGAGCGTGTAAACACCATATTCTGTTAATAAGAAACCCAAACATGCTAGCTGAGATACTCTGAAAGACACTGGGATGTGTATGGGGAACATGAATAACCCTGTTTCTCTGTGCTCATGCAAACATGTTTCAAATATGATCATAAATGGAATAAGCCTTATAAATGGTTTAATCATGCCCATGTACTTGCACTGATAGATGGGTTAGTAGGTCACTGACACTTCCCCTACCAATGTTTGGTCAACTCTGAATGGATGACAGATTTTGGAGTGACATCTGTCACATGACTGATGTATTACTACAACTACATTAGCCTACTAAAATGCTACTGGGGCAGAAATGTGATTTCAATGCCATTTTAGCTACTGTCATAATGGGAAAATATTTAATGTGTTTCACTAATCTTTTTTAATGCACTATTTAGATCTTTTTCTCAGAGGTGAAACCCCTAGGCCTATTTGATTAACAGAAAATGGGCGACAGTTTTGATAATCAGTCAATAAATCAAATAGTTTATGAAGCAATGATGCCAAAAAATTTGTTGGTTCTAGCATCTCGCATGTGAAGATATTCTTCTTTCACTCTGTCTTATATTATTGTAAATAGATCATATTTTGGGTGATTAAAAAAAATCTCTGTTGAATAAGACTCTTGTCCTTTAGTTGATCCCTCATGCATGTCTACTGCGTTGTCTATAGTCTCAGAACTGGGTCATATCGATTATATCGACCTGTGGATTCATTGTATATTTATTCAGTTCATTATTTATTACAGCTTTTTATTTTATTTATTAGTTACAATATACGTTGATTTTCTTATTGCAGATGCTTTAAAAATCGATTTATTGATTGGTGAATGAGTCATGTTTCACCCTCCATACAAACCAACCTGCTCCTCTCCGTCCGTCTCCAACTTCGCCACACTTCCTGACTTCCTGTGTCACTGAAGCTCCGGGCCACTCAGCGGAATGGCTGCGTTCCTGCGAGCTCGTAAATATGTCCGTTGTGTTGTCCGTTTCTCCGACCGTGAACTGTAAACGCTAGTGTTGACCACTTGTGAAGTTTACCAAGGAGACGTCCTAGCCGAGCTGTCATGGTGGGTCACCGTGCTTTTACCTGTTATCCACACAGATAGGTGTTAGCATGTTAGCTAGCTAACGGAGCTAACGTCACCTGGATTCCTGTAGCTGCAGTTCAGTTGCGCGACGTGTCTCTCCAGGGGCTGACTTGTTACCAAACACTGACATGTTGCATACGAATTTATCGATTTAAGTCCTTGTAAATTACATACAGTAACGAGACTGTGGCAATTGCATTAATTCTGTGTATCTGTCATTGAGGTAACGTTAGCATGGACCTGCATGGGGGTGTGTAGCAGTCGTGTGTTGTTTGTAACTAGATTAAGGTTTTAACTTCAGGAGCAGCCAAGTTTGTTGAACAAGTTTCCCAGTTTGGGCACATTTTTCCACAAGATTATTAAAATCCATGCAGTTAGGTGTTTGCGTAATTTCCCAAAAGCAACACCACGTGTGTTTTACACAGTTTGCAGCAGTATGGCACTAAATAAATAGTGAATTAATCAAATGGTTTCTGTTCATCACATGTACACCTCAGGATGTACTGTGAAGTCTAAGCATCACAAAACTGTGAAAATAACAACAAAAACAATGTGTAATACAGATAATTAAAAACATTTGGCATTAAAAAAATCCAGTATGGAACAAGGAAATAAAATATATTTTCCTTGGGATGAAATATGCACTATATTGCTATATTGATCCATTAAAAGTAGGTATAAACTTCAGGTTTAATGCTTAAAGAAAGCCTTTTTAACTTGAATTTACTGATCTGACAATTGGCCTTACACAACATGCAAGAGGAGGAGTTACAAACCACTGTGTGGTAAAGTTAAAATAGTTTGTGGATTACCTAACATTTGAGTTTCCTGATGAATGAATGTATGACAGGCATAGTCTGTATTTTACTTTTGCATGAAGATAGCACGACTGCAAACCTTATCCTACCCAAAAATGCTTTTAATTGATGAATTTGTTTTTAGTAAGCTCAGGTTTTACTGGTTCAGTTGGCAAACTTTGCATATCACCCACAGCCCATCCCTTTCACGTTATTAGGCCCTTTGTTTTCCACTGCAGACAAACAAGTTAGGGATTGTCTGTAAATGTCAACTGTTATGCCTGTGTCTGTCCTTTACCTCATAACCAGTTTAAGACCAATAAACCTAAACAGGGTGTAGACCTCTGAATCATATCTTTAATTTGTTGCAGTGCAGTATTACTATCAGGCTGCCACCACTCTTCCTGCTTCCTCTGCAGTTTGAAGTCGGACTTCAGGCTGAGTAGATTTGTGGTGGCCACATGAGCAATTTATTGTACAGTTACAGGCAGCAGTGGAGATGGGTGTGACATCACAGTCTGACTTGAACAAGATAAAACCACACTGCATGAGTGTTGTTATGCTCAATGTAGGGGAAGCTAAAGCACAACAGGAAACGGTCTCTTTGAGGATGCAATTAATGTTTGTATTGATTAATATTTCTGTTCCTTTTACCAAATGAATGAATAATTTACCTTGAGAAAATGTTAGAAAGTAGAGAAAAATGCAATCGCAAGTAATGTCTTTAAATTGCTTGTTCTGTCTCACAGTCCAGTGGTATATCGGCTGATGATATCAGCTCATTTTCTAAAATATTAACAGTTTTCTTAAGACAGATCCCTTAGATTTTTTTTAAATAATTGTGACCAAGATAGATCAGAGATCAGTGCTCTCTCGTAGACAAACTCTGCAATATGGAGACCATTTCTATATCAACTCAGATCTAGTTCTGCATTTTCTTGTTACTTACCAGCCAACATTTACACAGATAACGATGTATCTGCAATATGTCTACGATGGCCTGGGGGTTTTATTGGGCTTCCTTTGTTTACAGTAATATAAAACAAAAAAACAGCAGCAAATCCTCATGTGAGAGAAGCTGGAACCAGAAGATATTCTGCGTTTTACCTTAATGAATGACATTGAAGTGACAAAGTGATTCTCAAAAAAGGGTAACGCCAACAGCCAAAATAACAAAAAAAGTGAAGTCTAGTAGAATAAACAAAGAATAAACTACCCAACAGAAGCAGAGAATGACATCGCAGTTACAACCTGTCTGTCTAACACAGAACAAACCCATGACAGAAAGACAGCCCCAGAGCTTCTCCACAAAGTACTAATACTTAATACAGTAAAAGGAGGTCAGTGTGGCTGGGTGAGGAGCTGAATGTTTTGCTCTGGCATCAGCAGTTTTCTGTACTTTGTAGTACAGGTTGATGTCACCTGGGAAACCAGTCATGTGGAAGAACACGCACACCCAAAAGCTAAACAAATCCACAACCACAGTAGTAACAGGTTTGAGAACAAACAGCTCCTGTGATGGGTTTAAATAATACTTTAAATCTTCCATGTACAGGCTGAAGATAATACAGATATGGGAGGTACTATCGAGGATGAAGATGAAGGATCAGATGACCCAAATCTTCAGGTGAGAGTTCCTCTACAGTGTGGACATACAGTAGGTGACACAGATTTTCTTTTCTTATTTATAAATTAATGCTTGTGTTAATGTCAGCTGGACTTTACCGAAGCCAGTCATGATGTGAGAGTATTTCTTTTTGTTCTGTTTTGCTGTTTTCTTATTTGACTCTGTTCTTGTTAATTGTCTTGGTTCAAAGTTAATAACCTTATTAGGTGAAAGTGTCACATAAGCCCATCACATGCAGGGTGGAATTTTGTGATTTGTTTTCTAAAAAGGTAAAATGAAGAAAAACATCAATATTCTTCATTTTGGCAGCCATGTAGAAGTTTGATGTATGTCATTTCACACAGTTCCCATTGAGAAATCTGATCAATCCTGCTGTTATAGTAGGACTGAGAACAAAGAAGCTTTGTTTTGGGCATCTAATAACTTTTTGATTGAATTGCAGCAGGAGCTCAATGCGTTCAGAGCTCAATGGATGTCCGAACTCAAACCGAGCTCTGACATGAGTGGACTGAACAGCCGAATGCTGCGATCGAAAGGTCTGAAGAGGGCACAAGATATCGCCATGGAAGAGAAAGTGAGTTGTGAAATGATTTCTCTCTAGGTGATGTAGATGTATTGTGGAGAGCTTTCACTTAAATGTACACTGCTGTTGAATGACTGATGTGGTTTGTCCTCCCTCAGGCCACAGAGCTGTTCTTGAGAGCTGTTGAGGAGGAGCAGAATGGAGCTGTCTATGAGGGTGTGTATGCTGGGTACATGGTGTTCAAGGTCACCTGTGAAAGGATGAAATGATCACAAAAAATAAATTCTTTAGAAACTAATATAATGCCACAGTTGATTCACAGAGTAAGCTTGTGTCAAAGTCCACAATATATCCAATATATATATTTTTGAAATAATACAGACATTTCTAACCATCAGTAATGGCCTTAAATGAAACTCTGATGTCAGAGCGATTGTGTAATTTTTTAATTGTATGAAAAACGACAGGTAGTGGCGATGCTTGAGTATTTCACTTTTATTTTCTTGTTCAGGTATAATTAAACGTCTTTCTTGTCTTGCAGCTATCAAGTTCTATCGCATGGCTATGCAGCTTGTGCCTGACATTGAGTTTAAAATCAACTACAGCCGTCCTTCTGATGCAGACCGAGTTGGAGGAAACTAGTAAGCGTCTTTTATTTTTGGATATTGGCACACTTGATTGTCAAAGTTTCAGTCTGTTTTTTGCTTTTCTTAAACCTTTTAACTGTATACATTAATTTCCTTCAAATTCATATGGTCATTATAGGGATAGGTCTGTCCTTTTGGATACCAAAAAAGTACCTGATGCCTTGCTTTTAAATTAAAGAGTCTACACAGCAGACAGTGCCTAACCCAAATAATTTTTTAATCACCTTTCAGGACTAAAATTACCACAATATTCATTTGCAATGTTAACTTAAGGTTTAATACATTAAAGAGAAAGTTTTCAGAAGGGTCATCAAGCCAGGATTGATGATGTGGGCTGTCTGTAGATTGTATAAAATAATGGATGTAGCCATTGCGACGTTGTAAAATTGGACATTTTAACATGGGGGTTTATGGGGATTGACTCGCATTTGGAGCCAGCCCCAAGTGGCCATTAGAGGAACTGCAGTTTTTGGCACATCTGCTTCATTTTTCATCCTCTGAGGTTGCTGCTTGGTGCTGACCCATTCACACCAACAGCAAACATAGGTCCTTACTTATATCTGATATGTGAATAACCCAGTGTGCAGGCTTGTGTGAGGGAAAGGAATATTGTCATGTCTTAAACTGAACATGTTTTTTCATTGCAGCATGGAAGACAATGATGTTGATGGTGAGATCGAGGATCTACTTGCCTACTTCGAGCAGCAGCTCACACTGGAAAGCTTTCCAAAGATCTGCACTCCTGAGTTGGATTTGACTCAGATGCACATTTCAGGTAAAAATCTGTCATTTCTTTTAGGTTGTAAAAACATCTGAAGTCATTATCAGCTTGCATCTGTTGTAACCAATGTGTTTCCTGTTTTTATTTGACTGCAGCCTTGCCGCGGGAAATCCTGATGTACATATTTCGTTGGGTAGTGTCGAGTGATCTGGACATGCGAGCCCTGGAGCAGCTCTCTTTGGTTTGCCGCGGGTTTTACATTTGTGCAAGGTCAGCTTCTCTGTCACAGCAGATCACATGTGTGACAGCTTGTTTATCAGCAATGTGCTTCTCCCAGGTTTTGCTTCTCAAAACTGCTGATTTGGTATCACGCAATGAGGGATCTCACTTTGTTACTGCACGATAAAGTAATTCTGTGTGTACAGTTTTAGTTTAATACAATCTTAATTGTTCATCTTTATTTCTCCTCAGGGACCCTGAGATTTGGCACTCAGCCTGTCTAAGAGTGTGGGGACGGAACTGCACCAAACTGGTGCCCTTCAAATCCTGGAGGGAGATGTTTCTGCAAAGGCCTCGTGTCCGTTTTGATGGTAATTATATTGTCACTTACAAATTTGTGAAGCTCTGTCATAGTTCATTAGACCACCGGTAATGATATCTTGTGTTTCCCAACCCATATCAGCCCATCAAATTATACAGTTTAACAGCAATCATAACCCACTTTTGAGACATCCCTGCTCTTAACATGCAGCACACTGTCGCCCCCTGCAGTGAGAGGAGGTTTACAGTCACGATATAAGAGCAGCTGCACCATTTCAATCAGTCACTGCAGAGATCTGCCAACTTTTAAAATGTGATATCACTGGTGAGGGCTCCTTGATTATGGCAGAAATAATAATTATGATTATTTTGATATTAAAATCATGATTATTTAACATGGTTACTCATTGGCCCTGGGAACATCATGCATTTAATCAACATTAACTCTGATGTTTCTTTTTAACACCGGGTGTCTTTCAACTTTAAATACAATTGAACTGAAAAACAATGAAATAAATGAGAATAAACAAACTGGTTTTGTTTTATATTATATGATATTACAAACTGCTGCTGACCGTCTGTCTTTACACTGTGCACTTTACTTTCACCATTTGCACTACTTCATATCTGCTGCCGTTGGTCATTTGCACTACATGTACATCATGCACATCCCATAGGCTGCTCTAACATGCACCTTGATCACCTTGATTGTACATAGGTGTAGAGTATCTTCTGGTGTCTTATCTATTAGTTATACTGCTTAGTTTTTATTTTTATTTTACGTGTATATATTGTTTTTATTGTATTATTATTCCAGTTTAGCTTTCTTTTAGCTGTTAAATTGTATGACATTAATACTAGGTGAGAGGGAAACAGCATTTCTATTCTTCTGTATGTCCTGCATATATAGCAAATTGACAATAAAAAACTTTTGAACTTCGAACTTGAACTTTTGAATTTGTGGGGTAGCCACAAGGACGTAACACATGTTGCACATGATTGTAGTTTGTGGTGTGGAAACATTTTGGTTTTGCAAAGTCAGACTTCGAACAAAGTTTATTTTACCTTTCTTTCTCACAACTCGCTGTTTTCAACTCGTGCTGAATTTTCTGTTTAGACTTTGGGGAGGAGAAGTTGAGCACATCTGCTCGGAAGGGGTGCACTTGATTTTCAAATTAAGAGACAAAACAGGAGCAATATTAGTAGGCTCATAATGTGGCACAAAAACAATATATATCTGGATGATGGTTTTTTGAAAATGCAGGTAGCCAAAATCATAATAAAAAATAAAATCCGATTCATCGCCATACCACTGGTCTTATGCTTGGTTTCAGTACTCGATAACACAAAATGTAGTGTGAAATTGCTGCTTCTAGTGTGCCAGCTCTGTTGTGAAAAGCACAACCAAATAATACAGCACGTGGATATAACAATGATTTAGTTTTAAAATATCATGGGCGTAGGTTTTAGGATAATTGTTAAATCCACAAAACACGAGTTTGAAAGTCACATGTGGGGCGTTGGTGGCTTAGTGGATAGAGCAGGCGCCCCACACACAAAGGCTTCGTCCTTGCCACAGTGGCCCAGGTTCAGTTCCAGCCTGCAGCCCTTTGCTGCATGTTGCTCCCCCTCTCTTTCCCACCTATCAGTTAAAGGCAAAATGCCCTCCAAAAAATCTTTTTTAAAAAGAAATGAAAGCCACATGTCTCAAATATAAAGTTGGCTAAATATTGCCATTAAAATTATATTGGACTGATTTAGATGTTGCTTGTAAAAGTTAGCCTATGAGGCTGCCAATGTACCGGTGAATCAGTTTTCTATTATTAAAAACCCAAACATCTGATGAAGATGATTTACTGAATGTTGAACTTTCCATTCATATTATCTTCACAGGTGTTTACATCAGCAAGACATCATACATTCGTCAAGGAGAGGAATCCCTGGATGGATTTTACAGGGCTTGGCATCATGTTGAGTACTACAGGTAGATGTTTGACTTTAATCATTATTTTTAAATTGCCAGTTGTTGTAGATATCACAGCTAAGTGTTGACATTGCTAACACAGGTACCTCCGGTTCTTCCCTGACGGCTTCGTCATCATGCTGACCACCCCTGAGGACCCTCTGTCCATTGTTCCTCGCTTGCGTACCAAGAACATCAGGTACATTTCCTCTGTGTTCTACAGTCTCAGTTGGAGTGGACGTCATAAATAATTTCACAGGTTGAGCGGCAGCACTTTTCATGATTGTTGAATTTTGTTTCATGTTTACAGAATGGATTCTGCTCTGCTCGGTCATTTCCGTCTGTCACAGGAGACAGATAATCAAACCAAAGTTTTTGCTGTTGTCTGCAAGAAAAAGGAGGAGGTGAGAATAAGTTTGGGGTGTTTGTGGGTTGAGACAAAGACATATACTGCAGGAAAGAGCCAGTGGCCATTGTACATGCTTTAAAGTGGAACACCACCCAAAATAAGAATTCCATTATATTATTTCCATGGCCGAGGAAAGTTCAATCAGTATTTGTGAACATGAGCTACTCTCTCTCAGAGCCAGAAACCACAGATTTAAGTCTCAAACCTGTGATGTCATAAGAAAAGTCGAGCCTGTCTTTTTTTTCTGACCCACATAATGTTTGTCTTCTTCTTTTACACCCAAATGAGCTTGATTCAATTGTGGTGTTGTCAGATCTGAAAAAGAAGATGTACCCATATACTCTGAACATTCCCCTGAGTGCTCTTACTGTCATCTGTAACATCTTTCCCAATTTCTATTCTATGGAGCAGCTCCAGACTTTCACAAATTTCAGTGTTGAATGTGTAAGTTTTAGCACTGTAGTTTTAGATTTGGGAGAGAGTTGTTCATTTTAATTAATATTTTTGGACTGTCTAAGACCATAGGAATAACGTGTGAAATTTGAAAATGGGTGTAGTTTCCCTTTAAAGCACTGCAGATTGGGTTTTATGTGAAATTTAAATAAAACCACCAGGCATTTTTTGTTTTCCAACTGCAACTTTTATTATCAAAGTTAAACACTGTAGATCAAATAAAAATTAATTACTAAATTAATTAATTACTAAATGGTAGAAAATGGGCCTCCATACTTCATCAGCTGAAAATTTAGAGGAAAGAAATATTGTAACTTTGCGCCTGTTACAAATTTAAATGTAACATTGCTTAACTGTTCAAAGTAATGTTACTTATAAAACCAGGGAGTAGTAACTTAGTAGTAACGCCACTGATGCACTTTTACTTTCAGAAATTTATGAGTATTGTCATCATGCTGTTGTGCTGTTAGTGCAATGGCAATAAATATATGTAATTTTTTTTGTGAGACAACTAATTCTTAAAGAATCTGCTTTTATATTATTTAGCCTTACATGCATCAGGGCTGATAAAAGAAGAAACAAGTCTTCGACTCATCACAGTAATCTTACTAAAATTCAAATATGATTTGTTCCACTACTCCGTAACTAGTAATGCCATAGCACAGGTATAGATTTCTGAGGAGACACAGAGGACACGTCCCCCTCAGTATTAAGAACATGTGCCTTTGTCCCCCTCAGTAAAAACATCAAACTAGCAGAGGGCTTCAGATTCAAGACATTTACACTGTGAAATTGATGCAGTAAAGGCACAAACTGGTGCATAAAAATTCACCAGTATGCAGGAGTTTATTTGTTTGTGTTTGATCAAAAAAAAAACCTTTGTCCTTGTGTCATAGTGACACAATTACCGATTAACACATGAACACTCACCTGTGCTGTAAATTCAAAATTTGCAACAAGAAGGTAAAACAATAACCAGTCAGTTTGTGGCTCAGCTTGTAAACTTTATCTGTTAACAGAAAGCGACCGAGTTTCAAAGGAATCGGTTCTGCAGGCGGAACCCAGCTCCGGAGGCTGAACACAACTTCCACGTGGGACTACATCTGTCCTCTGGGGGGCGTCAGAGTTTCAGTAAGCTGGTGTGGATCCACCACTCCTGCCACATCACTTACAAGTAAGAGTCATATATACCAATAGCAGTAAAAAAGCATATTTCCCTATTTGTTACAGTATTGACATTAATCCTGTTTTCAGGCTCACCGGGGAAACAGTTATCACAGCGTTTGACCTGGACAGCATGTACACACCCTTCTTCTTTGCACGCGTGAAGAGTTACACTGCTTTCTCCGAGCAGCCTCTTTAAGCAGCCTGCAGACCTGCACATGATCCCACAGCAAAAGTTCATCCGTCATGTAACACGATGCATACTCCTCAGCTTGTTAATTAGTGCTGCAGCTGGATTACGATGTTAATATATGAACCCTCATGTTTCCTACATGCAAACACTTTATGTTTGAGGTTTACATAATAGAATACTTATTTTCTGATTTCAGAAATTACGGTAATGTGCTGAGAGCTAAAATGATTAGCAACCTTTCCCACCTGTTCCAAGCAATGAATGTTCATACTGTGTTTGTCTCATGGTGCACTTTCTTCCTCAAATAAACAGTGGTGAACAGAATTCGCTCTCATGGCTTGATTTGTGTTTTTTTGTACTGGCACTTATAAGTGAATTGGGCAGATGTTACAAAACTAAAACATCAGCCTCAGGGTAGTGATTTGTACTCACCCAGGTTATTGTTTATTGACTTGATTTATCTAACAATTCTTCAGCATGTAATGTATGCTCGTGGCCATAGGAAAAATGATACATCATAGTAATATTACAGATATCCTCTTACACAACCTCAGTGAAAAGACATTGCAGATGTGATTTCAGACTTCTACAGTACATCATTTGTCTTGCTGAGGACACACACGGGTATAATCCACGTATTACGTTTTCTGGGAACCCAGCGCGGACAGATCAAACAGGATTTGCAGAGAAAAAAAATAATGAATGTGAAAGTTGTATTGGATTAGACCAAAATGATTTGTGGCTTGTGGACTTTACTATAGTTGGTTTTTCAAAACATATTCCAAAGGAACTATAGTCCTGCAAATTCTCAATTAAAATGGCAGGTAAATCTATATCTGCTTTGTATGAGTTGATAGAGAAGGAGACAAACCAGACAGGTTGAGAAAGCAGGTTACAGGTACTCTCAGCCCTAAACCTCATATAAGATTCATGGTTTGTTTTTTCATCATACACTTACATACAGTGCAATCGGTAGTAACTAAACCGGTTATATACTCAAAGCCTCATTAAAGTCACACCCACTCATGTCTGTACATTAAATATGAAGCTAGAACCAACAGCTGGTTAGCTTAGCTTAGCATAAACACTGCAAACAGAGGGGAAAAAGCTTGGCTTTGTCTGAAGGTGACAACCAGCACCGCTAAAACACACTAATGTCAACTTTATATCTTGTTTGTTTAGTCTGTTAAAGCAGCCCAATTGTCAGAATAAAATGCTAGCATTGTACATTTCTGCAAACCACAGATATTTGTACATTTCATGGGTATGTTGAAGTTCAGACTACATGCGTATGAGCTAACTGTCTTATCAAGGGGAGGAGGGGATGGTGTGACACCAAGGTGAGAGCAGGCCACAAATCTGGGTGTTTTGCTGGGTTCAAATAGAGTTTATGTTTACCAAAACAGACCATATGAATGCCCATCTCTTGTAGTATTCACAGCCTCGTAACTGGAAATTTTTGAAGAGCTCCAATGTCACGACTTCATGTGCATGACTTACCATGTCATAAACATGAGCTTATGAGTTCCATTTGACATGTCAGGGCATTTCTGTTTGTAGTGACAAAACTTAAGCCGGAACATGATGTTTTCCGTGTCTAATTCACGTTATCCATGGTGTTGTCACATCATAAAACTGAAAATTGAATTGTAAAGAAATGTATTTATCCATGTATTTCCGTTTGCTTTTTGGTTCTGGGTCACAGAGCCAGCAGGCCAAGCAAAGCACCTCTCCCCAGCGACGCTTTCCAGCTCCTCCTGGGGGACCCAAGGTGTTGCCAGGCCAGATGTAATCCCTCCAGCATGTTCTGGATCTACCCAGGGGCCTCATACCAGTGGGACGTGCCCATATGTCAATATTCACTCTGGCAATTGGGTTGTTTAAAAAGTAAAGCTTTCACAAAGTGGTTTTACAGGGGTTTAAGTGCTTGCTTGACTATTTCTGGTTTGGGTGTAGTCACTTCCTCTAGTCTCCTCTGGTTGCCTGGCAACCCCCAAGGGACAACAAGACCATGGATTCCTTTTCCTGCACTCTATTTCTGTTACAGATTTACTCTTGCTTTACACTTGAAACGTGGGAGATGTTAGGAGTTGTCCAACACATCATTTACACAGAAATGAGTAAACTGACACATGCTTACTGCAATGCTGTTTTCAGGGGAAAACCTCCACACCCTCACCCCACCCTCTCTGTCTCCCTCAGGCCATGCCCTCTGAAAAATCAGTGAGTAAGGCATTGTTTGCATAGTGGCTGGCTGGCAGACACGCCAACAAAGCTCACAAACAGTTGCTCTGTCCTCCTGTCAAATGCGAGCTATGTGTGACACGCAGCATACCAGAGCATCACGTCTGCACACAGTGCTGATGAGGAACAAGAGGTCACACCACTTAAGTGGGAAGGACCTATAGGTGTATGTAAAGGAGGTGCTGTCTCAACATAGGTCGCTGGCTAGACATTGTGACAGGAGAGAGACAGCACAAATCACTGAACTACTTCAGTCAAAGCAGCTGTCAGGAGAGGAGCGGCTTTCTAAGAAAACATTTTTAGTAAAATTGGTTTCTTGTTGCTTGTACCTTTCTGTCTATCACCCAGGAAGCTCAGCAGCAGTTCACTGGCCCTGTGCTCCAACTCTGTCAAACTAAATTAACTAAACCTGATCCATATCAGGCTCACTTACTTTAGTTTACAGTTGAAACTGGACTATTAAAACCAAGAATACCAAACATTCCTTATTACAAAGCTTACAAAGAGTTGGAGCTGATATCAGCACTACGAAAACACAAAAACTGTGTTCTGCTCAGATAAGATTAATGTGTAACTGAGAAAGCAGTGGAGGTTTTTTCCCTTTTGTCATGTTTGGCCTCAACATCCTCGCTAACTTCTTCTACAGTCCACTTATCAATAGGCCAAGACAGGAATAAAGTTAACAGACAAAGGAGACAGCACATCAGTGTTTGTATATTTAACCAGTTTATGTGTCATTTTAAAGGGTTTTATGCCACTAATTCCTAAAATAATGATTCATAGCTTTTGGGCAGACGTTTGTTTGAATCACTGATATTATAATAAAACAGTATGCCAGAGTCTTGCCTGCCAATTTGCCAATTTGATCTGCTGTAGACTAGAAGCTCAAGAAAAGCATTTCCACCATCAGTGAAAGATGGTTGTTTACAAAGACTGGTAGCAACAAACCAAACCAGCAATGTAACAATACTGACATATCAACATAGGAAATGCTATCTATATGAATTATTAATATTTAATACAGGCTTGATCAAATGTCTGAAAATCCAACATTATTAAATTTGGAAAGTATTTGTCCTCTTCTTACTTTTTCCTCCACAGAAGCCCCTATACTGTGTATGATTTGTTTATTGCTGACGACATTTGGAAAAAAAAAGAAAGAAAAAAAAGAATAAACAATCTTACTTTACTATTTGAACTCTCAATATTTATTAAGACATATCATCACCTGAGAATATAACCAAAGTAGGAATGGATTTTACTAACCCATACCCACAACACACAGCATAGTTTTACTATTATGTAAATAAGTTATATAGTAATACACACAATGATGTTTTAAACAAATTTTGCAAATGAGGTAACGATTTATCACTTTATTAACTTAAGAGTCTTCCTACCTCTCAAATCTTAAACATTTTTTGTAAAAGTTTTGTTGATAGTTTAATTTCAAAAGCTTCTCTAAGCTAGTCTATATTACTTTGCTATGCTAAGCACAACTGCAGTTATGTCTTCTTTATTAGCTAGTTTGTTATTATTCATTAAAATTCAAAAGAGGAATTACAGCCCTGTGCTTTGACCTTGATGCTAACATTAGCAGTCTATGTGACTAGCAGGTTTTAAATTTACCATGTTAATCACTGTAGTTTAGTGTGTTAGCATGCTAATGCGCTCACAGTGACAATGCCAACATACTAATGATTAGCATTACTTTTACAGTCTATGCGATTAGTAGGTATAATGTTTACCATGTTAATCCCCCTGGTTAAGTGTGTTAGCATGCTAACATGCTCACAATGACAATGTTAACATGGTCATGATTAGCATTATCTTTACTGTCTAGGTGATTAGCAGGTATGTTTACCATGTTAGTCACCTTAGTTTAGTATGTTAGCATGCTAAGGCACTCATACTGAATGCTTATATGCTCATGATTAGCACATATATATATATATTTTTTGACCATGTTAATCACCTTAGTGTAAGCATGCTAACACGCTCAAAATAGGGTCATCCCTTTGTTTCCTGGGTTCTATGTTTCCCAGGTTCTATGTTCCCCACTTACCACCCAAAAAGTGTGTTTCCCAGGTTCTATGTTCCCCGCTCAACCAAAAAGGGTTCTATGTTTCCCGCTTGGTTGAGCGGGGAATATAGAACCCGGGAAACATAGAACCTTTTTTGCAGGGTTAAGTGGGGAACATAGAACCCGGGAAACATAGAACCCGGGAAACATAGATACGCTCCCCTCAAAATGACAATGCTTATATGCTCATGATTTGCACGTATACTGTTTACCATGTTAGTCACCTTAGTTTACTGTGTTAGCATACTAACATACTCACAATGACAATGCTAACATGCTCATGATTAGCAGGTATAATATACTGTGTTTATCACCTTAGTATAGCATGTTAGCATGCTAACATTTGCTAATTAGCAATAAACTGACTGACAAACCAACATTACCATCGAACGAGCAGCTAGCATGACTAGTAAATGTTTACACAAACCAGTAAATAAGTAGAACTAAAATACAAACATAATTTTAAGGCTCAATGAACTCTTAAATCTGTCACTGTGTAGATATTGTTAATCTTCAAGCTACATTATAGCATTTACATCATTTTCAAGGAAGGAAAACAAGTAGGTTTACAATCTCAGTTTGTTTTTAATGAGTGAGTAAAGCATGAGTCACAACATGTTAACCCAGATTTACCCCCAATTTCAGAAAATATATATATTTATTTTAACAGTCTATAAAATGTATGTAATTACATACATGCTTCCTTGGCCTTTACCAATCTAATGCTAATCCAGCCCTTAAACAGGCCTATAAACCCTGTTACCTTCAGCGCTGTGACCTTGTACAAAGGAGGAACTGTAACAGGGATGGCATGGAGCTGGATGAAACTAGACGTAATTCAATTTCTAAGTAGATATGGCTCATGCATGTTAAACAGGTTTTCTGTTTTTGGTAGACATCTGCAGATCCATCATGCAGACACAATGTGGCCATTGCATGTATTATTTAGAATTTAACAATCATTTCTGATGCAGTGAACATGAATCTAGGTCACCTATACATTTGAGCAACATGCTCATTGAGTGGTTAAGGCCATACAGTACCTCATTAAACTGATTCAGCATGGTAGAGCGGCGCAGCTGTGCTTAGCTGCGAGGGTATCAGATTTACAGAGTTCATAATTCAAACATCCTTGTAACTTTGTTTGCAATACCAGCATGTTCTGTGTAGGCCCTTGGCAATGGTTTAGGTTAAAGTACAATAACATAAACAAAAGGAGCACAAAGGAATAAATAGTTGAATTACTAGCCCTCTTTCTCCACCAAAAAACAAACAATTCATGCTCATGTCATGACTTTTGTTTTCACTCTAAAATAAAAGAGGGGAAAGGGAAATATGCTTGTTTGCTTTCTTGCTTAAGAAAGAACTAAATGGGAGGACTGACACCACTCATACAGCCAGTTAGTTTAGCTTGGCTTTGCATAAAGACAGGAAACGAGGGGAAACAGCTTGCCTGGTTCTGTCCAAATGCTAACAAAATCTAAAGTTAGCTTTAGAGGTATGGTTAGCAGATTTTGTTGCCTTTGGACAGAGCCATGCTGGCTGTTTGTTTCCAGTTCTCATGCTTAATTAAGTTCACCCAGCCTGTTCTCATTCCCAACTCATCAAACACCGCCATGTGATGACATGACGTTACATTATGTCAGTAACAACCGTACTGATTTTAAGCCAAACCATTATGTCTTTTTTCCCCGAACCTAACCACATGCTTTTGTTGCCTAAATTTAAGGAAGTAAATGTTGAACCGAGGTGTTAGCGGTACGGTGCAAGTTTATTTTGAAAAAGACTGCACGTGTGTAACGAGCAGAAACGCCTTCCCAGAATGTCCAAAACTGACGCAGGAGGGCACCTAGCACGTCATATTTTGCTGTTTACGTCTACTGACAAAGTGGCGGTACTTAATGAGGTGGGATTACATGGTTCACCAGCTGCTGGCTGAAGCTTAATTTCATGCAGACATGAAAGTGGTTGATCTTCTCATCTCATCTCATCAGCAAGAAAGCATACAAGCCCGTCTCCCACTATTCCTTTAATAGGATAAAAATCACTGTTGCATTAAGTATGTGTTAATTGTTAATTGTTCAGGACATTTGATATTTTCAAAAACAGAAACGTAAAGAGTCAGGCACAGGATTTGAACAGGAAGTTTGACACATATCAGTCTGAAATTGACCAACATGAATCTGGTGATAGCACACTGAGAAGATGAAAAATGCTACATTAGAAACAACTGGTCCAGAAGGCACCCTAATAATGCAAAGACTAAAAAACCCTATGTATTATTTGACAAAACAATTATATCACAAGGTAAATTTAGTAGCTGTTCTGGAGCTTTTGACCACATGACATGGGCTGCGTCCAAAATTATACACTATTTATTACATATCCAATATGTTTACTATGTTTACACAGTAGTATCTTTTCAGATGCACAGAGCTGTAATTACCACGTCACTTCCTGAGAGCCTCCCCGACAGACGGAGATGTGTAACCATGGTAACACGTGCCAACATCAGCTCTACTGACACCTGCAATAACTGACAACAAGCTAACAAACATCATGAGCTTTTCTTCTTCTTCACTAAGTTAACATTTTGTGCCTAGCAAAGTGAAATCTTATACATATGCTGTCTGTCAACGTCTGTTAAGTGCGCGGTCGTCACTACCGCATTGCATTTTGGGATATTTATGCCAGTATGGTGTCCAGTGTTTGCATACTATAATATTTAGCTGGAAACAGTATGCAAGTCATGTAGGCCACTATTGGTTTCAAACTAAGGTTTTGGACATACTGAAAAATCTCACATACTGTTTTAACATACTAACTAGCACGTAAGTGTGGAATTTCGGATGCAGCCATGATCTTTTTCAGGAGATAAGGTTTATACAGTTGTAGTCCACTGTAGATGTTTCACTTTAGGGACTTTACACGACAACTTGGCAAAGCCTATGTGTTGAGGAAGATCATGTGACAAATACAAATCTCTAGAGCATCTACTAAATGGACCTTGTGGTGAGATTAAGTGCTGTTTTCAGGTCAATAATGATCTTTAATTCTCAACTACATAGTAAAGTTTATCTGAATATTACATGTTTAAATACTTAGCACTGAATCATACAGTATGATAGTATTCACCTGATATCTAAATATTTACCAATAAGCAGCTATACTGCAGACCTAATGGTCATCGCCTTTTTTAATGCATTTAAATGAATTTAAGTTCTAATTGCATTTACTGGATTAAGCTACGGTAGATATTATAGCACAGTGTGAGAGGAGACAGATTTCTATAACATGGGGGATGTTAAGTAGAGTTTGTATTGTGCTCATAAAACACCACTGCCCTCTGACATTGTGTCTTAAAACAGGTTTAAATATGAATCCTGGTACACTATGCTTTGGTTATGCTTTGGTTGGATGGCTAAATATTCCAAATTGGAAACCCTGCTCTGCAAATATACAGCAAAACATCAGCTGTCGCAACCTGTCAATAAAAAACGCATTACAGGACTTGGCAAATTTAAGGATTATGCAACAGCACAGGCAGGAGTGAGATAAAGCTAGACACAACATGCGCTAGTTACACATTAAGGACCATAAGTGCCACGGTACTTTAATTGTCCCTTAGGTCACCGAAACAGAAATGTCATCGAGGGTGATGAAACCTTCAGCTGCCAACACACTCACTGCAGCTTTCATCTTTAGACCTTCTGTGTGTAAAGCATCACTGGATGAGTCAAAGTGTGTGTTTGTTTGCTGGTAGCAAGAAAGAGATTTTTTTTTTTACTTTGGAGTGAATTTCCTCTAGAGGGTTGGGGGAGGCAATATTGTGCAACCATACTACAATACTCTCCTATATTCATTTAATAATTAAATACCATGAGTAGGAACGTGTGCAAAAACATGGAAAGTCTCTGGATATATGTGGCTATGGCTTATTTCATCTCATGTGAGCGCTAAACTATTCTAGATAAGAAGATACTTAAACCTCCTAGCAGCATTAGCTAACACGCTACAGTGAGAATTGGGTGGCGGTTTCTCAAATGTCAATCCACCCTCAGCTTCTTGTGTGCGGTGCGGTCCATTGACGGCGTCCCATTTGCATGTCCATTTGTAGATGCAGGAGAGCCGTTCTGGTGCTCCTTCTTTAGAGAGCCACTGTGCTTCTTGTAAGTCTTGAAAGAGAGGCAGAGTTATTACACATCATGTTATTGCTGAAAATTAAATAAGGCTTCAAATTAAAAGTAATAACTAAAGTTTGTACTGTAAGGTAGTATGTTTGATGTAATGTCCTGATCAGCACAGAGCTTGGTCACAGTTCTTTAAAAACACAAATTTAAGGGCCCCTTATCAAAAGCTTTTATTGATGTTACTGAAAAAAAATACTTTGGCCAATATCATAAGATTTTTAAAAACATAATGGCCTTAAAACTCTTGTATTTGACAGGCTATAAACAACATAGACTATTTAACCGGCACAACATTTGTAGCACTTGTTTAGCGACCAGGAAACTCACAGACCAGTTGTATGCATTAAATCGTTTCACGTGATGCTACTCAGCCATTCAGATCTGTGCATTCTGATAAGCTTTGTGACTTAAGTCAGTGAGGTACACGCACATGGAAATAAGAGTCAGAGAAAAGTAATTTCACATGGCGTGCTCTAAAAAGTGGATAGTAGACGGAGAAAACAGAGGTTTGATTTAAGAATGGACAAAGTTTCACATTCATTTCATCCCCACGTTAAAAATTAACCAATTGACTATCAAACATATTATTTAACAAACACCAATGTTACTCAATTCCCTGCTAACAGCAACAGAACTGGCTCACCGAGCACAGCATTGTGTTTTATCCATGTAAAAACTAAAATGTACAATTTTATTTATAATACAATGAATAAAAATGGCTAGCTAAACTAGCTCCAAGCCTGTCGGTTTCTGACTGATGATGTATATCTTTAAAAATGGGTCACAAATATAAAGTTTAATTTTTAAAAAAAGTCTTAGTAATTTTCTTAAAGCAGCTGGGCACTGTAGCTTTCAGCAAACGTTACTCGAACAGGAGTGAATAATGCATTTGTTGGGGACTACTTTCAGCTGTGGATTAATACACATCTGGTGCTCTAGTGCAGTGATTCTGGGGTCAAGGGACGCCCAGGAGTCTGTGACACTCTGCCAGGGGGTCCATGAAGACCATGTTTTAAGATTCATCAGATAAACATGATATAAAACACATTTAGCTTCATAGTTAAATGCATAATATTCTTATTTTAAATCTAAAATAGCTCATAGATTACATTCTTATCCAACAAATCCATCAAATATTTCTTTCTGTTGTCAATGTCAACTTATTTTAAAGGACATTAGGGGGTCCCTGGTATATTTTCGATCTTGTCAGGGATCCTCGGCTGAGAAAAGATTGAGAACCTCTGGTCTGCTGAGTATTTACAGCAGCAGGAAGGTGTATTTGAGATCTACTCAAAATAAACTACAGTGCCAGTGTTCATCGGAATAAAGGAACATTTATGGATTTAAATATTTTTGTACAACAATGGAATAAGGTACCAAAGCTTTAGATACACAGACACTACTCCTACTACTTGTTAGTGGGAACAATTTCTTGTTAGTTTTTTGTCTTTTCATAGCATTTGCTGACAATAACAAAACACCACCAGACCTATCAATAGTACAAATTTATTATCCAATTAAAATGTTAAAATCAACTGACCTGAACGTAGAAGTTTGAGAAGAGGAAGATGAGTGTGACCATGTAACTTATTTGGAAGTACAGCCATCCCTTGGGGAAGCCGCAGGGCCATATGACCGCGCACATCGTCTGCGACATGGTTAGAAAGAACTGGATCTGTGGATGAAACATGACACGCACATGCAGACACACACAGGAGTGAGAAGGTGACACAGAGAGCCTATAGAAACTCCATATTGATCCAGAGCCTAAAATATCTTTTAATGGACGGTGAAAACGTCAGCACTGTATTAATGCTAAACAGGGTGCTGCAGAAAATAGTCCAAGAACACTTCGGGTATCTAAACAGCAACATCAGCTCAACAGTGTGAAGTGAATATGACAGTTATCACATACAAACCAGAGGCTAGAGACTGAAAATAAATTTTAATTCACCTTTTTCTTAATGGTTAAATACAGTAAGAAACAGTGGTGAAATTACTTAACTCAAGTACTGTACTTCAGTATAGTTTTTCCAAGGCAAATATTGTACTTTTACTCAACTACATTTATTTCCCAGCTGTAGTTACTAGTTGCTTTCAATGTTTCATTTTTTTTTTGGCAAAAGACATTATCTGTATTTTAAAATCCATTGTTAGTGCACAAATCTCCTTTTTGTAAAGTCACCCTAGTCTGCTAGTTGATTAAGTGAAAAGATCTGACCGTATGTTAAGAATATTTAAACCTACTTTCAATTCAGTTTCAGGTATTTTCTAAAACAGTTTCATTTTTCATAAACCTTATGCAGAAACCTCCTTCAATCTTTCTCGTTTCAGCACTACAGACTCTCCTTTTAAGAGCATTTTTTTTAAACAAACTGATTGAAAACTGGTTTAATTCAGTATTTTTCCTGCACTGACTGACTTCTTTTCACTTCTTTTAAGTTAATAAGATTTGTGTGACATATATATCCAGAATAGTCTTCATATTATTGGGGGTTTTTCAGATTAACTGTGCAACAGTATATTGGATAGTTTTTACTCCACCTCAACCATCTACAACTGTAAAAAATTAACAATAATCCTACAATATAACATTCTTGAGCGGGCACGATAACAGATTTCACTACATGATTATCGTGGCCATCTTCAACTTTGTTCACTGTGGGTTTTGTCGTCCTTGGCAAATGAATTACAAACAAAATACAAGTGTAGGGAGGCAGAGTGAGAGTCTGTAACCATAACTGTACAGAATCGAACAAAAAGAGCAATTACACTTAATGGATAGTGACAAGGCAACCAGATGGTGTTGGGGGAGGGAGACAAAGTGAGAACGGAAAGAAATTCTTTCAGAGGCGCTGGATTATTTTCACAATATTATCATATGTTCATTTCTAAAACTATATCAGTTTTTCCTTTTTGAATATTACAATTACTATCAATACCAGTATATATCAGAATCAGAATCCAAATTCAGCTGCAGGGCTTTAAACCAGACCCGAGAGACATGATCACATGACTCCAGTTTTAGCCTCTTTCCACTGACTCTCAGTATCTTTTACAATAGATTTTTAAGACTGATTACATTTAAGGCTCTTCATGGCCTCTCTCCCAGCTATATCTCTGATCTCTTAGAACCGTACACACCGGTACGTACTCTGAGATCCTCGGGCAGAGGTCTTTGTCTGTTTCCAGAGGCCTGACTGAAAGGGCCCCGAGGCTCTGGGACGATCTGCCAAAGAAAATGGTCTTGGTCGGTCGAGTCGGTGATCCCTTTTAAGTCGCCTCTTTAAACCTACTTTTATCAGAGAGCCTTTCCTGATTTGACTTAAGATTTAAGTTCCTTTGAACTGTCTTTTGTTTTCATGGTTTTATACACCAAAAGGTTTTTATCTGGTTTCCTTTAAAAGCTATCATTTGTCTGTTTTATTTCGTTGCCTTGCAAAGACTTTGTAACCCTGTTTTGAATCAGCCTTTTCTGCATAATGAATACCTTCATTTTTGATACTTTAAATACATTTTGCAGGCAATACTTTTATTATTTATTATCTATTATTGGTACTTTTACCTAAGTAGAAGATCTGAACACTTCTTCCACCACCAGAGAGGAAACTACAGGACGAACTCACCAGCTGAAACTGTGTGATGTACTTCTTCCACCAAAGGTACGGCCGGATGGCTGGGATGGCTGACAGGCCGTAGTAAGAATACATAACGACGTGGACGAAGCTGTTTAGGGAGGCGCCAAAGTATGCTGAAGAAACACAGATGGGAGACACGAGAGGTTATTCATCTACCTTGAGCAATAACTGACAGGCATTGAGGAGTGCAATGACCTTATAGGGAATTACTTTTCATTAGCCTGCTCTGTTTGGAGCCGTTACTGCAAAGTTTATGTAAAATCAATAGAATCCATTGACAGTATAGTAATACAGAAATAATATAGTGAGCCTCTGATGACAGATGAAATGTGTTTATGGATCAGAAATGTCTAATTAAATCTAAATCAATAGTAGAAGACACATTAACAGGGAGATTTCCAGTGTAAGAAAACAGACGACTCGCAGGCTGCCGTGCTGTTTTCTGCACAGCTTAAATAGAAAAGCAACAAAAAGTATGTTCCACAGAGCGGCAGCGTTCAGGTCAATAAGTGTCACTTAGTGTCCTTTAAGGCTTTGTGGGGGAAACTGGCTGTTTTCAGGGCTAATGGGTTTAACATTAGAGCACTTGAATTATTTAGCTGGCTTTGGGGCCAAATGGTAAATGTGGTTACTGGAGTGATCTGAGTCACTGGAGGGCGAAGTTGTGTTAAAACACTCACAGTGGCCGCAGGGTACCCAGTTCATAACGAACCACCAGATATTCAGCATGCTAGCGTGGTGGTAGATGTGAAGAAACGTGATCTGGTGGTTATTCTTTCGTAGTATGAAGAAGAAGGTGTCCATGAACTCGATGAGCTTGGAGAAGTAGTACCACCACAGGACATTTATGATCTGAGAGGAGAGGCAGCAAAAAAAAAAAAAAGGTTAAAGATAAACAACAAAGAGAAGACAGAGACGGCAAATCAGAAAAAAATACAGTGCAAAAGTTCCTTGAAATTCCAGCACATTCTGTTTATCATACAAGGTGATTAAGCGCACATCTGTCCCGAAGGCCCTTGAAAGTTCGGGATGAATCATAAAGCAATTTAACTATCAGTAGCAGTGACACAGTAATAAAATGTTTTATTTAATCACAGCAGAACTGCAACGCCATGCACATTTCACCGGGAACCTTGTTTTCACCTCGACCGCAGAGCTCAGTGGGGCAACTGAAGAGAGTCATCATGATGACACGAGTCAGATTAAATTGACTCCCTGTCTCTGCAGCTTATCCGCTGGGATTTAAAGGTACTCACCAATAGAAATCAGAGCAAAGAAAAAACACACATTGTGCCTACTGTTATATCTATTATAGCTGTACTACAGTAGTTGGTGTTTGTACCCTCAGGCCTTACATATGGTTTACAATATAAATAAACAGCAGGAAATAATATACTTTGTAATAGCCTTAAATGACATCAAACCTGTGGCCAAATGAAAATGAAATCCCCAGTAATGAACATAAAAAGGCTGCACAGTATAAATCAGACTCACCTTATTATCCACTTCCTGTGCACTGTGAGTGTCCTGGCAGTAGAAGTTGTAGCCACCGTGCCACACGGCGGTAACAAGCTGAGAGAAAAAAGACATACTTGATTAACTCCCTGAATATGTAGCACACACAGGCCCTGCAGTGCACATGTAAAAACTAACTTTTGAAATGTGACTTTCCCTTCCCTACATGTGATACATACAAACAAATGCAAAGACATATTGCAAGTCAGATACCACATTTGGTCCCATATCTGTTTCAGGTTGTGGTGACCGACCCAGATAAATTAGCTTCCAATACACTCTGTGATAACATCATGCTATAAAATGACCTGGGGACCATTAAACATCAATTCATGCAGTATGTTTCAGTAACACAACAACACTTTGAATTAATTACAGCTTAAAGGAATACTTCACTCACAGAATGACCATTTGAATATCAAACACTCACCCCTGTTACACTGAATTTGTGAGGAAAACTTTGACTTTCTTGCAAGCCTCCATGGTGAACGAAGAATCCAAAAACTGAAAATTCTTGATGAGTAAAAGGGGCTGCGTTTATTAACAGCAAAACTAGATCCAAAAATCCTTTTACAAACTCTCTCACACAACTCTTACATTCCATCGAGCAAAGTTTAAAAGCACATGCTGGCCCAGGCGTGGGACTATTTATGTGGGAGTGTTTTAAATATAAGGTTTTCGTAAAAATGCACGTGTTTGGGAGGCACTGGGCATTCGACTGGATGCATGAGACTTGGATTACACTGCACGAGTTGTGTAAGAGTTCGTAAAAGGATGTTTTTAAAATAAACGTGGACCCCCTTTACACCAGTATATCAATACTTTTCTCCTTTTTTGGATTCTTCGTTCACCATGCAAGAAAAACATGCATTTTCTTTATAAATTCAACACAACACAGGGTGAGTAACTGATAGCTAAATAATCATTTTGTGGGTGAGGTAAAAACATGTTGAGCTCACCCTGTAACAAAAATATAGTGCATTATATGATAATTAATGGTCCTCATGTCATTTTTATGTTATCACAGAGCATACTGGAAGCTAATTAATCTAGTTATTCAAACATTTTACAGACAGGTGGACTAAGAAAAGTGCAAATACAGGAATTTCTATTTGAAATACTAGTCTAACTTTGCATAACTGTGCAGTGACTACAAATGTTCCCTACACTTTTCTATATTAAAGTGGCACTTCAATGATTTATCCATAATGTTTTGGAAATTGAGAGACAGATTTTAAAATAAAGATCAGGACAGCACTCCAATTTGAATTTCTAATATTGCCACACAGACGTTTTGGGCAAGACACCTCTCTTCAGCAGAGAGACAGATTTTAAAATGATTGCTAAAATTGATCCCACACTCTCAATAAGGCAACTCAATTACGTATTCCATTTATTTGTTGGGAAACATGTACCTTAGTTAGCCTGAAGCTAATTTTTATCTGCAGTCTGTTCACAATTACAACATGCAGCAAAGTAGACAGACATTACATCACACACCATGCCAGTGAGACATGTATTTAGGACAAGCAATTATATTAATTAAAAACATGGATATTAGCATCCATAGTTAGACTGTCCCTGCTTGAACTCCAGATTGTAACACAGACTGTAAGCTGAGAAGTACTTCCTGTGACAAGTAAACTAATTTGTGTGTGTAAAATCAGTGTTATGCCCCTTTAAATAATAATTATTCAAATGTAAGTAGATGGCTTGGCTTAATGCTGATTCATCAAATCAATACAGATGCACTGTCTTTGTCTGCTGCTGTAAAAGGCTTCACTAACTAACCTCAGAGCCAAGAAACTGCCACCAGTTAAAAACCAGCTACAGAATGAAGTATTATTATCATGAGCACACAGACATTCGCCACCCTCTAGGTTGATATATTGCCCTGATCCTTTCTTCAAGCCTACAGCAGCATTAGTCAGCCTATAAATAAACAAAATTAATCACAATCACATTTAATCACAATCATTATGGGACGAACCCTGCGCCCTGGAAAGTTGACAGGAACAAAACTGCCCTGTACTTTGATTCACATCAGGTGGCATTGATTTTGGACTGCCAAAAGTTCACCCCACGGCCGGGGCATTGTCAGAGTACAGGGTTTAATGAATCACACAGCCAACAGTCTGCTGGGGCCTTACGCAATGCAGACAGAGAGACAAGAAGCTTGTTCTGCCAGCTGGATGGGGAAGAGAGTACATACACTTTAGACTTACACGTACACAAAACCGCTTAGTCTGGTTCTGAGCTCCTCGTGTTCACAGGTACACAAAGTGACAGACGTGTTCACTGTGATAAGTAAAGTCTGGCTACTATTGCAACAACCTAAACTTGCATATTCAGCTCAGACAGTGACGCCTTGCACAATAATCCACGTTTGTTTACATCAGTGAATCTATCAATTTCAGATATTTTGTCAGCTGTTTATCAAAAGCAGTTTTCCAGAAAACAATAGGGGGCTGTGCTGATGTCTGCCAAGGCGTATGAGGGATTTGATGGCTGAAACAATGAGCCTGTCAGCGTCCAGCTGCGTCCCTCTCACTCCCTGATAGCATTGTCTGTAATGGAAGCTTTCAGTGAGAGATGCCAACAGGCCCGAGTCTGATCAGAGTCAAGTGTTGAAGAAACAGTTCAACATTTTGGCTGAAAGTTACGAAAGATATGAGAAAGGTATCTTCTCACATATATAAATCTACAGCTATGTTAGCTTGGCAAGAAAACATGGTGTATAGTTGTATAACAAGATATAAAGCTCAGCGTAAGTTCAATCAGGTAGACTTTCTTCATGCTTTCTCCATTCACAATTTTCTCTTTATCCCACTCCCACCACTTCCACCAATCAGCTGACTATGGGTGTTTCCTCTCCTGGTTAGCCAATCAAACTTTGCCACGATCTCCTTCAGCCATTCATATCGCTGCTGCCAAACTTTGAATCTGTTCCCCTCTCTGCTACTGACAGCTCTCATTTTAGGTGGAATCATTGCACCCTCCTCCACCCCATTCACCTCCAGTCACCTTATCCAGAGCCCAGGACAAACTTATCAAAGCCCAGTCCTCTTAACATCCAGATCCTCAGCTCCCTCCTCATCTCATCTCATCACCACCATTACCACCACCAGCATCTAGACTCCATAGAGGCGGGGGATCCTAATCTACTACGTCTTTACCACCCTCCTGGAATAGATGACATCATGATGGGGTAAATAAATATTCTTTTCTCTCAGAACAAGACTCTCCTGATTGAACGATTGTTAAAGAAGTATTTCATTGCAGGAAAGATGGTCTCTTCATAAAACTAAGCTGTCTATGCAGCAGAAGTACCCAAATACTTTTAAAATTGGTGCTACATGACCACAGAAAACAGAGTAAAATGGCTGTGGCATTAGCTTTTGCTCAAGAGGTAGAAAACCTACAACTACCAGAATGCACTGCGCCGCACCAGACCAATAAACAGTTTCATTGGTGGGTGACGTACTAGGAGCTTGTCTAGTTTGACAGAGGAAACAATATGGCAGCCGGCTGGTAACAAACAATCTGGGATTACAGTGAAAGGGTAAGCTAAAGTATGTTTCTGAAAACATTTTATGTGAGAAATAGGCAACGCAGTAACAGAATCTTGGTTTACATTTGATCATATGGCCTAGTTCACCGATTAAAGTTTGGTCTGAGTCCACTTCTATACTCTTTGTGTCCATGGTGGCAGGCATACAAAAATGCATTGGTACAATCTGTAGCAGCAGCCCCAGAGACAGCAAAAATCCACTGAATGTTTCACATCATCCAATGGAGATGAGAGAGGAGCAGGGAAATCTGGCCACTGGTAAAATGAAGTTCACCATAGTTCATTTACACATACTTTCTACCTTGTTGGTACAAATCTAGTTTAAAAGCAGCAAAGTGTCCCTTTATTTAAGGCCCTTTCCTACTGGACAAAAATCCCTTTAACACCCACTAAGATCTGTCATTTGTATTTACAGGGGAAAGGTTACAATTGGCTGTGTGGTAGTCACAGATATTTACCGGCTCTGATGTGGACACGTTATTTTTAGCCCTTTGCCTGCATGATGCAATGACGGGTTGCCACAAAGTACCATTCGTATCCATTCAAGCAGTGCTCAAGCATGGTTCAAAATTTAGTTGGCCCCGAGACTGAGAGAGAAAGTGAAATAAGTAACAGATATAAAAAAGAAGTAACCACCGTTACATTTTCACTGGCCTCCGTGCCGCTTTCTAATGTTTACTACCCTTGTTTTCCAGCTGGCTGTGACATCAAACGTCACACACCAGAAATAAAAAGGGTGTTCGTGAGCTTTAGGGGTGCTGGTAGAAATATTTTGTTACCTTTGGACAGAGCTAAGCTAGCTGTTTGCCCCTGCCTCCAGTCTTAATGCTATGCTAAGCTAATCAGCTAATGGCTATAGTTTTAAATTTAATGTACACATATGAGAGTGGTATCAATCTTGTCCTCTAACTCTGGCAAGAAAGTAAATAAGTGTAATTTCCAAAATGCATGCTGCCCTCTGTGCGATGATACAGTTTGTAGGTGGAGTTCAGTGGGAAGAAAATAGTTCCTACATGAAACTGCTCACAACAAGGTTTGTGGATTTTCTTGAGTAACCAAGCCATGGTTTCTGGAAAGAGACATTGCTGTTGAGTTTTTCAAATGTATTTTTTTGGCGCTTTGAGCACCACAAATTGAGTGCCATCTAGTAGTGCCATTATATTCGATAGAAGGCAGACATCTCTATGGCTGTTATCTCCAACACTTGGCAGCTCAAACTAAAACAATCTAGATTAATAAACAGCACTACAGGTAAGAGGAAGACTATACTTTTTTTCATTTGGGGACAAACTGTCCCTTTAAAGTATTCCTTTAATTGGTCATAGTTGGACACTAGAGTTTTTAGTGAGGATGTGGCTCAGGTTCAGGTCCTTTTTTTTGCCCTTTATAATCTGCATGTGTGACATTGCAGTGATTGCGTTAGCCTACTTCAACACGTCTCAGTGCGGCGCAGCCTGTTTACCTCATAGAACATGTAGAAGGACAAGAGTGTGAGGCCCAGATTGTAGAGCACCAGGAGGCCTCTGCAGGAGTACGGCTGTCTGTGTTTCATGTACTTGGGCCCCATCCACACGATTAGAAGGTACATGACTGTGAGTGCAAAGGTTGGTGGGTAGTTGTCGAGCAGCAGCCATCCCCGCACCCTCTGATCTGAAATATGGAGATAAAGAGTTCGGTTTTCACCTCCGATAAGGTGGCCTCACTGGTAACAGCACATGAACTTGAGAAGTGAAAAGCAGCGGTGGTGCACGCTAAGGAATGTTTGCTTAACACCTAGAAAGGTTAGTAGCAAGAAGGTGAAAAACCCCAGCTGGCTTCTTATGCAAGTTCAGGCAATGTGTACAGCATGTAATGAACGACTTGGGTCAAAGGCTTTAGGTAATGGTTATTTCAACTGCTACCTTCTGTTATTCTGTTAACTGTAATACTCTGCAGAGCTTTTACAGCATGTGCAACATGTTGGTAGACACACACATCAGAGACGACAACAGATTTTACATCAGCAACTAAGACAACTTGACTTACCCCTGGGGCCCATCCATGACTCTAAGTATGTGTTTAGTTTATGATTGAAGGTCTCCATTTGTCACCTGGAAACAGAAAGAACAATAATTTCAAGCAGCATGACTACTGTTTTTTTTTCCTCTGGCCATTTCAGGGTGGGAAACTACAAAAAAATTAACCTTGCACACATGACTGACATATTGTGCACCTTTTCAAGATGATATGGTGAAAATATTAGCAAACACTTGCCTATTTATACATCCAGCAGCAACTCTGTCTCCTATAAATGACATTTGTATGTTACTAACCTGCTTTCTTAATTATGTTGTTGTGGCAATGTAGCCACTGCCTGAATTATGTTGTTAGACACATTTTTTGTCAGGTAATAAAACGTTGCATTCATCTTTTGCATAAACTTAGTAAAGAGGTGTTTGGGGGACATTGCGGGTGTACAAAGTGCACGACCTTGACACTAGAACTTTGGGTTCAGATGCTGACTCATGTCTTAGGTTTAGGCAACAAATGCACTGTGGTTAAGGTTAGGGAAAGATCATGATTGCTTATTATGGCTGAACACAACTGAAATATGTTTCCAGTGAACATTTTGCTGTAATGTTCAGTATCAACATTTTTGCAGCTTGACAGATGGTTCCTCATTATGTTAATAGAAAACATAAATCCCTCAGCTTTACATTTCCCACAAAGCACACCTACTGTTTCAAATTAGTTGTACATGAATGTAATTTCTAGGAGACAGGGCTGCTGGCGAACACAGAACAACATTATTAAGTCGAATACTCATTCTTCTTTTAGCCCAGTTTTGGTCTCCACCAACTCTTGATGGGAATATCTGACTCTTTATCTGCTAATTGCACTATTTACCAGCTTTGTCCATCATGTGGAGCTGAGCAGGTAGCGTACAGTGAGTTTTTCAAAGCTCTTTTTTTGGGTTGGAAACAACGGCTAGCAACACTGATGAGAGTGACAAAAGTTTTAGGCTGTAAAACCAAAACAATGAGGTGAAAGACACTAAAACGCTCTTTCAGCTTCTGGGGAACTGCAGACTGTCTGTGTTTGTCACCAGGAGTGACATATTTTACATTACCCATTTTTTGTAGAAAAGTATTGATTAGTGCAGCTTCAAGTATGATAAGCTTAATTAATCTGGCTAAATGAGGGCTCGAGGGCGAAGTGATCATGACAACATTCTTCTGTAAATTCTGATTAACTCTATGCAGTATTAAAAAATACATACATAAATAAAACTTGTCCATTTTGATACATATCCATCATGTCTAGGGCTGGACAATATGGAAAAAATGAAATATTTTTGACAATATCATCAGTAATGAGAATATAATGACTAAGTAGGTAAAGTCAGACAATAAAACAGCTAGAACAGTCTGGTCAGTTCAGAAAATTACATCACCTTGCTGTAATGCAGCCTTTAAAATCAGGACAAGACCACATGTACGATTTTACAATATCCAAAGTCTAAGACAACACAGTCACAATTTAGATATAATATGGATATACCGGCCAGCCCTATTGTGTCTGTTGTAAATGTCTGTTTGTGCTCCAGCCTCCCCACTCACACTCTCTAATACATCTCACACCCCAATAACTGATCTTCCACACCGCTGTGGTTTCAAACAACAGATCAAATGTGTCTGTAAAACAAGCAGCCAGCAGGCAGGTGCGTCCGGACGATAACCAGACGTTTGTGTAGTGATTCTCTGGCTTTTAAATTGTTGAAGGTCATGAAATGTGTAGATTTATTACCACTAATGTACTCCAGGTTTTTAATAATTGCATAACCTTGTCTGGCACAGGCAGCGCTGCTACAATTTACTTTTACAAAACGCACCTCTAAATCTTTGTGCATGCTCTCTTGCCTTAGCTGTCAAGTTATGTTGGTGCTTGATCGGTCTGTCCTTGGTTATGGATTCAAACAGCTGCCCGTGGATCTGTCAGGGACAGTTGAAAATTGCAGTTTATCTCTGTAAGAGTTAAGCACTTTTTCCATAAACAGTATATGTGATTTACCATGTAATATCAGACTCCACTGCTCTGCTTGTGACAGTCAGATCAACCCTGTGATATAAAGCAGACAGCTGTATGAATGTCTGGATATTCACAGCTGGGTCTTTTTTCTTATACAAAGAAGTTTTATTAGCGAGTCTGTTCTCAAGTCCACCCCCTTCTAATGTATCGTCAAACTGCAGGAAACATGTAAGTTACACAGTCGAGTTCCTACCCCTCCTTTATATCATACTTTGTACTAGTATTGATGTAGCTTTTGCACACAACACCTTACAGCTCTGGAACAACCACCCTTTACAGAAAAATCTCATATAAAATTGTGACATCATTCACATTGCTGAGCAAATGCAAACCCCTGCAGCTGATTTTCACACTGTAAACCTGTTAACTCAGGCACACACTCTTTATTCAGTATCACCCTAGATGTATTTGCACAATCCTGCCTTCATACTGTTTGCTGTATCACTTCAGGCTTTGCACAAAACGCGTCCTCGCAGCCGCAGAATTTCTTTATTTCCACTGACGTGTGTCCAAGCTATACATTTAATCCAGTCCAGTTACGTCAAAGACTGCTGCACCACTGGTTTTCACACCTGCGTCTACTGCTGGTAGACTATATATACTGTATGTCTTCCTTCCATAATGCCTCCTTCATGTCATCACCCTTTATCCTCACACAAAGACCTCCGAACAAAACCTATTATAATATGATAAACAAATCTAATTTACCCTGCAGATGATTACAATAGCTTGGCTCCAGTCAGATTTGTGTACATCTGAGGTGAAGGTAAAGCAGCTTTACAGGCTAACAGAACACCCTTGGACATTAACAGACAGAAACGTGAGTCCATCTATCAAATTTAGCTAAAGCATCTCAATTCAATCTGCTCACAGCGCTTATATGAAGTCATATGATATTGAAATATGACTAAGAGAACTGAGGGGACACCCCTGTGACTTTGTTTACATGCATCCAATGCATTTATTTTAATTCCTATAGAGGCGTATTCACTTAAAGCCTGTGAATGGCCGTATTCATGTGAGTTGCAACATGCCACACAGGAAACATACGTAAACATGTACAGCGTAATGAGAGTATTTTCAAGAAAACGCCCTTGTAAACAACATGTATACCATCTTTCCAAGGAATTTATGCACAGGGAGCCTATGTAAAGTCAAAACTTCCGCTCTGCATGCAACAAACAAGCACATTACTGATAGCTGCATTTGTCTATAATCACTTGTCTACAGGAATCAAATATGGCTTATTCTGGTCAACCTCAGCGCACTAATATCCGGGCTCTGATTATCAGAGATGCATTAGGCCGCACCAAAACACGATAATCTGCAGGGCCTTAATCAGAGCATGATGAGCCACAACAGGAAAGCATGTTAGCAGCCAGTCAGTGAGTCTTTGCTAGCTAAGTGTTGGAAGTGATGCAAAATATATCTAAACAATCAAAGGAGGAGCTTGAGAAACACTAATGCATCATCTGGACTTTGGTCGGAACAAGCGGTTTCATCACTGCAGCTGATAATGATTTATTCAATCAGTCTAATATACTGTAAGAGTTGGGGTTGGGCGATATGACTGTATAAACAACAATATAAAAATGTCATCATAGAAGGTAGCAAAGTCAAGGCGGCTCTCCCTTTAAACTATCTGACTGTATTGTGGCCGATACTGCAAATAAATTAGCAGTCATTTTGGATTACTACATGATGATGATGTACCTGTATTTGAGGCGAACTGAGGATGAGTTTATCCAGAATTACAAAGAGAAATAAATAAATAATATCATATTGCACTACCCAGAATAATCAGGCCGTAATTGAATGTTAAAATGAAAAGGTGTACTGAAAAAGTAAACTGGATGTTGACATTACAATTGGATATTGTGAAATGGCAATTTGAGTTTTAACGCCTGAAATAGAAAACAGAAAAGCTGAAATCGAAATGCTAACATTCAAAGTTTTGATCTCAGATTTGTAACGTAAAATAAAAAAGGGAAAACAAAAACCTATATAAGAAAATTGGAGAGAAAATGTACTATTAAGATGTATAATTTTCTCTTTTTTAGCCCCATATCCTTTTCTTCCTTTGGCATTTATATAGATAGATAGATAGATAGATAGATAGATAGATAGATAGATAGATAGATGATGTATCTATACAGTAAACTTTCCTGTATCCATATGATATACTGATATAAAATTAGTCAACATATAATAATAGAAGATTTTAAGAGAAGATTTTGTGTGTATTGCTTACCCCTAGTTAGTGGATAGATAGATAGATAGATAGATAGATAGTCTAAATCTAGTGTATACTGCATGTTGCATTGCTGTGGCCAGGTACCTTACTTTAATTGCCTAAATGTGTATGCATGTAATACACAGCTCAACAGAGATCAATAATAAGACATTGGCAAGGATAAATAACACTACAATGTATGGTATTTATATTTGAATGGCTCTCCAGAAACAACAGTTTGTGCATATAATCATCCAGACATGCAAAACTACAAATCACAGCCACTCCTGAAAGGCAACACGGAAAAGTTTTGACGGGGAGGAACACCAGGAAGTTTGACAACTATCTGTCACAGCTGCAGAAGTAGCTAACATATATGCTGCAGTGTTGGTCTGTCTGTGTCTGTAAAGTAGGTATTATAGCCTCATGCAGCACTGTGAATGCATGGCAAATTAACTATGGCACTACACCCGCGTCCTGCCGCTTGTTTGCACCACATTATTAGCACTATATAGGCCGACTAGTAATTTTCCATCGGGGTCACACGTGTAATATAAACGGCACTTTACGCACCGACTGTACTCCACGGTATAAAACAGCAGCCCGGTGTCCACTTCAGCTGGGAACGCTGAGCTGTTGACGGCGGTTATCTCATTACATCATCCTCTAATTTTATAACTCAAACTTCCACAGAGGAATTAATTAAAAAACAAACCGGATCGCATCCTGTCGATCGCATCCAGGCTACAGTAACAGTAGAGGTCACCGCTTCAGCATCACCCAAACTCATCGCGTAAATTCAGACGCCATGCGCGCTGCAACCATTTCCCTTTCTTTAAAAAATATAATAATACAGAAAGCCTCACCATGAGCGAAATGTGGAGTGCAGATGAAGAGATGCAGCTGTGTGCGTACCTTGAGAGGCGGGGGAGAGAAAGCGACTGTGTAACCTTGGCTGGCTGGCCGGTGTGAGCACAATGTGCAGCCTTGTCGCTCAGTGGAAAATAGTGGGAGGAACACGCAGACTGGCCCATTGCCCTGCAGGCTGCAGGAGGGTTACAGCCAGGAGGTGACCCGGTGTGTTGCAACCACACAGAGTCAAAAAGATGACATCAGGGCTATCTCTAGGTTGCACTTATGTATTTTATTAGGCTTCCTGTGAATTGTTAACTTGACGAGACGTGTAAAGGCTGTAAAACTGCGGGGTGCGTAAGGATACAGTAAGGTCGGCTGGAACTTTTTTTTTTTTTTTTTTTTTTTTTTTACATTTTCCCCAATAATTTAGAAAAAAAAAGGCCTAAATATTGATGTTGTGTAGTACTTTTTAAGGCCTACTTATGTAAAAGTAGCAATACCACAGTGCAGGGGCGTAAATATAGACAGTGCAGGCAGGGCGGGTGCACTGGGGCCCATGGGCTGAGGGAACCCATGGAGAGCTCCAACAATATGTGGGGGCAGAAAACCCCACGCAACCCATGCAAGTAACTCAGATCACCACCAGTTCTTCCTTTGCTGACTGCAACAAATACCAGAAAAAATAAATCCACACTCAATTATAAATAGATTAAAAAAAGTAAACAATATAGATAAAAATATGAAGGGAATATATACACAAAAGGGAATATAATTAAGGCAGCAAGAAACTGTAGTGCAAACATTGTATGTGCAAAGTCATGTGCAGACTGTGTACTTAAACTGCAGATGTGTAAACATGGTCATTTTGGCCGACATGCCAAACTTCCTCAGCTTCGTCAGAAAGTACAGCCGCTGTTGAGCTTTCTTGACCAGCTGTGTGGTGTTGAGTGTCCAGGCGAGGTCCTCACTGATGTAGACGCCCAGGTATTTGAAGCTGCTCACCCTCTCTACTTCAAGCTCCCAGATGAACAGTGACCGATGAGGTCTCCTCTCCCTCCTCACGTCCACTATCATCTCCTTCGTCTTGTACGTACCTGCCGCTTCGTCCCCGCCAGTGATGCGTCCTATCACTGCGGTGTTGTCTGCGAACTTCAGGATGATGTTGTCCTTGTGGGAGGCGACACAGTCATGGGTTAACAGGGTGTACAGGATGGGGCTGAAGACACATCCCTGTGGGGTGCTAATGTTCGTAATGATGCTGGCTGGAGTCTGCCAGCCAGAAAGTCTAGGAGCCAGTCACAGAGGGAGGGGTGTAGACCAAGTGTAGACAGTTTGTGGGAGAGTTGTTATTTTCCAGATGGGAGAGGGAATGATGGAGGACAGTGGCGATGGCGTCTGAGGTGGACCTGTTGGGCCAGTAGGCGTACTGCAGGGGGTCCAGGGGGTCCGGTATGCTGTTCTGAATGTGGCCCAGCACCACTCTCTCAAAACACTCCATGATGATTGGAGTGAGTGCTACTGGCCTGTAATCATTCAGACAGGTGGGGGGGCTCTTCTTGGGAAGGGGGACAATGGTTGTGGTCTTGAAGCAGGTGGGAATGGTGCACTGGCTGAGGGAAAGGTTGAAGATGGGGGTGAGAACATCAGCAGGCTTGTTTGCACATGCTCTGAGGGCATGCCTAGGGATGTTGTCTGGTCCTGCTGCTTTGCCGGGGTTGATTTTCCTCAGAAAGGCTTGGTCATTCCCAAAAAATGTGAAGACATCACCATTTTAACCAGTTAAGGGTTTATCATAACCAAATCGAAATGATAAAATGTTACAACAAAGTTGCAGACATGATTTAATGAAGAGCTGTACACAGAGCTACCCCCGACCCTCTGGGGGCCATGGGCAAAAAAATTTAATCTAGGACCCCCTCTTTCCTTACCCAGCCAATCAGCCCATAATGTCAACTTTCTGTGTTCATCTCATGAACCAAAAGCTAAACTAAACACTAAAATAACTTTAATATTATAACTATCAGTTAAAAAAGTAACAACAGCAGCAACCCAGGCACTGAAAAAAAGTGTCTCTTTGAGTCACAACACAGTGGTTAGTATAAATGGTGATAACAGTGCACCTTTCAGTCTCTCCTTACCTTATCGATTCCGTCTATCCCACGCAATGACTGTATATAAAGATAAATGACGCATCGCCACTTCCTCCTACTGTACACAAATAAGGCCAAAATATCTTGCGCTGGTGATGTAATTTGGAGCCAGAGTCTGCGCAGTTACAATTCTCATGGTATTGATTTCCCGCCATCTGACCAGTTAGATATACTCTGGATCAAAGGCACTGCTAGCAAGCAAACGGACTGGCATGCACAGCTGTCAGTCACGACATCGATCCTCATTTTATAGCATCAAATAACTACTTAAAACCAACCTTATCAGAAAAACTGCACACTTGAACAAACATCAGCGTGATAATAACTACCGGGGAGTGATAAAGATATTTTGGCTTCACTTTTGAACAACTGATGTCATCCATCTTTATTATACAGCCTGTGGTCCCTCACTGAGCAGCGTAACTTGGATAGTTTACATGACATTTAATGTATTTAGCAGACTCGTCTGTCCAAAGCAACATGAGTACTCCCCCTCGAAACGACTTATAACAACTAGTTGCGCAGCCGATTAACCTGACAAACCTGTCTTTAACTTTTCAAAGGTACAGGCCTGACCAGTTAGCCTGAGATAAAGCTGTGAGCTTAGTGAGCAGTGATTTAGGACAGGGTTCACAGTGACTGTGGGTGCAAGGACTATATGATCTGGATGGTCTATGATACTGTGTGTGTTGTGTTATATTGGGCTGCAGTGATGAGTATTACACTGTCTCATAATTATTGGTACACAAATAAAACTAATAGTCTTATGTATCTTTAAAAAAAGGAGGAAAAGCTCTGTTTCTTTTTTGATTTTGAATTCTTGTATCACAAGCGGGATGTTTGGCTTTGCAAGGCCAGCCTGTGACAGTCATAATTTTCCAGGTCTCAAGGTCTCAGAGGTTTTTTTCAAACTTTTATGTATCCAGAGGATTCTCACAATGAGAAATGCTCCTTCTTCCACGTACACCCTGCTCACACTGACACAGACACATTCACACCTGGAGGCTCCCAGTTCAATCGCATGTAATCATGATGACCTGGATAGCCCAGGATGATAACCTCTGAGTCCGGCTTTGGTGATAGTATGTAATTGAAAGTCGTATTGATAATAGTGTCAGTTCAGTCACAGGTTCAGGTGTGATAAGTTAGCGACAGCTGATATATCCTTGAGCAGTGGTGATCCTCGACTCTGTGGGAGCCAGGTAAAGACGCCTATTGAGTATACTACACTCCAATGTTCTGAAACAGCGGGTGTTTCACATGTTGGCACATGATGTATACTGTACACACCCTATACACAAACAGTGATGACTGACAAATGGTAGCTAGAAGGGGCCCCACTCTGAGGCTTGCAGTGCACTGTTTAATGCCTTTATGGGAGGTTTAAGTGGGTTTATAGTTGTCAAATGCAAAATGTGCTAATGTGAGGTGTCATTGGGTGAATCTCTTTCCTACATTTTTCTAGGGGGAACATTTGCCTGGTTTGCCTCACCTGACAGTGCACCGTGTGGCTGAAACAGAGACGAGGAGCAAGCTACAGAGGTCCTATATGCTTGCTTCTTTCCAACTCCGCACCTCCAGATTCCTTTCATTTTCAGATTCGTTGTCTTAAGCCTCAACCGAAGAAGGCAATTCATCAGACTTTGTGCAGCTCCTTCTGGTGCCACATGGCTTTACACAACTTCTTACACATATGCAGTAGTCATCCCAACGGCTGTAAACAGACCATGACGTGTAAAATCATTTTCACAAGGCATATGTCAGTGACAGGTTGCTCCTCACTTCACACCTGCTACTGGACGGTCATGACTGACTTTCTCTGCACACTGTTTCTTGAGAAAGACCAGTGTACGCGTCACATGAGCTTTGATCACCAACAGTAATGATCAGTGATGATTTAGATATATATTATTATGCAGAAGACATGTCAGCAGGAAATTCACTGGTGTGAATAGTAAAATTAATCATATCTGAATTCAGTTTAGCTGATTTGAGTTTCAGGGTCCTGCTAGTGTCCATGCTGGCTCGCTGTCACTGATGTTAATGTTACACTTTACAAAATAACGCCTGTGCTTTCTATTACAAGTCAAACTCATCTTCTTCTGATGTCCATTTTGTGAGTAAAAACAGTGCTTTCCAGGATTTTTTTATGCTTTAATGTCTATGTCTGTTGTCTCTGCAGCCATAATCATTATCTGGTCTAGGAGGTCAAACTGAGGAAATGCTTTCTGTCACTGCAGCTCAGCATGATGTGAAGCTGTGGCTCAATACCACCATCTTGTGGATGAAAATGTTCAGGTATTGACTGTGTGACATTTAAAGTATGTCAGACATTAGAAGGGTGTTGAAAAGCAAAGGAATACTTTTGTAACATATTAGTGCATTATATTGGTTAAAGAGGCTTTAGTTTTCTGCTGAATGCCTGAATTCGGATTTTCTGCACCCAAACCCTCAGATGGATGAAGGCATATTTTTTTTCTACTTAAAAGTGACCTTTTCCCCCTCGTAGAGCACTAGTGGGTGTTCCTCTACCATTGCTTTTAGTCATCGTGGCTGTGGGTTAGCAATGCTGCTTTGTCCACTTGATCCAGAGTGACTATCAGATAAACAGTCATGAATTATTATTATTTTTTTTTTTTTACAGACATTTATGTTCCCCAGAACATGAATAACCATAATCCCCGGACTTTTCAGTTACAGCTGCATCATCAGGTCAAATTTGTAAGTCTCCCAGTACTTTGACAAAATACCTGCAGAACTAATGTCATTCAGCCAGTCTCAGTTATAGTTTTTTTTCTTGCCAGTTACCAAATGTTAGCATGTTAACACGCTACACTAATGGTGGACATATACTTAACATTAGCATGTTAGCATGCTGCAGTAGCACTTAGCTCAGAGGTAGCCCAATTCCAATGTCCCCACCCCAGGGACTTGTTACAGTCAATTTACTTGTCACCTGGTAAATGCTTAAATGTGAGAGTGGGTGAGGGCTTGAAATCATGGAAATAGGAATTGGACAGCGCTTTAAGGTGACCCATCATGTTATCTTGGCAATGCCAAAACGTGTTACGTGGGTTATAATGTGGGTTTGGGACTTTGTGTTTTATGTTTTTTACCTTCCTCACTGCCAAGACACTGAAAGGGTTGGAAAATCAGCCAATATAAGATATCAATATAAAATCTCATTCTGTCAAAACAGAATCAAAATCAAAATGACCTTCTTAAATCCTGTTAATGTAATGTTTCTGCCAGGCTGAACACCCATGTGAGAGATCGCCTTGTTTACCATTTTCCTTTTTAAATGCTTCATGAGATTTCCTGGTAAGATGTGTTGAAACATAACACTATGAATTGTGGAGAATTCCCAGAGGCAAATTCTGCCGAAATGCAGACGTACAGAAAGTGTGCAGAAAGGGCTCAAAATGAAGAACTGTCATGCACTTGATGAATTGACAGCGGGACCGCCCTCAGCCCTCACACACTTTGTGGGAACATGCCTCAAAGTCTGAGTGTGTAGATTAGAATTTGGCTGTAAATCCTCCCAAAAGTATCTACATATCTCAACATCTTATGGTTTCTTATATGTACTTAATCCCAGAACATGGTGAAGGAAAGACAATGTCAAGTCCTTCCTATAACTCTAAGTGCTGTACGTAACTCTGGAGAAAGACGGTCGATTGCTAAGGTTCATTCACAGGTCGTCAAATACTGACACTGTATTTTACGACCTGTGAATGAGACTCATCAATCAACAACTGTCTTTAGAGTTACATACATCACCTTCAAGTGACAAGCCCTCTATAAAACATGAAAACTGACTGACATACTGTTGTGCAGATTTATTTTAAAGCAGCATCACATTGCAAACAATGGTTCACCCTTTCCACTTGAATGCAACACTACCTTCAAGGTCCCACTACAATGTCAGCAGAGCAAAGCAAACATATCTCTTTAAATGAAAAAAAAAAAAAAAGATCCCTACCAAAAGCAAAGAAAGCTCATACCCAGAATAAAAAACAAAACAAATGATGTTAATGTTTAAAGAGCGGAAGTACAGTATTTACAGAGCACGAGATTAAAAGCAGACTACTGTACAACTCTTTGCTACATTTACATTCCCACACAGAGAGGCTTAATTTCCAGAGAAAAATAAATACACATCTGATTTCTATTACACAACCTTTTGCATGTCTTAACCCTATTAAAATAATTCTGTAATCATAAAAATCTGATACAGTATATACACATACATTTGATGCAGGTGTGTTTCGTACAACACACACATGCTGTTTTGCATTCTCTTAAATTTGGACCGTTTTCGTTCTGAGCCACACGTTTGGTCTTCCTTTACATGCCAGTTTGTGTGATGATGGGGCGTTTCTGCAGCGTTTTTCTCATTTGAACCTGTTCACTGGGTTTCCAATGAGCTCCGGGCACTGCTCTTCGCCTTTCGCAATCTTGTCGCACTTCTTGAAAAGGTCGTAGTTGATCTTGTCAGTTAGGACGCTGTCCTGCTTATACTGCGGGTGCTTGGCAACAAATTCCCTCATCCACTTGGCCATGGTCATCAGTTCACCTAAAAAATTCAAAGGTTTCAGAGTTTATGCTGCATGATAAGAAAATGTGCTTCCGGCTCATGAGAACATTAAGACTGGTCCTTTAATGCAGATTTACCTGAGGCACGTTTCTTGATGAGCTTCAGATAGTTTAAAATGGTGCATCTGGTGTCCACATCTACCTCCATGTTTTCCAGGTAGCAGTTAAGGATCGGGATAAGGCCTTGGAATACTCCGTCCTGGTGATAAAAACAGGAGAATACAGCAGTGATTGATAGAGGGTTTAACATCAGACTAACACCTGGACTCCATCAGGAGCAGCTGCAGCGTGTTCCAGCTGTGACTTGTTCTCTGTCATCTGCTGTCATACCACACCGGGACCATTTACGAAGAGTGTTTTGCCTGCTTGATGTTGTAGACTTGCAGATTTTGAAGATATCTGTGCATCTACCATAAGTAATTAAGTCGGCAATTACATGGTTTCTCTTTTTTGTCTGTTTTAGTTATCTTCTTATTTCCTACTTTGTTGTGCTGGAGCCTCCAGACAAAGTTAATACCATTAAAAGTCCACTTCTGAATGACATGGTTTGAAGACTTGTGGCTGTGTTTAAAAACACATTCACCCTCATAATTATTTGATGTCTGTATTTACATTTATATTCAAGGTGTTTTTATTTTGAAAATTGACTGGATACCACTCTTCCACTTCCTGCCTGGCACGGCTTGCTCTGTGCAGCTGCGTCATAGACAAGATGCATATTTTTAGCGGAGCAGGGCAGAGAATTGCTTCTGGGATGCACTACAGCTCGTCTGGTGGAATCTAGAGGTAAGAGTCTTCAGCCATGCTAGCGGCTCTGTGAGGCTGTACGGATAAACAGCTGTGTTTCAAGCTAAAAACATTTACGCCATGTCGACAGAATGAGAAGAAAGGAGATCACATCATTTAGATTCATCATCATACATCAAATTGGCTACTGTTGCTGTGTAACATATTTGTAGCTGTGTGTTAACAGTGAAATCAGATAGGTAAACAAACTTATTAAACTGAGCTGAATCAGTTGTATCAGTGTTTATATATACATAACTACCAGTAGTGGTTACCATGCAACCATTGTGCAAATGTTAGTTGACACTTCTGCAGTTTACCTGCTGGGCATATTCTTAAAGGTACCGTATGCAGGACTGTCTGTTTTGTTTCTAAACAGGCTCGCTAGCGACAGTGAAAGTGATGGCCAACCCATGATTCACACTTGTTTGGCATTTTGTCTCGCTGTATTTGCGTTTTGGCACTGTGTCTCTTGGATGCCTGCTGCTTATACTCTGGCACCTGCTCACTACCTTTTCATAAAGCCACAACCTCACCTGTGCGCTGTGGGGTTACACGCCCATAAACGTCCCAAACACAGACATTAAGAAGGAAATAATAAAATACAGAGAGAGGGAAGAGTCTCTGTGAACAAATTCACCACCACACACTTGTAGTGGGTCCTAAGTGATGATTGAGAGGGATTACATCAGTATGAGTCTACACATTTTTAAGGAATGTGATGTACAGTCTACCCTTAACGTCAGAAGAGAGGTTCCTCATTTTTTTCGACTTGAAAAATCACATGAACGTGGCTACATGTAGAGTCAGGAGATCACTGTAGTTATCAGAATGAATTTCATGGTAATCCATCTGATAGTTGTCAATACAGGTTACTCAAAACTACAAAGGCATGAGAGGAAAAGTCAGAGGATAACCAAAGTCAGCAGGATTCATCCTCTGGGCACCTTGAATGTGTGCACAAACTTTCATGCAAATCCATTGAACAGTTGTTGAGATATTGTCATCAAGTGTAAGATAATCACCTTTCCGTTGATGATTGTGTCGATGCTCATCAGCGTGTAATCCTCATTACCACCGTCAGTCTCCAAGCCATTCTGAGCTGACGCTGTTCCATCGAGGCCTGGGTTGCAGCCTGTTGGTGGACAATACAAATGTATCAGCTACTCCTGTCTGAAGCTCTCAGTATCAACCTAAGGTTGCACTTCTCGCTTCACCCACCTTTGAAGATATCCTTTCGGAAGTAAAACATGCCCTCCTGGACAGCGTTTCTTTTCTGTGCGACCTTCATGTTTTCATCGACCTAATGAAAGACGAGTGAATATTGCATCTGTGTGCACAAACTCAAACCCAAATGTCCTACTCTGTTCATTAAAGTCCTCTTATCATTTTATAACAGACAAGAACTGTGTGGCTGTTTTTACCTTTGACAGAGGGATCAGGAAGTCCAGTTTGTAGGACAGGATCACTCTGGTGAGCAGGACAACAAAGACCACGTACGCAGCATTTTCAAAGTCAGTTAGCTGCACCTAAAAAATAAAACTTAACTTAGTATCATGTTGTTCTGTATGTGAAAGGTCATGTCATTGAATATAAGCACAGATTATGACTTAAAGTCTGAGTGAAGCGACAGTGAAGTTGGTTTTTACCTCCATGGGGCGGAACTCAACTCTCCAGCCAATATCTGAGTTCGGAGGCGGAGGTTTGAACCTCATCGTCTGCCAGTTAGTCGACTGGAGGTTCTGCAGGAAGACGAGTTGGAATAAACACACCTTCAAAGTGAAGTAAAGCCTGTATTGATTTTTTACACATGGCTGGCTTTCTTCTGAGCAACTGAAACAAAGAGGGCCTCACCTCAAAGTGATCTGACTCGTTTTCATCATCCAAGTGAATTTTCTCCTGAAAGACGGAGAGCGGATCTCGGATGAAGAGGTGTGCTATGTGTTGAGCCAGCAGCTTGTCAATTCCTACACACAGGAAGTGGATTGTTCATTTCTTCACTGTACAAGCATTTATTATTGGATTCTGACTGCGACTCTGCCTGTTTTTTGTACTTACTTGACATATTTCTATTGATGACAGTATTTCAGACACTGTACCTGCGTCGAGCAGCTGCTTGTAGATCTTCTCGTCTATCGTCAGATCGATGTCATTGTACTTCTCGCCACAGCTGGACAGGTAGCTGTCAATTGAGTCATATCTTGACTTGAAGATCCTGTATTTGTTGTTTTTCAAAGGCTGCAAAGAAAAAAGTCATTTTTATACATTATACATGAGGTGCTTTTGTGAACAAGCTAAAGTTATTCAGATTTCCTGACAAAATAAGTAACTTAAAATCTAATAGCATGCAAAAAAGGTTGACCCTTTACAGGGACACTGTAGATGACTGACAGCGTTGACACAATGAAAGTAGGGCTGTACCGCATGTCATGTTTTTACATTCAAAGCTCCTGTTGAGGTTTAAGAACGAAGTTTCGAATGTCTGGGAAAAAGAAAAAAAAAAAGAGGAAATCCTCGAACAAAATCCTCAATTTGAATAAAAAAGTGATTCAGATTAAATGAGTTTGTCTTTTTTATATTATCAAATCAACTTTCTTTAATGAATAAAAGTAATTTATGGTGCGGTGTTAGACTGCCAACCTTAACAGAAACAAAACAAAACTCACCAAAACTGTTCCAACATTCACCTGCTCTGGTTTGGTCCAAATTAACTCTTAATTCATCAAGTAAAATGTTAAAATATACTGGCTTTACACACTGTTTTTCCCTGCTGTCTCTCTCACTCACTCATTTATTTTGAGACATACAGTTAATCGCAGATAGCCAACATATTAGTCTACTCGCCCAACCCTAACACGTGTACGGCAAGAGGGAGAGCAGTTTTTGAATGCAGTGAAATCATGATTTTTGAAAGGCTAAACCAAAAAACTTGAATTAAAGCAGAATATTTCATTGGATAAAAATGTTTTGTGAATTTTAGAAATGATTGCATCTTTTTGAGGGAGATTAATTACATGCACATCACGTAGGTGCAAGGCTATCACAAAAAAGCATATATGAAGGAAAAAAGTAAGGCCTGCACACTTACTCCATGCCACAAACGTTTAATCAAGACAACATTTCGATCCTGCCTGGATCTTCATCAGGTTAAATGTTTGTGCAGGCATTGCTTTTTTTCCTAAATCTATCTTTTGTCAAATAAATTGCCCTGGAGCAATTGGAAATGTTTGGATCATATGAGATGGAAACAGTCCTATGCAACCAAACAATAATAATAAAGTAAATAAAAGTAATGTTACTACTCTTTATCTGCAACTGTGCAGAAATACCAGGTTTGAACATAATGAATAGATTAGTAAAAAAACAAAAAAGCTGCACAGCATTTCAATGTCAACATTAGGCATGAAGCTTCAAACTTATTTGGTGCAGCCCTTTGTACTAGTGGCAATAATGAAAAGTTGTAGACAGACATAATATGAAACTAAAGCTCAGTACCAACAATGATTTGTTGTTTTAACTGAAGCGTGCTTTAGCTCCGCCTGCTCACCTTGAGCCCGCGTTCCTCCTGTGTCCTGTCGTCCACAGAGGCAGAAATAACTCCCCAGCGACAATCAATATCTGACACAAGGCCTCTGTAGAAGGGGGAGGCCGCACTCAATGCCATCTGTAAAGAGAGAAAACAGTATTCAGGAAAAAAAAACCAAGCAACACAATCTTGTATCTCTGATTTATTTTGATTATGGAAAAGCATTGTGCATTGCATAGTTATTTTCAAAATATTAGTAGATAATTGTATAATAGTAGTCAGGCTGAAGACAAGGTCTGGTAGGTAATCATACTATATGACAAGAAGCTTTATTTATCGACTCACCACTATGGGGCAGAATGTTGCTAGTTGGTCGTAAAGGTATCTCGCCTCATCAATGCTACAAGCCTGGAATGTCACCTGCAGACGCATCATAAAAAAAGAGGCTGAAGTACATTTATGAATCACTTATTGGCATCGTAAAGTCAAAACTTTAAATAGTGCAGGTCACGTTTTATTACATCACTGTTTGACAACAAAAGGATTGTTTAAAGGCAACGAGGACAACAACTCTGCCAGCTCACCTGCAGACAGCAGTTGCCCATGCCGAAGCCCATGGCGTCCATGTAGATGTGATCGGGCAGAGCCGCCCTCGCTGCTTCACCGTCATCCTCAGGAAACTCCTCCACAAATGGAGATGGGGTGCACTTGTCTTTGAAGACTGGGACACAAAAAAAGATTATAATTTATACATATATTTTGATTTATTTTACATGCAGTCTGAGAGGCAAATTAAAACTTCTGACTCCAACTAAATGTAAGAAAAAGGTAGGAGGAGTGCTACTGATGTCCCTCAAACCAACAGTTTGATATGATATTTATGATAAAAACTGAAGTCTATAGTACTGTTCATCTCCATCATTTCATTCAAACTTACTTGGCACATTAATCACGACTTTCTCTCCTCTTCTGTGACGTGTGTTTCTGGTAAGGGTGCTGAAAAAGGAAGTACAAGTACACACTTACACACAAATGTACCCTTCATTATAGAAAAACACAAGTATAACCTTTGAGTGTGGTAGGGCTGCTCGATCATGGCAAAAATCCTAATCACAATTATTTGGTCAATACTGATATGACAATTATTTAACAAGATAACATTACGCATTTATTAAACTTTTTTTTAAAAAAAGTGTTATTTTAATTGTGGATTTTCTTGAACTTTATATGTAATTCAACTGAAAAACAGGCTCGAGCATGGCCCTAAACATGACTTTGGGCTTTCAGTGGGATGCTGTAAAGGAAAAGAGCGTGCTGGATTTATAACACAAGACAAAGCGAGAGCTTCACTGCAAAACGAAATGTGGCACAAAAATTGTTTTAACTCAGTTATCTTGTTTTCATAATCATTGGAAGCCAAAACTGTAATTGAAAATAAAATTGAATAAGTTGCCCAACAATTCTGTCAAAATCTACTGCCACCTACAGGAAAAATAAGGCAATGTAACATCAACACCTCTAAATGAGCTCAAATCTACTTAGGCATTTCTGTCCTACCGCGATACCACAATATCAGCAATAATTACTGGCTGATACATTGGCAGATAACACAGAATGAATTAACTCTAACAATAAATAAATAATAATTATTACTATTAATTACTGAATAATTATTTAGTAGCTGCTTTGCACACAGTGACCAAAGAAGCGTTTTCTAATCAAAAATCCAATTAGTGAGATGATGCGTCAGGACGCATACCTGAATCTCGGATGTCTGTTGATGGCTTCATCTGGGAAAAACAGTGACTTTGACACTCCCTCTTCAACGGGGGTCGGCGGGTACTCTGGTTTGGTGAAACCTGGGCAACCTAACCTAAAGGAAAAGAAGCAAAACATACATCACTGTTATAAAGGCGGCTACTAACGATCATTGCTATCAACCATGAGGGAACGCTTTTAATCAAAACTATTCATCCAAGCGGTGATGCATATTTGCGACAGTTGCGACACTTGTTCAATAAAAAGTTTTGATACTAATAGATTCACCGATAACAATGCAAATAACTACTGGGATCCTACTGAGGGGGTCTGAGGTCAGTTGTTGTAAAGTCTAACCTGCTGTAAGCTATGTTATTCAGTTTCCTTTTAGAAAAATGTGCAGAGTGAATTTGTGTTCCCTCTGGTAAACAGTTATGCAGCGTATAAGGAGAACGAGTGGATGTGGAATGCGCTCTCTTTGTCAAGGTTGAAAGGAGTAATAAAGTTTTCTGTGCAGGTTCAGACTGGGAGCCTCCCGTTTAAGTATCGGCACATTGTGACTGGTTGAGGCCTTTATGGGTGGTGTGAAAGCTCCAAAAAATTCAACCTTGTTGTGAAAAAAATTGTCACTGTTTTATCGTGTATATAAATTGACATGTGAATTAATTAATTTCTCAATTAATTGTTTTGTCAAAAAATGTCAGAAAATAGAGAAAAATGCAAATCATAATTTCTAAAATTTAAGGTGACATATGTCAAATGTCTTGTTTTGTCTGACCAGCTGTCCAAAACCTTAAAGATATTCAGTTTGCAACACAATACGACAAAAGAAGCATGAAATCCTCATATTGGAGGAGCACAAATCTGCATTTTTGCTAGAAAATGATTAATTTGTGATTAAATTTGTTGCCTATTAACTCTGTAGATTGATCAATTAACTAATCATTGCAGCTCTGAAATATTAAAACAATTAAAAAGTACATTTTTGTTGTGCATGCTGTCAAATCAAACAGTGTAAAACAAAGTACCTTGGAAATGAGGTGATGGTGCAGAGGGTTTCATTCTGGTTCAGGACAGACGAGGCCTCTCGTCGTCTCTTACCCATGTTGCCCTCAACAGTGTTGAACTCCGACATCGTCCCGCCATACGGCTGCCCTGGAGTACCTTCAATCATGTAGCTGCCATACTCTGGTCTCCACAGTGTGGGGTGGCTGCACAAATATGAAAAGGGTTGTTAAACCACTGTATTTTTATAGGTCAACAAGGAAGGAGGCCGTCGAGAAAACACCCCGATCTCGGTATCACGGTGACCTTTGCGACTGAATAAACCGACCGCTCTCCCTTTATCGTATGTCAGCCATAATCTTGGCACGGCAAACGAACGCGACGTATTTGTGCTCCAGAGCGTGCTCTTTGGTGTGTGCGACAGAGGGGCAGTAATGAGGAATGCATCGACTCTACTATTCCCACTGCCACTGGTATTTCCCCTGGGTGAAGTTGGCTCCACAGATTCAGACCGACGTCATGGGCACCGAGCAAGCATAACACTCAGGAGCTTGTGCAAACACATTCACACTGCCTGCAGAGAATTCCTCTTTTTAAAGAAATGTTACTACAGTCCAGACATGCAAACGGCATTCCCAGGAGCAGCTCTGATCGTTATCAGTGGCGGATGTCCTGAGGAAAAATACCCTTACAGCAACTCGACATTGTGGAGAATTTATGTGTAAAAGGTTGAAAAGGTTTTTTACAATCTCAACAAATATGCTGAAAAAGACACCCAGACACTGATGAGACAAAACTTTTTTCCAGTCTTGTTTCGGACTTCACTAAAATTGCTACTACTACAATATTTTTAGTAGACATTATCAGAACAATTTTGCAAATTTAAGAAAGTTTAAGTGCAGTGATACCTTATTTTTATGTCTTTAAACTGAACTCAGATCAGTTTATCTGTGAGATATTTCTTAATCAGAGAGGACTTCAAAATGCACACACCTGCCGATATAAAATTCCTGCAGTTCTTGATGGAGATGTTTACATGCACACCAATATTCCACTATCATTCTGCATATGACAATAGTCTAAATTTGATAGAGGTCATGTAAAAAGCATGTTACGAATTAGACCTAATTCCAAATGTTGCATTTTCTGATTAAGACATGTGGAATATGCCAGTATTATTCAGGTTTTAGGGGCATTCTTTGGACATGCGACTCATCAGAGGTTGTTTACGTTTGGCTCTCTGTGTTGTACACAAACCAACTTGCCAACAGTTTGCAAGGCTGGGGTAGGGATGCATGCCCGAAAGAAAAGCCCACATTTCTAGTGGGAGGGCGAAACACACAGACTTTAAAACATTATTAAAGACTTGGATATCAACAGTTTTTTTTAGAATATGCTCAAATATTGTAATACCCATTTTTTTTAAGAGGGTGGTTTAAGGAATGAAAGAGGGAGGCTGTGTTCACATAGCCGAACGAGTCCGCCACTAGTGGAAAACTTTAAACAATCCTAGCCCAAGGGACAGCTGTTCTACTTTTCCATATTTTGACGTGATAAATGACATGTGAGGACAGAATAATCAGAGTAAACGGCTGCATGCAAACTGGAATATTAATGTTCATTTCCCAGGTAAACAGCTTTGTAAAATAAATTGTCTTTATCAGAATAAGGGCAAAAAACTGAATATTTTCTGCTTGTAGAGGTAGTCAGTGTGTCAAAGTAAATCCAGGCCATGACGTTTCAGGGAACTTCATGTAAAACACACAACTATGTTGCGGTAGAAATCATAGGCAAACTGATAAAACACTGAAACTCCTCAACAAGTCTCTTACATTTTGTAGATCTCAGTATTTGGAGACCTATAAAAGCTGCCTAAAGTGTAAAACAGCACTTAATGATTGACTGTGGGAAAGAAGGAAAGACTCTCCTGTCTATTGAGACAAAAAAATTAACCTTTTGGACTGAATACCAACATCTGAGGAAGAGTGCCGCTGTTGACCACATAGATAAAAACCCTAATCTCTAAAGTGAGGCCAATAGCAGAGACATGATAGGGGCTGGGAGATTGGTCACTCAGCACTGACTGGGTGTAACTCATTGAAACTATGCAAAGACTTTAGGGTTACTGAGACCTCTAAGCTGATCTTGTTGAAGCCGAGAATACCTGTCACAGGTGAGTAAAGCCAGAGGACACACACTCATAAAAGCTGTAGCTGCGCCTAATGGCACTAACTTGTCTGGCTTGGAAAAAACTAATATTTGAATATTTGAGAAAACTTTTTAAATGCCACAGCATGTTGTGTAAAGAGATCAGACCTGCTTTTGTTGTGTGCTTTGAGCATGAGAGCAAAAGCAGGACTCAATCATCAAGCAGAAAATGAAAGATGAATGATAGATGGACTGAAACTTTGAAAGTCAAACTGACAGTCACAGACATACGGGCCTGTAGGCAAATTCTGTGCGAGGGAAACACGGTGAGGCAGGTGTTTGCTCTGCTGCACACCGATTCAATTTTTTCTAGCTGACTAGAGATCCATTCACGTTGAAGTTGGGTGCAGCTATGCTAATACACGCCGGAGGGATCTGTCTTCATGTAGGTGTCGCAGTTGGAGTTAGGAACTAAAATGAAGTGCAGGCAATTGTCCAAGTGCTCTGCAATGACCAGAGAAATGCACCGAAAGTCAATAAGGATCATGCAGCAGCTAAGAGATCTTATCTGCCAAATTGAAATATGTACGTGGGTGTGTGGTGCTTTGAGTGATGGGAAAATAAATACATGTGTAATTGTGCGTGAGTTTGCATCTAGTCTTGCCTGCACTGTTTATGATGCATGACTTATGAGGCCTAGGTTTAATTTATCCAGAGTTCAATCACTATCAGCCGGTCAATATCTCAGTGTAATCCAAAACAAACCACTAAACTAACAGCAGCACAACCAAGACTGTTGGCATCTGAGGTGTGGCATTGACTTGAATGTTAAACAGATTGAGAATTAAAGCATTAACGATATATTAGTGAGTGCGAGTACTTCCAGACAGAAAACTTTGTCTTTCACCAGGCACAAAATATCAAATGATTATTTGGAGGAAGGAAGGAAGCCAAAGAAAAACAAAATTATCTCAGTAATTATGGCCTTCTCGTTAAAAAGCTACACCGTATAATGATTATTCAGGGGCGAGCTTACTTACTTGGGGTTTATAAATTCACCCTGGTCTTGGAGAGTTTTCAAAACATCTCCGCCGTTCAGCACAAGCCGAACCTTTTCATCCTTGTCATCCAATTCCACCAACATGTACTCCACCTAAAAGTAAATAATTACAAACACACCATCAGTCAAACACCACTTTTTTTTTTTTATAGCCACGGCTTTATTATTCACTCAACATGCACTCGTCTAACTTCTAAACCGAGTTTTCAATCCACGCCGCTGGACCACAGCACAAGATCACAATGGCACGCCATCACATCAATTCCAATTCATCAGTTATGTTTCCTTGACTTTGACTCTGCTCCCCTGTAATCCCCTGTCTGAAAGAGGGATTAATCTATAACAACAGCATTCCACATTGTTCCAAATCAAAACACTTTGTTCAAGCTGTAGCACACTGAAGTTTAGAGGGCTGGTGGCGGGCAAAAACTAGTGGGAAGCTAGTGAAGAGTGGGAGAAAAAGTCACTATGTGCAGCAGTCATTCCCACATACTGTGTGTTAACATACATATACATTTACATAGCAGGCTTAAAGTTAAAGGTCAGATTTCCATGCCTTTTTAAAAATAAAGCAAGTATAGGTGCTAGTTTGTGTTCAGTCAGAGTTTATGTCACATATACAGACTGAATGGGTCCTTTTGTAGATCTTGTTCAAATGCTTTGCAGTGTAAGTGAAAGACAACAGCTAACAAGAATTAAACATGGATCCAGCTATTGCCTGGCGATGTAACTCCAGTGAAACGACCCATTAGGATCAAAAAACAGAGCGTCTCAGACAGAGTGATCACAGCTCAATTCAGGCAGACAGTATGAGTGTGTGAATAGTGTGTTTTTTGAACATTAAATCATGTTAACATGTCCTCATAGTTACCCAAAACACAAGCGTGCACCTGAATATGAACATGGTACCTTTAATGTTTAATCAACAAGGAGTGTCTTCCTGATGTACCTGTAGCACTACCTGGATAAATGGAGTTATTATAAAATGACCTGAATGAGTGTTAATGCTCCAAATGGACATTTATAAGCAGCTGTTACACATATTACCACAAGTAGCTGTGCTTGGAAACCACAAACAGTTTAGTCTTGTAAATATCTAGGAGTCAATCTGACACTAGTAATGTGAATAGTGTTATTAAACAGAGCTGTTTCACTTGCATCCTATTACCTTGCCCATCAGTTTATATATAGACACTATGATGTTCTGTGTAATAGGGAAATGTCCATGATAGCACCACATGAGCATGCAAATATTCTCAGGACCTGACACAATACAGAGAGCTGCAGGTGTATTAGAGTTAACGTTAAATGTTGTTTTTTCTGCAGTAAAAGACAGTGAATTTATTTTCTATATCAATATAAGGCCAGTATTGCATCATGCACAGCCACCACGACTGACAGGTTACATGCATCAACATTAAAAGGTGGTGTCTTACCTCATCGCCCCACTTGAGCACATCTTTCTGCCTCTCCTTCACCTTGTTGTAGATGTTGAGGAACTGGATGATGCCGTGCTTCCTGATGTGGTCCGCATACTTCTTGGTTTCTTCCCAGTTGAGCGGAGACCCCTGTGACAGTAAACCCATCGCACAGACAGGCTGGAGGAGGTGTGAGCTGACGGCCGGGGGCTTCTGTGAACTTGCACGCTGAGCGTTAGCTAGCTAGCTAGTGTGTCGCGCGGAGCTAGCATGAAGTCCCGGTCCAGACAAAAGCGGCGGAGCCCGGGTCCTCAGGGTGCTGTCAGAGAGGTGAGAGGCTGAGGCTGAGGCTGAGGCTCTGGGTGCTGTTACGCGGCGTGCCCTGTCGGTAACCTTAGCAGGGCATGCAGAAGAAGCAGGCCCCTGCTCATCACTTGCTAATGTCTGGTTAGCTCGGTGAAGCACACCGAAGAGCTGATATGCGGCTGCTCAGAGTTAGCGCGTGCCTACTGGGCTCGGGCTTGGTTCACGGACAGGGAGCGGGCTCGTTACCGTGCAGTTCTGTGGTGGAGTGACACCGAGGTGAACCGGTACTTTGGTCGGTGATGCCAAACCACTCTGCTTCTCACAGTCGGGCTGTGTTGTACATATGTACGCCCTCCTGGCTTCACACACGTGATGTCGTCAGGCGGAGCGGAGTGACATCACTATGACTCAGCATTCTTCGCCGCTCGGCTCCTCCCACCACCCTGTCAATCAGAGCAGACAGTGATGATACATTCAAGGGCCGCCGGAAATGACAAGTTACAGAGAGCAAGGCAGAAAACACCAGAGAATGTGAAACATTTCTGCCATAAACATAAAGTTGTAATATTTTTTGCTAATGTTTTCCCCAGATACCATACTGCCCCTGTGTCCTTTATTCTGAAAGCCAAATGGAAACTTACAACTATAACTTGAACAAATTTGCACATTTGTTTTATGTTTAACGCTACTTTTGGTAATATGGATTTTTTTTTGTTTACATTTTAGTATATTTAGAGTGTAATATAGTTTAGTCTCACATTGTGTATTCTATAGATATTCTATAGCTATAAAGTAGTATAGTATGGGTTTTTATTTTTTCTATTGATATATATTTTTCTCTTTAGTGCTATGTGTATTACTGTGTATGTACTGCTCTCAATTATAATCTGTTGCTGTAGGAAAATAATTTCCCAGTTTGGGATCAATAAAGTCTGTCTATCTATCTATCTATCTATCTATCTATCTATCTATCTATCTATCGCAAAAGGAAGAGGAGAATATGGGGGTTAAAAGAGAGAAAATTGCACATCTTAATAATTCATTTTCTCTTTCCAGTTTTCTTATATAGGTTTATTATATAGGTTTTTTCTCTTTTTTAAAATTTCACATTCAAATCTAAAATTGAAACTTTAAATTATAGCATTTAAATTTGATCTTTTCTACTTTCTATTTCAGGTCTTAAAAGTTCATTTATTTTTTAATTTTCATATTGCCATTTCACAATATTAATTTGTCATATCAGTTTCCATAGCACTCCACACAGCCATCTCTCACCTGGAGCAGCCAAACACATATGTTAGGATGCTATTTATTGATTTCAGTTCCGCCTTCAATAGCCAAACACATATGTTAGGATGCTATTTATTGATTTCAGTTCCGCCTTCAATACACTCATCCCCCACAAACTGGTATTCAAACTTTGCAATCTGGGCCTGCCCACCCCACTGTGTTCATGGATCCGTGACTTTCTAACCAACAGGCCGCAAGCGGTGAGAATAGGAGCTCATACATCATCCACACTCGTCCTTAACACAGGTGCGCCGCAGGGCTGTGTGCTCAGCCCGGGCCTTTACACCATCTTCACACACGACTGCACCCCCATCCATGCCTCCAACACCTTTGTCAAATTCGCCTACGACACCACTGTAGTGGGCCTCATATCAGACAATAATGAGACTCACTACAGAGAGGAGATCCACCATCTGGCCCGGTGGTGCTCAGACAACAACCTGGTCCTGAACACCGCCAAGACAAAAGAGGTCAGTGTAGACTACAGGACGACCAGAAGAACAGCACACGCTCCACTACTACTAGGTAGTGGAGCGTGTGGACAACATCAAGTTCCTGGGAATCCACATCACAGCTGACCTCACCTGGGCTCTGAACACCAAGCACTTAGTAAAGAAGGCTCAGCAAAGACTCTTCTTTCTGAGGAAGCTCAGGAAGGCCGGACTCCCTTCCAGGCTAATGACAAACTTTTACAGAAACACCATTGAGAGCATCCTCTGTCTTGGCATGACCGTTTTGTACAGCAGCTGCACGGCACAAGACAGAAAGGACTTGGCCCAGGTGGTAAGAACAGCCCAGAGGATTGTGGGAAGTCCTCTCCCAGACCTGGACTCGGTGTACGCTGGCCACCTCCAGAGGAAGGCCAGCAGCATCGCCACAGATCCCACCCACCCGGGTCACAGACTGTTCTCTCCCCTGCCCTCAGGACGGAGGTACAGGGCCCTCAAAGCAAGGACAAATAGACTGAGGAACAGCTTTTTCCCCAGGGCTGTGGCCTCCATCAACCCCCCTGCACTCACATACACACCAGCCCCAAACTGAGGAACTGACCTTTGCACTTTGAACTGCACTGTTGCACTTTACCTCACCTTGCTGCTGTTTTTACACTGCCTGCTGCCTCTTTTCTCGAAGTTTTTATACTGCTGCTTTATCTCTCACGCACTTTATTGTTTTTATACCTTACTGACGTCTTTTAATATTTATATTTATATACTGTCTGTCCTTTTTATTGTGCTGTTATCTTGCCGAGGGTACTACGCGTAATTTCGTTGTGCAATGCACAATGACAATAAAGTCTTCTTCTTCTTCTTCTTCTTCTTCTTCTTCTTCTTCTTCTATCCAACTTAGTTTTTCAGTTTACTCTTTTCATTTGTTCAATTATGGCCTTATTATTCTGGATAGTTCAGACCTATATTATAAGACAGATCTATAATATTAATTTTCTCTTTTCCTTTTTAATTCTGGATAAAATTACCTTTGGTTCAGCTCCCGGTAATTCAGTTCACCTTAATAAAGGAAAGAGAACAGCACCAAATACCTGGTTAAGAGACTGAATACTGTTCAACATTTTTGCTTAATAAGTTGCTTTTTCTTAATCAGCCATAATTGTCTGTCCACTGATCAATCAATTAATCAACTAATTGTAACAGCTCTTGTGACGCACATAATCCTCTCAGACACTGTTGAAAATTGGATAATAATAAATAACAATAAAAGACAAACGACACTCAACACTCTACAAAATTCTGTTATTTCCTAATGTGAAAAAACCCCTACTCCTAACATAAGGCAATTTCATTTATTTAGGACACGGTGTGAAAGATGTTAATAGTTTAGTTTGTTTAATCCTGCTGATTTGTTTCCCTTCTTTTTCTTTTTTGTTTTGTTTCTTTTGGCAAGTTGACTTCTTGTCAGTGTCTGTTCTGAAAGATAAAATTTAAAACGTTCCTGATGAGTCAGCACAAAGCAGTTCTGTCTTTACTGCCATCACAAAGCTGTTTACTCACTTAATCCTCTGTCTTATCATTTCCAAATCTCAGTTTTAAAGTTACTGAGTCACGTTTATAACTAAAGCATGGGAAGTACCAGCTTATCAGAAGCACCTAAACGCAACATCATAGAGGGCAAAGAGTGATTGTAATAATGACACAGCACTCGACTTTTTTCTTTTATGGGGTGTGTGTTTTGTACATGCAAAGGTGGATGAAACAGATTAGATGCCACTAAACTGCACTAACATCTGCCCCAAATAAGGATGTGGTTTAACTCTCACCACACCTCATTTTCTTTGTTTTTTCTGGCCTACTGTTATACCATCCTGTTTGTTGGGAATCTTTTTGAAGTTGAACAGCATGTACTAAAACATACTTGTGAAAACAAGTAACTGTTCACACCTGAGGAGAAAATTTGGTGCTCAAATAGGATCACATCAGTCACAGTAAGAAGCTGATTGAGAAATAGTTATTTGGACTCCTTTAACATTGATTTTATATCTACTTCGCAGTTAAGGCTGTAAGGACTCTGCCTAAATTTCACACATGCTACATGTTTGACAGAATGACGTTGACTGTTACGTGTGAGATGAAACCGAAGCGTGAGATGCGTCACACTTTGGGATCAATGAACTTGCAGAGGGAGTACACCTAAATACATTCAGCATAATGTTACAGCACTTTTATGTATTCAGTTGGCTCATGTTACATGCCCGAGGCCCTGTTTGCTCACTCTGACAGCATAAAGTGCAGAGTAAATGAGCAAGAGTTGAAGTCTTTGTGGTTTTACAGTTATCATGTTTAACAACAAAGATGAGATCATATTTAAGAGCTACAGGTAGATCATTTGATGCCAGTGAGCTTCAGGGTATTAACAGTTTCAGATTTCAGGATTTGGCACTGGTGTACAAACACTAACCTACTATCTACTTGTCTTTATGTAAATACTAACATATGTGTAAAGATAAAACACACATTTATGAGTTATGAGTTTTGGCTGATACAGAATCACAACCATTTGACACCAGGGATGTAGGATTAAAGATGTGAAAACAAAAATGCTCATGATTCAAGCTCAAAAAGGGCTGCAATAAACACAAATCTAGTGAAACTAAATCTTTATATTGTTGTTTTCAATATTAACTGCACCTTGGCCTTTTCAATAATTCAGAAAGACACTACTAAAAAGGGCAAATGGAAGTTGAAAGGCAAAAAATTATTCTGTGTACATGTAGACTTGTTGATTTATGGTGATCAAAGCCAAAGCTGAACCAATTTTATGTCATGCAAATACATCCCTTTAAAGACAAACAAACTGAACATACAATATAAAAACGTTGCATGAAATTTACAATGAATAAATGACCGTCGCTCAGAGTAACTTCACTTCATCTCTTTAATTTAAAAACAAAAAAAAGAAAGAAAAGACATGAGCAGTCAGGGAAATCACGACTCCCAGGAAAGCTCAGGCTGACATCATCATTCCCAACTTCCATTTTTCTTTGTCTTTTTTCTTACAAAACAGTTTATTGTTCTCACACCTAAACCCATTCAACCCTCACCACTCCAACATTTCCCCAACAGGATCCATTTCTTTGCACTGATAGTGTTTATGACACAAGACCACTGAGCGCTGCACATGAGACGCATGTAGAGAAACTGCAGCCTGACTGTGCAGTGTGTTTAAACACTCAGCACAAGCACCTACTCCTGGTAGGTGATACCAACATTTGTTTCACCTCCAGCTCGTTATTCTGGTCAAGTATCTGAGAATCACAGTAGCTATGGTTGACATGAACAGGACTGTCACAAAATATGTGTTGCAAACAACACAACGTTGATCAATTTATGGCTCCAGGTAAAAAAAAAGACAATCATGTTACAGATTAATCTCAACAACAGCAGTGATTTTGCATTTTATACCTTTCATTTGACTTTTTATTAACAGTATATTTGCTTTAGAAAAGGGCTAGTGAAATTATCCCGACTGAATTGGCCCCAAAGGTAAATTTCTGTCTAAAAATGATTTTAAAAAAATGGTTATGGCTCTCTGTCATAAACATTTTCTGACTTTAATCATGCCAATTATACAAATTATTAAACTAAAAACACTGAAAATACATTTAAAGGCTTCAATTTGCTTCTACTGAATGGAGTTTTAAAAAAATCCTAGAAGAACATGTTCCCAAATTAGCAAAAGTTGATAATTTACCTGATCGTCTTCACCCCTACTGGTAGAGTTTAGAACCAATATTTATGCAACAGAAAAAGCTGGAGACCTTTTGACATGTAAACTACATTATAACCATCTAAACCTTTATATACTGACTGGTGCAGAAGACACTGAACTGGCTCTGGACTCTCGTGTTTTCCGTGTGGGTATGGTGACGACACAGCATGAAATGCCGACAGTAGCTTCCGGCAACTCATCGTCCTCAGTCCATTCATTGAGGTCAGGGTTAAAAACCTGAATGCATTTCTTGTACTTCTTCTCGCCCTCGTTCCAGCCTCCAAGGAGATAGATCTTGTTGTTCAAAATGGAAATGCCCGCCGTGCTCACTCCTGTGTGGAGAGGCGTGCAGTAGCTCCACTGCCCACTCTGGGGGTTGTAAGACTCGACAGCGAGGACGTCCACCCTCTCCCCACGACCTCCCAGCTGACTGCCACCGATGACATAGGCTCGGTCTCCCACGGTGGCAGCACAGTGCCAGCCTCGAGGTGTGCTCAGACTGCTCTTATCCTGCCAGGTGTCAGTGGAGGGGTCGTACGCACACACCGCCCTGGAGTAGGCATTGTTGATGTAACCTCCGGATACAAGGATCTTGCCATCAATGAGGGAGCTGGCGTGACAGCAGCGGGGCACCTCCATGGGAGCTTTCATCTGCCACTGGTTGGAGGAAGGCACATAGCACTCCACAGAGGCCTGAACCCCATCGCCGTTTCGCCCACCGATGGCGAACAGGAGGCCGTTGAAGATGTTCAGGCTGAAGTGTGTGCGGCGCTGGATCATGTTGCTCAAGTGAATCCAATTGTTGAAGCGGGGATCATATCTAAAAAAGTGGGACAGGGATGTACAGTTATTTTCTAACTCTACCCAAACAAATGCAATGATAATTAAAAATCAAACGTGAGGATCAGTTCTTACCTGCAGAAGTTACTGACAGCATGTTTCGCCTGGTTCCTTGCGTCATTCTGGTCCTCGCCACCTGCCACATACAGGAAGCCGTCCAACACTGCCACACACTGATTGAAGCTCTTTGCGGGCATTTCTGTCAACTTATTCCACACGTTATCTACATCTCTGTAGAGAACGTCTTTGCTGAGAGATTTCTCTGTCAAGGCAGGGCGCCCGCCGACTGTCAGTATCACCTTGAGGCCACCACGCACCTTTGTCCTGCGTGACTGGAGGATGTTCTGCTGGTAGGGCAGCAGATGGTAATTCATGGCATCAACAAGGAGACGGTGGCACTCGGGGTCTTGCATCATCCTGGGCGCGCTCTGGACATGATTCACCAGGTCTTGGGCAGAGATAGTGCCGAAGCGGATGAGCGTCAGGAGATCTGCTGCATACTTCAACCTCTTCTCATCAAAGTCCAGCCACTTCATAGCAATCTGGAAGGCCGTGACCTCGGAGGGAAGCTGCAGGGAATCATCTGAGAGGAAATCGCTGATCTGCTCATAGGTGAGCTTCAGGAACTGCTCCATCTCAGAAAACTCGATGAAGTTCTCCCGCATGAACTTCTGAGCTGCCTCCTTGGTTTCTTTGAGGTCGTAGGCGTCGGCGATGTTGGCCACATACATGCAGTTCTCCACACTGAGCTCCTGCATGAGGAAATCACTGCACATCTTCACTAAGGTGCCGATCTGCAGCAGCATGGCCGCAGCGATAGTGCTGCCGATGCTGTACAACGACAGGGTCAGCTTTCCAGAGTATGCATATGTAATCGCTGTGGCAAGGCCGACCGGCGAGAGGTCGTTCAGGTCGATCTTCTGGAGGGCTGAATCCTTCTTCAAGATGTTTCGAATGTACTCGCTGCAGGAGGCCATGACAACCTTGTGGACATCAAATGACTTTGACTTGGTGGCAACTGTTAGATCGCAGAGGAAGCTGTCCTGCCTCATGGTGCTCAAACCCTCCAGAAGGTTTGGGGCATAAACTGAATCTGTAACTTCAGTGGAAATGCAGTTGAAGCCGTTTCCTCCTTCCAACAGGGTGTTGAGCCCGTTGATCTTGTTGATGGGGCTGTCCTCCACCATTATGGTCATTTCATTTATGTCCCCTTTGCTCTTTTTGGTCGCCTTGTTCTTTTTGGGTGCCATGGCTGTAGCAGCAGAACACAGCCCAGACCTTCCTGAAACACACATTAAACATGTTAGATTTAATCAGAAAGTGCAAGAAGATGCACAGAAGTCATAAATAGATAAATTATGACAAATGCAACTTGTGACAGTTAAAACTTATGCTGGCAAAGAGTTAGCTTAGATTTAATCTGGCCTGTTTATCAAAGTATTAGTGACTAGTGACTGAATTCACAAGACTGAAAGTTGAAACTTAAATTTGTAATGGCTTCATGTGTATCTTGTTGCCCTTGTGTCATGCCCATGTGCTGTTTTCTGTGCCCTACGCTAAGCAATAATGCCAAATCCTTGTACATAGCAACTTCTTGTATCTAAATAGAAAAGTTTCGTTAGGTTTCAGAGTTAGTAGAATGTATTTAGACTCCACCAGACACCAACACCTTTCAAAACATGTGCTACCAGGTGATGCTGGAGCGAGTGAGTGCGTCAACATGTCCCTCTCTGCATCTGTCACATTTTATCAGCAGTACGTCCAGGAATAGCAACGCTGGATGGCTCACCCATGACGTTCCTTTTATAGACTTTGAGACATGAGCAGCAGGCCTCATGTCCTCTGGCTGTTTAAGTTCAAATTAGGGCAAACATTAATTTTTTTTTGTCTCTTTTCTTTATTTTATTAAATTGTTGTAGGCCTGTCCTGAGTACATGTGCAATTTACACAATCTACAAGACAAAAAAGTTCCCTAGAAAGCCACCAATCACGTTAGTCACCCACAATCCTTGAAAGCCTGAAGCTTACTGTCACCATGGTGGTGTAAAAACTAATGTTACAGAGAAAGCAACAGCTCTAGGCAATTTATCTGCTTTTGAATCTCATGTAAGTAAGAAAAAAGCACATTTTCCAATCTTAAAGTTGGTGACACACACTGAAGCATTAACTGCACCAAACTGCCTCTTCATTGCTGAAATGGCAAACGATCAAACACAGCAAAGCTCCACTTACCTGAGAAATGAAGTTGAGGCTGGTGAAGAAGGAACTTGTGCCTCCAGTTACTGGAGCAGGAGAGAGAGAACAGCAGTCACCCCAGCTGAAAGAGACATGCAGTTAACTCCTCCTCTTGGGGTGTGAGTGCCAATCAAGTATTGTGCAATGCATGTGGCAGAGGAGAGGTACCATGCAACCCCCCCTCCAACATACAGTGTCCCACAATAGCCTCCAATCAGTTGATGTCAACATACTGTGGGGATTGACCTATATTCTCGATGAGACGTCAGAGAGTTTCATTTGGCCATTGTTTAGAAAAATCATTAGCACTCAGTGGTGTAAAGAGCAGTTATTTTAATATCAAGGAATAAGTACTTTAATAGATATCTTACTCCCACAATACTGTAGTAAAACTAATGGAAATCAGCAGAAAATAGAAACTAAGTTGTCCAGACGATGCTTACAAGACTTGAGCACCACTTCATTATCAACACATTTAATAATGTGTTTGCTAAAAGGTGAGGTGAGTTGTAGTTCCTACTGGGGATCCCGTTTGTGGCCCTCCAGTTTGAAAAAAACGCATATATTTTTTCAACCACAAAAGAAATCGAAGGCTACTGCTTGGCCAGCCATCAGTTTCTGACTGAGAATGTGAATTAAGCTGCTGATTTTGCTCCGATATGCTCCAAAAAATGCCACAGAGGAGTAGTGTATTTATCATATCTAGAACCACTCTGGCAGAATTTAGCCTAATGAGCCACTCAACAATTTCCCAGATTTTGTAGTGGATACTGTAGTCCATACATGTATGTAAAAATGCAGAAAAAGGGGATTCAAACCACATTTTTTTGTGGGGGAGGACCCCAAGACCCCCTGTTTTATGGTGCCCCCTTCACTTCTCAAACCAAAGTTACACCCTTGGTGCAGAGGACAAAAGTTCAAGGAGACACACAAGAGTGACCCCACCATCTGTGTCCGGCTCATATTGCGTGATTGGTTTCTTGGCTCAAACCTGAAAAAGTGTACAAATTCTGAAATATGCCATCAGCAGAGTCCTAAGAGTCATGATCATAAATCATATATATGTTTAGTTAAACCAGTGGTGTGGTGGTAGATGAATAGGATACAGAGGAGAAAGTGGGTGTGGGTTTCTATTTATTCCAGTGGCTTTTTCACTGATAGATGGGTATAATATAAATGGCCCGAAAAATAAGTGGGTATACCCTCAACTACACCTTCCATGTCTTTTATCAGTCCAATATGTCCTTTCAAATGGACAGTAGTTGCCAAAAAGGGGCCAGCATGTGCCAAGAAGGCTTGTGGGGGAAATTTCAGAAAGGTAATTTACTTTCTTAATTACATTAATTTTACCTATTTTTGTCACAGTATATTCTGTCATAATATATATTTATTGACACATGCTTAATTGTTTCTACACCGTAGAACAACATCATCTCTGCCATCGGTTCCGCCCATTATAATAGTGTCATCAATGGGCGCGCGCTGCCCGGTGTGTGTAGACGGTTGCACGTGAGTCACCGTGATGGCCAGCAGCTCTGATGTGGTGAAGAAAGTCATGCGGTTCAAACTTCAGCTGGCAGACATAGCAGAGTCTGCCTCGGTAGATACAATCTTTATATACTTCTGGGATGAGTGCGCACAATAAACAGAGCAGGGCTAAATTGTTTGTAGTATTTTCCCGTTTCCGGTGTGTAGCTATGTGATGATACAGCCAATAATTGCTCCAAGACATTACTGCAGTTTCATTAGTTTTTAAGAAATTCTTTTACTTTTAGATTTGTACTGGCTAAACAAACAAATTGAATGATGCTAAATGCACAATGTCAGATCTGTCAGCTGTAAAATATTCCCTGCGTCTTTACGCTCATCTTGTGTCCGCGTTAATGTGTGGAAACCGGCTGATTGAGAGCTGTCTCAGTCAGTGACATGTGCGCTCCCACCACGCTGCATTTTAAGCAGTCCTCTGTGGGGTCAGGTTGTTTAAATGGGAGGCGCTTTGCTGCTAAAATTGGCACCTTCTCCAGTTGTTCAACTTATGGCTGCTGTCCATCACCAGTGGAGGTGGAGTGGAGTGGGGCGCTCCGCAGGCGATGAGTCGTTTTTACGCATAGATTGACTTATAAATTGCCCGATGTTTAAATTAGATTTAAGTTTAAATGCATTCAAATCAAATTAAAATGTTAAAGCACAACATGATAAATGATTCAGTTATATAGGGAGACTTTACAACAGCCAGCAGCTTTCATCCATTTATAGTCCACGGTAAACGGAGCAGCCTAAGTGGGTGTGTGGTTCCCATACATAGCTCCTGCTCTGAATGCACAATCAGCAACTGTGGTGATCCCAAACTAGGATGACCATATTTGGCATGTCAGGTTTTTCCTCAGTTTACTTCACATTTGTGTCCTAAACATGCATTAAAATCATGTTTCAGTACTGTTACAATAATGTGTTTATTGCTCTGTTTCCAGGTTGTAAAGATTTTGCAGAAACTCAAGGATCTGGATATCACATTAGACATTCTTGCTGTGAGTCTCTGTTGAGATTTTGTGTTGATATATTTGCATATGGAGTTTGATTAAGTTTTATTTTTTTGACTGTGCTGACATGCATCTGCATATAAATTAGGAAACTGGAATTGGCAAAACGGTTAACTCCTTGCGCAAACATGAACAGGCTGGAGAATTGGCAAAGTCGCTAGTTAGGGGTTGGAAAAGACTGGTCCCTAAGGAATCCACAAGGTGATGTAAATGTGGCATTTTTGTTTTTTAAACAGTGTGATTGTTATGTGTTCACATCTTAATTTTGATTTTTTCCTTGATGCAGCCACACAGAGGATGGGGATACATCAGAGAGTTTGTCTGTTAAAGACAAACTGGACGGCCAAAACTGTCCTAATAATGGAAGTTTGACAGCGGAGGATTCAAACAATAATTGCTTGACATCTAAGAGTCAGAATTGTTCAGACGAGGCTCTCTTCAAAACCGGGATTAGAAAAGCCGGTTCAGAGAAACAATGTGAGGAAGAGAAAAGACACAAGCACCAGAATGAAAATCAAGACAAAAGTTGCCAAGAAAACCAGGATGACGTCTGGAAAAAGAACATTCACATCCAAGATGATCAAACGGACAATTCATTTGTCTCCAAGAAAAAGAAAAGTGATGAGAGTAACAGAAAATCAGGACATATTTTGCTTGGAAACAAAAACTCAGAGGACACTCGTCAGAAATCCAGCTCTGACTCCAAGGAAACACTGAAAGGCAGCTCTGATAGTGGAGGATTTGTGTCGGAAAAAGGGTCTCATAAGAAACCAAAAGAATCGTTTTCATTTGAGTCCTGTGACAAACACTCTGAGACATCAAAGCTTGCAGGTGTCAGAGATGACAGATCTTCAGAAAGGAGCTCAGAAGCCGAAAACAAAAAAAGGAAAAAATCAAGTAAAGAGAAGCACGGCACTCCAAAATACAAAGAGGAATCTGAAAAAGACGGGCATCCAAAAAACAAAAAGGCCAAAATAAAGCACACAGATGTACAAAGTGACTCCGAGGGGCCCTCCTTGTCTTTTGAATCGTACTTGAACTATGACGTGAATGTTGTCAAGAGAAAAGAAAGATCTGCAGTGAGGAAACCTCCCAAAACAATCAAGACTGTAAAAGAGGAAGCAACAAAAGATCATGGCGTTAAACCTTTCAGATCCCCCGTGAGGTCTATAAATGTTACCTCTCCAACAAAGGTATGCTTGACAATCTAAAAGTTTAGCTTTCAGAGTGCAGCTCATGATTGATTAATGTTAACCAACAATCCTTCATATTTCAGAAGTTCAAGCAGTCTGTAATGGACCTGATTCCATTTACCATCCCTTTACCTGCTGCTCTGCCAGAATTTGACTCACCATTCAGTGTGGACTACTTTGAGAGGAAAGGTATTTATAACACATACAGCTGTGTTTTCAGATTGCTTATTTCATTCTTAAAAAAAAAAAACAATCTTCTCCTTTTGTCTTATAGTTGAGAAAGAGTCAGATTTATGTGACGTCTCCGAGGACTTTGGAGTCTTCACTGGTCAACGACTGAACAAAAAGATGCAAGTGTACTCTGGAGCCAAGACCGTGTTCCTCCCAACCATGATGAGCTTGCACCAACAGTGTATCCGCACCCTCCAGAATAACATTAACTGTGAGTAAAGCCCCCCAGGGCAGGTTTTTGCTGATCAGTCCGTCAGTTTGTTGGATTCATATTTAGGTTGCAGGGATCTCTCCTCAGTGCTTTATGAAACTGGCGGAGTCCCGTTTGAAATCCTCGAACCGGTGTTGGAGAGGTGTACACCGGAGCAGCTGCTGCGCATTGAAGAATTCAACCCAGTAAGAATGTGAATATGAATAGATTGAGCACGGACACATTCTCAGTGGTCAGTTTATTAGGTACACCTGTCTGGCACTGCATTTGATCCCCCATTTGTCAATGTTACAACTATATTTTCATTCAAAGGAAAAGCCATTAGGTCGTTAAATCTACAGGGTGTAGCCCCTTGGGAGCATGAATGTAATCAGTAAATTTTTCTTTTAGATATCTTGTGTGCAAAGTTGGAAAATGTCAATGGAAAATCTTTTATAATAATGTTTAGTTGAACATTAACCTTTGACAACATTGCCACACTTTATATGCTGAGATGTGCCAGATTTGAAGGCCGTTAAAGTGCAACTCTGTTAATTTTTTTTTTGCCACTTACAGGCTCAGATTGTTACTCTTAGTGTCTGACAACATTACGGAAGAATCCCTACAGTGGTCAACCTTTTTGCTAAAGAGTAAGATCCTTTTTGTTTTAACCAGAAACAGTCCTGAAGTTGCTATCGCCATAACCACCAGATTCCATTTAAAATAACAGTAATTTTATCATCGTAAAACACACTTCATTTAAAGTCGACAGAAACAAAATAAAACTCACAAAAGCAGCTTTGTTTTGTCTTCCCACTGTTCCAACAATCACCAACTCTGGTTTCATTGAAATAATCCCTTCATTCACTCAGTTAGACGTGAAAATATGCCGGCTCTGTACACGCTAAAATCACTGTTTATTTAAATGGAGTCTGGTGGGTTTAGCATTTGCAATTTTGTGGCTGTTTCCGGTTAAAAAAGGATCTTACTGTTCAACAAAAAGGTCAGTCTCTGTAGAGATTCTTTCCATAATGTTGTCTGACACTTAGGATAAAAATCTGAGTGTGTCAGTGGCAAATAAACACTTTAGTGGACGTACACTGACAATGCGTATTGCCCTGGGTGGTTACGCTGCAGCCCTGTGGCTCAACACTGGACCAGTTTTAAAAAAATGTCGCTCCCAACCTGACATAGGTCCAGGTTGAGAAATACCAGTTACCCTTTAATGGCTTCAATCAGCAGGTTTTTCTCCAGTGGCCACTCAGTGTGTGTAACTTTATCCTGAGATACATTTTTTACATGCTTTGCAGACTTTGTAGATCTTGGGTAAAGATTAGAGGAGTTATTATGTTTGTTGTTTGCTTCCACAGATCTACATTGGAGAGACAGACCACTTATGGGGGAAACATTGTCAGAGGGACTTTAAAGACTCAAAACTTCAGGAGTATGAATCATGGAAAGAGATGTACATCAGGCTGTCTGAGGAGAGGGAAATGAAACTCAAGAGTCTGACAAAAAGCATTGTCTCGGCACATTCTAGAAAACCCCAAGGTGTGTGCTGTAGACTGAGACTGTAAGAGATTAATCTTGATCACTGTCTAATCAAAATCCTTATTAGAAGAGTTGAACATGATAAAAGTGAATGTTTTATATACATTTTATACTGTAGAAAAAAACAGTTTAGTCCTAATGTTCTATACACTGTGACACCTTTTTTTTTTTTTTTTTTTTAGGTCGGCAGGTGAAGATGGCATTTATTCACACTGTTGCCAAGCCACCGAGAGATGTGCGAATTCAGCAGGAAATTCACGGAACTGCTGTTCAGCAGCCTCAGCTCAGGTGCAGGTGGGTTCAGCATCCTGAATATACACAAATGTCTACACTGGTTTTGTGATGTGTGAGGACTTGTGAGCTTCTGTTTTAGATTAGAACCAAAGATTATAAGAGCCATACTGCGGCATTGTTGCACATTTGCTTTTGGTAAAACACGAACACCTGGTCAGCCTTGTGCTCTGCTCCTCTTCCACATAAAAGCCCTTAACTACAAAGTGATCACTCAACGACGGCAGCTTAGCAGGGTCGTAACCTGTCAGACACTCATGAGATAACCGCGGATGTCATGCTTTTCCTGCCAAATAGGAATTGGAGCCACATGCTGGATAAACTGGTTTTATTCCGGTTAGAGATGGCCTTAGTTCCTTCTGTTAACTTTTGCAACATAGAGGTGTTATGCTGACTTGTAAAACACTGACATCTGGATGTAGACTGATTCATCTTCTAATTTTGCATGCATTCTGTTGATTGAATTATGCACTGTGCTTTTATCTTTCCAATCATCAGTGTCAAGGTTCAGGACAACAGACCGAGGCCCAGTTGTAATGAGCCCAGCAGGTCCAGCAGCACCAGTTCGAGCAATACACAAGACCCTCGCAAAAAAACAAGTGAGCTGATGAAAGAATATTAGAGATTAAATGTTGTCGAACTGGCCTGTTCAGATAATTCTTAGGGTTTTTTCCTGATTTATTTTTTATCCAGTCAGCTCTAACTTATATTATCCTGATGTCTGACATTTTATTTCACCATACACCTATTTTCCCCCCTCTTGTTCACACAGGAGTCGCTCCAATGATGGCAAAGTCCTTAAAGGCGTTTAAGAAGCAGCTGGGACGCAGATGAATGCTCTTATATGATCTTGATATTTACAGTGTGTGGATGTGGGGAAAGTGCACTCTGTCATTCATTAACTTTGTTCACCTTTGATTACTCTGCGTTGTTTTTCTAAATATACAGGCATATTTTTTTCTCTGTAACTGTGACTTGTCTTCACTATTAAATGGAGGATGAAAAGAGCAAATTTATGTCATTTGATGTTTTGTCTTTTTAGCCTGTTGGAGCATAACAATGGCTTTCGGTGGGTTATTTAATGGGGTATGGCTCCCTCTAGAGGATGTATAGAGAAATTTATTTTTTCTGTTTTGAATTTGTCTACAAACAACTCTTTACTACACCTACAATTTCAGGTTCAATTAGTATCAGTGTATTTTTGATAATATTCCTCGTACATCTTTTAACAGTAGATTGAAAAAAATCAAAGTGAAACAATGAAAATATTGTAAGTGCTACGACTGGTAACATTCATCCTCACAAGAGAATTTTTTAAATGAAAACATTTACGGATATTTTGTTCTCATCCACCTGCTTTTGAGCCAAACAATCCTGAAAACATGTCAACAAATTGTTCCACATAATGAAAAGAAAGCAGTTCTCTATCCCTGTGATGTTGTTGTCTTTCCTGGGGGAAGGCATCTGCTGGCTGCTGCTTCTCAAGGACCCTTCCTTGTCTATTTTTGTTCTTTTGGACAACAACTGTTTGAGATATTGGACAGAAGGCGGAGAAACTGCTGCAGCCTTCAGCACCACCTGTGGCAGCCTGCTAAGATTGCATTAGTAATCCATCTTCATGCAATTCATTGGCTTGAGGTGAGCTGCTGTTTTTCAGGGGCTTGTGAATGTCTCTTATTGCTTACATGTTTTAAAATGGTGACTTTTTGAAGGCACTGAAGGTAAAAAAAAGGATCTGACGGTTGTGAGAGTCTCTTGAACCTGTTTATACAGGGCAACAAAGATACATACTTATTGATCTTTAAAAAACAGATTGGGAATTTAAAAACTATAATTTTATCAATTACTAAAACTCTAAATGTCTAAAAGAGATGGAGGGGTATTGGCTTACATCCAAGCTGAAGCCCCTCTAAGTCAGTGGTGATGGTCAGTGATGCTATCCGACCACAAGGGGACCTCAGACCAGAGGGCTGGAGCTGACCTTCACCTCTGACCTAGAAAAGAGGAGAGAGGAAAACACCATCAAGGATGTGACAGGATCACAAGAGGATGGTGTTTATTTTCATTTATGAACTTAAATGAAGGCAACATCTGTCATGCTCTGTGTGTAGAAGGCTGAATTATGACTCATACAGGATGTGTTGTATCAATGTAGAGAGACTTTCACACTCACTCACACTTTACTGATCACATATTGGACACAAAGCTACTGAGGGCTTACAGGCATTCATGTTAGCAGGGATAAATTACCAACTGAGCAAACTGTCGCGAATACCCAGGGGCCCCACAAGCCTCAGGTTCACTGTGCAGCAGCTGGTTTGTGGTACACCATATATCTTTAATTGAATTTTGTTCAGGAACACACAACATTACTTTAGATCAGTATCAACAGGCATGGTGAGGGATTTAATGTGGGTCCTGCTTTAGTACCTGATCTGAGATCCTATCTTAAAGAAGGTCCTTGTGTCCAAATGTAGCTTTATGTCAGCTGACATTGTGTTTACATGGTGCATATTCCTAAATTAGTGCTTAACTTAATCATATTACCCAGGGCCATGTAATATTTGTCTTAGAAATACTGTACAAAATGCAAATAGAGGCGGAGGAATGACAAATGATAAGCAGCTCATTTTTGCCTTTGGGCTTCTGAGCAGACAGACAAAACAGACAAAAACAAAATTGCAGTTGATAACATACTAATTTTTTAAATCAAGTTCCTGATTATAATTAACCACAGATCAGGGCTACAATAAATAAATAACACACTTTCCAGTGATGGAAGAAATATTGAGATGTTATAGTAGTACACAGTATAGAAATACTCAATTACAAGTTCTGCATTCGAAATCTGAAATAAAAGTACTGGCGTATTATCAGCAAGATGTACTTAATACTCAGGTGTAGTAAAATTAGATCCTGACCGGCTGCATCACCACCTGGTATGACAGTTGCACTGCCCTCAACCATAAGGCTCTACTGAGGGGGGTGAAAAATGGCCAGCACATCAGGACAGAGCTGCCATCAGTGGAGGACCTCTACACCCAGCGGAGACTGAAGAAAGCCAAAAGGATTATCCAAGACCTCAGTCACCCCGGCCACAAACTGTTTGGCCTGCTGCCGTCTGGCAGACAGTGCCGCCGCATCCGGCCCTGCACCACCAGGCTCAGGGACAGCTTCATCCTGCAGGTCACAAAAGCTCCTGAACTCATCACCTGACACTTCTATAAACTATTTTACGAACTGTTTACACCTTTGTATTGCTACATTAAGTCAATACACATCTCAGACTTGATGTCAAAACATGATCTAAAGAAACTTGTACATGCTCTCATCTCCAGCAGGCTGGACTACTGCAGTAGGTGTTCACAGGTCTGTTTAAGGCAGCAGTCAAACAACTTCAGCTGATCCAGAATGATATAACGAGGACAAAAAAGGCTATGCAAAATTGTATTACTTGTCCATTAATCACTGAATTGTTTAGGTCCATGGTGCTTGTCAGATCTGCTGACCCAGTATGATCCTCGCAGACTTCTTTTCTTTTAAATCAAATTCATTTGTTTGTTTTATTTGGTGTGCTTTTGCTTGTTTTCATCATAGGTTTCTTGTGCTTTTACCTGTGTAATCTGTAAAGCATGTTTTGTTCCCTTGGATCTGCCATAAGTTATTTGTAAACTAGGTGCTTTTTTGAAGGATATACTGTCTTTGTTTAAGGAACATTTGTTGTATTTTAGCCATGCTGTGTGCCAGCGTATTGATAATCTTGTGTGTTATGTTATGTTATCTGCACCATGTAATCATGGTTTTGAATCACAAATAAAATAAATGAAATGAAATGAAATATGCTATATAAACAAATTTGTCTTCTCTTGCCTGTGTATGGGCTGCATATATTTATATTCATCACTGACCTATGCATATTCACATTTACTACATTCCTCTTTACGTTCTGTTTATTACTGCAATGACTGTCTGATTTATATTTCTTACTCTGTATTCTATGTTATATTTTATCCCTGATTTTAACTCGCACTATTATAAGTTTAGATTCTCATTGGTTTTTATTTGTCTGATCTTCTTTTTCCTTTTAATATATAGGGCCTATGTAATTAGCGTTGTTGGAGGGAGCCTATAACTTTCATTGCCAACGACTACTTCTCTATAATTGTACACTTTTCACTCTCTGCCACATTTCTTTGACATAATTTATGTTAACCAGCAGCAAATGAACGGTTATGGTCTCAAATAAATATGTTGTAATGTAAACAGATGTTTTCTAAAATTATGTATTTTGTGGAGTCATGTTGTGCATTTTTGCTATAAAACAGAAAAGTCCCCCTAACCAAAAAAAGTTAGTGACATTCGGATGTTTTACCATAGTAGATGAGTGCAGGTATTTATGTGACCTTCTAAGGACCAGAAGATAGCTGTGGCAACAAACCTGGTCTTCCCCATGTTCAGTTTCAAATGTGCTACTGCAGGGGTCTTCAATGTTTTTGAGGCCATGTACCTGTTAGCTGAAAGAGAAATGGAGCGGGGACCCCCTACTAAATGTATTGTACAAAACTGGGCTGCACATCTCTGCATATTTTCCTCTCTTGTTTGCCCTCACCAGTAGCTGATGAGTCAGCAACAGTTGTAGCATGGCTATGTGGGTTAGCCTCACCCTCTGCACTTTACCTTTTGGTTTCTGAGGTAGACGGTGTGTCAGTCTCAAAGTTACAAAACATTCCATGGTGGCTCACAAGCATGTCCGTACACAGCTATATTGGCAAATATGTTTCAGTAGTATGTAACTTTTAGCTAAATAGCTCATGTTGCCATGATGGATAGGTAGTGCAAGGTGGAAATAAAAAAGTGCTGCACAGTTATCTTAAATGATTTCACCGGGATTCATGGTAAACAGAAAGCCTATAATCAATATTGTGTACTGTAAATTAAATGGGTCTTTATCTTTGCTAATAATGTGTTGGATTCATGTTAATGTGTATTTTCTGAGACATTTTAATGTTAAAAAATAAATAGAATAAAAACAAACAAGTCATCAAGCAGTAATTTGGTGGCCTCCCTGCAGTAACACTGAGGACCCCCTAGGGGTCGCAAACCAATTGTTGAAGACCCTGGTGCCACTGGATCATAACCCTCTAACACATAGTGGTCATTACAGCGGACAGCTGTTTAAAAGCCATTTTCTTGTATATGAATAGATTTTGATGCTACAGTTGCATTTGAGCCACTACAATGAACCCCAGTGCACCATGCTATACAGTGCCACCTACTGGCCAGGTGTTGTAAGTGCAACACAAATCTCTTAAAATCAAGATGGCTGACATGATTGCAAGAAATGTGCAGCTCAAGAATATCTTGCCAGTCCTTCTATAATAGGAGACTCTTGCAGGTTAACAAAATCTGGTAAAATCAGGTAACATCATACAGTTGTTACAATGTCCAAGTAATGATTTTATTGTGGGAGGAAATTGCGATGAATCATCTGTCCACTAAAGTCGACATCATGCATAGCTGGCTATATTTCAAATACAATTAACTTTAATTACTGCAACTTTGATGTTCATGAAAACACTTCATCTTCAGTGACTTTTTTGGGCTGTAAATCAATTTATTAATGTTAATAGAATGTAATTTACATTTTTTTTGTAACAGAAATAATATTTTATTTCAGGAGGGGCTAGGAGGGAGGATTGGAAAGACAGAGGGGAGAAGCTGAGGAGTCAGGAGCAAGATTAAATGCTTTTGCATTACATTGAACAGACCAGTATTAGAATATATTAAATCATGCGAACACACTGTTTAACAGCATTAAAACACATTTAAATAATCAATTTGTGAATTTATTAATATATGTTTGTATGTAAAAATGTCCTAAGATTTAGTTTAAGTTCATCCTCATTGTATATATTTAAGGAATAGTATCCTTATGTTTAATTTAAATATTTTTTTCTTTGTGTATGTGTGTGGGTTTTTTCTCTCCCCTGTCTTCTGTTTTTGGATATATATCTTTGTCCTTTTACTTTAACTTTTTATAATAATGCACAAATGAAAACCTGACACATTTTGGGAACTGTTTTTGCACTGTAATTTGAGCATCTGTTGTGAAAACAGTTTTGTTAATGCATAATATTTCTTAGGTTGAAAACTTAAATGCAAGCTGTCCACCTGGGCAGACATGTGGAAAAACTCCTTGAAAATGTATGTTTAAAAAAATGAACTTCAAAAATCTTTTTTCATGTTTAAAGAGGAATAAAAACATTCAGGAAAAACTCTTGACTGAGGTAGAAATAATTGGATAAAAGGGTTAGATAAAGTTTATAAAGTAGATTTTACTACAGCTGTGCTTCAAATATTTTAATACACTTGAGGTGCAGATTTTTTTAAATTCTTTTTTAATCTGGGTGTCCTCCCCCTCAGCCCGGGGGGGCCCTCGGGGCTATTGCCGGTCCTCTGTGTCCCGTCAGAGCGGCCCTGTGCGGGACGGGACTATCCAGAGGAGGGACCGGAGGGAGGAGCAGCCAGGACTGATGACGTAGGATTGGAATGAGGGAGTGAATGTTCCGGGTCAGAAACTGGACGGGAGAGGAAATTAACTCCGGGACGAGACGAAAAACCGAGAATGCCACCCTCTTCCACTCGGAGATGTAGCCTGGGTTATATACGGTAAAAAGAGGGCGTTTTGAAGCGGCGGAGGTCGACGTGTGACGAGGAACCGAGCGGAGAAAAAAACAGGTGCCTACAAACTAACCAAAGTGAGACAACGACGGAGAATAATTCCCATGTTCGTCGCGAGCTGCCGAACGTTAGCTCGGTGAAACGCGACTCACTTTCAGTTGGAGTTTCGGTGTTTACCTGCCTGTGAGTTCCGCTTCACTTGTGTTTGACGGTGTATTTAGTCCAGGACGGTCCCGCCGAAGCAATCTGTTGCATCCCCCCGTCCTCCCCTCTGTTTGTTTATCGCACGGGTCTGAGATTTAACCTCCCCCGTGATGTTTCACTGTATACCCCTGTGGCGGTGCAACCGTCATGTTGAGATGATCGATAAACGCCACTGCTCCCTGTTGTATGTGCCCGATGAGATTTACCGCTACGGACGGAGTTTGGAGGAGCTGCTGCTGGATGCCAACCAACTCCGAGACTTGCCCAAGGTAAGCAGAAAACCGCTTCCGCTCACTAATGTTAATGGCAGGTTCAGGGGCAGGGTAACGTTAGCTTATTTTTGGCAACATGAAATGCGTCCCTCCGGTTAAAGTGGTTGTGACACAGAGCTGCTAACTGAGCTGATGATCAGGCATCCCGTGAGAGTCTGGTGGGACCTGGGGACAATAATTACGCAAGATCAGCAAGGCAGGCACCCTGTGTAGGTGGAAATTTCCCCCGCACTACAGGTTAACTACACGCATGTGTCACAGTCTGGGGTTTGATCATAAAACATTTTTATTTCAGCCCCAGGTGCCTGTTGCATTCATGGCGGCTGCAAAAGCCCTGACATTGTGTTTGATATGTCAAACCTGTTAGGGCAGGTAATCCCGTGCTGAGGCCAGAAGTACCCATGACCCTTTGTCTCTAAACCCTGATGCTTTCTGCATGACACACAGCCATGACTGCATGCAGAGAACATTTAACACCCCATTCTTTCAGGGAGTTAAACAATATTGATAAAATGTAAGGTCACAATCTTTATGACTCACTGCCCTGATAAACATTAAGAGGCATGAGTAATGGTGCTCTAGTACAATATTTACTCCATGGTGGAGGTGGGTAAATGAACAGTGGTCAAAGGAAAGTATATTTACTCAAGAACTGTACTTAAATACAAATATAAGTTACTTGTACTTTACTTAATTGTTTTTAGTTTGATGGGAATATATACCTCTACTCCACCACACCTCAGAGTCAAATATAATTTTATTCCTCTACATTTTTTCTGACAGCCTTTTCAGATTACCATGATGATGATCCTACAGTATATGATGCATTGCTGCCGGTTAAACTACCCAACACGATATAAAGGAGTTAAAATTAGCACAGCTTTAAACATCTTCAGCAGTAACATGCAACGTATGCATGAATGCAACAGTAATAATAATTATAAACTGTGATAGGGAGCATTTTACTGCACAATAATTACTTGTATTTTTCATATTTTAAGCACATTTTGTTGATAATACTTTACTCAAGTAAGGATAATGCAGAACCTTTAGTTGTAGTGCAGTATTTTTGCAGCGTGTTATGAGTACTATTACTTCAGTAAATGATCTGAATACTTCTTCCACCTCTGGATATATATTAAGAGAAATATTAGTAATGTGGGAATGATTTTAAAGTAGATTGAGGCATTCATTGTTCAAATAAGACAGCTGTTTGACTCAAGGGTAATGTAAAGGTTGAAAGTTCGTCATTGATCCTGGAATTATTTTTTTCACTACAAATCAAACAAATGCTGTCTGCTGATGAAGGCCATGAGATGTGGCCCAACAAATTCTAGTCCAGACCAACCATTTAAAACCCAACAATATGCAATTCATTCTGACATAAGCAGCAAAATCCCGACACTGGACAAGCTGTAACCAGCAAGTATGTGGTATTTTTACTTCATTAATGACTCAAACGACTCCAAGTATTCAATGAAACACCGTCTATCCACCGTGGAGCTGTATTCATAGGTACATGAAGTCATCTTTCAAGTCAGTCACAACAAGCAGAACTTGGACTAAAACCCCTCACAGACAGACGCACACATTGTGAATCATATGATGATTGAAGTAATCACCGCTCTATTTTTCCTTGATGGAATCCGTGTAGGAGGACTGCAGGGGCTACTCTGTGTGAATTACTGACATGCTTGGTGAGGTGGGGATACACAAGCCCAGCCTTCTTACTTGTGACCCTAGTGCTCTGGATTAAGTGGGATACTAGCTAAAGGATTTGCAGTTTTTTTTTTTCCCATGGGCACGAATGCTTCATGCAGTGTTTCCCTGCATTGGGGCTCGAAACTGAAGATCCCAGAGTGTAACCTGTGGCGTCTTCCTGACATACAGCCTGGAGCTGCTACAGTCAGTGTGACTTTTGTGGTTTTGTTGCATTTTCCCTTTAACTTTTGCAGCCAAACCGGTTTTATTGTTGAAGGCGCTCTCAGTTCCACTCTGGAGAGTGTATTTTAAGCCTGAGAAAATTGCGTTCCCAATGTAACCTTCAAACGCAGGGAGTGCATTTGGTAATATATTGGGTTTACAGCTGTTTGTGACAAGTGGGCAGATTATGGTATAAGGTTGGAGACCTCATATAACTGAAGTCACGGTGGGTCAGATGTAAAGCTGATTGGCCTTTGCCGTGTCTTTATTACACTCACAGATGCGTAGTTTAAAGAATACATCCCTTAATCCTCAACCATGAATAAGACTAGTAGCTCTTCAGCCTTTTTTGTAGTTTAATTAGCTTTGTTGATTTAGTTTTCATCTCAGTAGTAACAGTGATTTTGTCTACACTTCATAGGACCCATAGATGAAAGAAAAGAGTGCTGAGAGAATATTTTTGGGCTTGGCATGTCCATAGAAATGTGATGGAACAGAGATAATGTGAGCAACCTCCCATGGCTGTGTCACACTGCTTACTTTGTCCATTGGAGAAAAGCACAGGAACAGGTATTCTGACTGAAAACAAAGACGGCATTATGTGTTTTGTTGTTGTCCCAGTCATGCATTTGTATGTGCTAGTGTTTTCTAATGAAGACATAATGAATCATTGACCTAAATTACTAAGTACAGTCCAATAAAACCATAAACCGACACACATGGTAGACAATACACCTGACAAACTAGATACTGGAAAAGCAAACCCTCTCACCTTCGCCTTTCATTGCAGGTGTTCCGACATTGTGACAGCAGACACAACTACGTGACAGTGTAGGCATCTCTGTGCTCAGTTATGAAATATTCTGAGTATGTTTAGAGGGTAGAGGGGTGGCGACAAGAGGAAGAGTTTATTGCGCTCTTTGGCATGTAGCTAATGTCATCAATGCTTGTTGAGTGAACTCAAGAAACGTCCAACTGGATAAACCTTTGTATCAGTCCAGTTCAGTGCTCGCTGTGTGGCCTCATCACATTTGCCTCAGAGGTGGCTGAATGAATAAACGCTGACCACTTATGACTGAAGTGACAATGATGTAACAGAGACACAGTAACATGTTTCAAGTCAATCATTTGAACCAGCAGGCAGATGAAAACATGCACAAGCAGTCTTAATGGTAAGATGAAACAGCAAAGGTGTGTTTCTACAGTAACAAGATGAGGCAAGTTGATCTTGAGCTAGTTTCAATAGTTTTACAAAGAAAAATCTGCTGTGTATGGATAGGCCCCATTTCTCTCAGCACATTTTTGTCTCTTTGATTGTTTATGTATTGTTTGTGCTAAGGCAGTGAACCAAATTAGCAAACAGTAACTTGTTTCTCCAAAGTTTCCCTTCGGCAGCTGATCCTCAGGATACATACCATCCTTCGGGTCTGTAAACAGTAGCTGTTAGCTTACTAAACAGCCTTCAAACTAAGAAACTAACTGAGAAGAAGGAGAATAGGAATGTGAGACTCACTGGAAATGCTCTTGCCTTTTTGTCCAGTTTAAAAATGAATACAGTTTCCACTGTTCCCAGTTTCAGTGAAACTGAAAGACAGAGGTGTGGGTGGGTGGCTGTGTCAAAGAGCTTTGAATGGCCTGACTGTCTGCAAGGTGTATACTAATGCAATCATCATCTCTCAGGCAAAAATGCTAAGCATCCGTTTGTTGCAGCTTCCTCTGTGAAAGGATGTGATGCTTTTCTTTGATAGTAAACTACATATATTAAGCACAGGGTCCTGCAAGGG
>NC_065524.1:19245749-19491263 GCF_006386435.1 Epinephelus moara | reverse complement strand
CAAACCATGTGCTACCTAGCAACACTGTGTTTTTCATGCACAGAAGTTATTCTGACGTCTCCACCAAAAGATTTATCTTAAAAAAATGACTCCCCCTTTCAGAAATCTACATTTTGTAGACTACCTAGTTGGCTAAAACAGCTATTTCTCCTTTTCTTTTTTATGTTTTTTTTTTATTAAACCATGGAAACAGCTGTACATTGACAAGGGTAGCAACGATTATGAATCTGTATATATGACAGATTTTGCACTCAGCCTCTCGGGGTTACCTTTTCCTTCCAACAAAGTCAGCTTGAGTTCAAGAGATCTCCTAACACCCTTTTCCTCATGGTACGGCATGTGCCCCACATATGTCCCATATCTGTCTTACATAACGCAGTGACTTAAGGCCTGCTCACTGTCAAGGGAAGAAGGGTAATGAAAAACACGGTGTGGGTTTTTAGAAGTGGATAAGATTAACGTTGAAGGGGTTAAATGACATCAGTGGTTTATCTCCTGAGATGGGAAAGATTTCTGCCAAAAAAAAAGAAGCTTTCACAGAAACCTGAGACACTTGATGCAGTTTGGCGGTTGTTTTCAACATTGCTGCTGTCTGTCTTTTAATCTCTGGCTCGGCGGTCTGCTGCTGCTGCTGCTGCTGCTGCTGCTGCTGTGGTGAATGAAAAAAAAAAACAAGATTAAGGGAAAGTAGCTGTTGTGTTTTATGTTGTCACATTTGAGGGTCAGCCTGTGAGAACCAGCTCAAACATACCTATTAGATTCTGTTAATCCCTTTGGCTCAGTAAAACATTTATTTGCTCACATTATGAATGGAAAGGCTTTTCGTGGACTCCTCGGCCCATCTCTAATACCATGCCATGGCTGTATTATTTAGTCTGGGCTCTGATCAACAAGATGGACTTTGTACTGTACTTGTTTGTTGTCATAAAACCCTCCATTAATTGGGTACATGTACAGTACTGAGACGTACGCAAGCAGCGCCGCAAGGAGATAACCCTGTACTTTGGCCTGTGACAGCCATTTAGACATCTTGCTCTTCATTTTAAGTCTGCAGCGGTTGTTTATGCCACCGCAATTTCACGGCCCTGATAAGACTGACACACCTCCCAAGTACTTCCTGTTCTCTGATATCTGATCGCAAGGAGACATTTTACAACCATTTTTAGCTTCGATTAACAATCTCTTTGTTTTATAACACCCAGAGCATCGTGTATAATGTTTTCCCAGGATGTATAGACACTGCAGTTCATGTTTTCATGGTATTTTCAGAAACGTATAATCATCTCTCTCTTTGCCATTTCAGCCTTTCCAATTTGGTATCACTAGAACTCAGAGAAAATCTGCTGACATTCCTACCAGAGTAAGTGTTCAGCCAACTGCAATGACTATGTTGATATCTCTATATGTATGTTGTTGTATTTTCTAACGGTGCGCATCATGGACATGAGCCACGTTCCCTTGTTAACAGAGGTTAATGAGTTATAGAACATGCGGCAAGCCTCTGCATTTTTATTTTGACCTCTCTTGCATGTGTCATCCACAGGTCACTATCTATGCTTCACAGACTTGAAGAGCTTGACCTAGGAAATAATGAACTGTACAGTTTGGTAAGTTCTTATTTTCTATTTTCAGGGGACCTTGTTTACTCAGGAGAACGCCACATGGCTTACAAAAAGAGCAGAACTAAACTTTTCCCATCTTCTTGTCACGTCCAAGTAGATTAGCATCCCTCGAGAATAGCTTTCACCTCTTATCACCCAGATGGGAGGATGGCCATCTGCTTTGAGCTTTGGTTTTAAGTTGTAATCTTATGCGAGCGGTCGGGCTCTGAGGGTGAATGATTTACTGACAGATGAAGCAAAGTCAGGCTGTCAAGAAATGGCTCCTTAAGGGTTTTATTTTATTTCTAATTTATTCCTCAGTGGTGTGTACATTTAAATGGGGCCGCAGGGTGTAAGGAAAATATGCGATTTACAATAATGTAGTGGAATATCATGATAACGATATTACTTGCGATAAATAAGCAGCTACTAAGTGTTCTCAGATCTGGACTCAGACTTGCACAGTATCCATGTTTGTGCCACGTCGTCTCTCCTGTATCCAAAATATTACCAGATGGCTGCCGTGCTGTTTTTTCTGAGGCAACACTTCCTCTCTGGCATTTGCACCTTCGTCTTCACTACCCTCCCTCAACAATGCTGAGTAGTACGACAGCACTACTCTAATAAACCTCGCTCGCATGTGTGCGGATTCTGACCAACCAGACATTACCAAATGACGAGGGCTTTGTCTGATTGGCCAGAGAGTTAACAGAATGGCACGTATCATCAGATGAAATAGAGCCTACAGACAGATTGTACCTCAATACATTGTTACTATAGTCAAAGTGCAATAATTTCAATTGACTTTTAGTGCTTATGCTTCCGGTGCACTTTGCAGTGTGTGTGCATTGTGTTTGTAATTTAGATTAAAGGAAAATAAGTACATTGTCACAAACAATTGTCTGTTTCTCTTCTGTTTTCCTGGTTCTCACTCTCATAATCCCCATATTTCTTCCTCCCACATAGCCAGAGTCAATAGGCTGTCTTGTCAGCTTAAAGGACTTGTGGCTGGACGGAAACCAGTTGGTCGAAATCCCCTCGGTAAGCTAATCAATTTGTTTCTTGTATTTAAGAGTCTGTTATTGTCTCTGCATTAATTAGAATTCCACCATTAATTTCACATTCATATGAAATGTATTTCAATGTATTTTCACTACTGTGTACACATTTGGCTTTGAACAACACACCTTAGTAAGTGTTCAAATACAATCAGAAAATACAATTTTGAACATGAGCATTTGTATTAACTACCCCAAGGTAAGACATATCTCTTCTTGAAAACATTATAGAGATGCCACATATGTCTGTCATGGCCTGAGTCCTGACAGTTAATGTAGTAAATGCATGGATAACATTGATTCTACTCTGTTCTCTTAGACTGTATTTGCCTCCATATGATTGTAGCCTACAGTACATGTTTGCTTACCCTGAGTCTCTTCTCACAACTTTAGGAGATGGGCAGTATGAAAAGCCTGTTGTGTCTGGATGTGTCAGAAAACAAATTGGAGCGACTTCCGGAGGAGTTAGGAGGCCTGGTGTCGCTCACTGACCTGATGGTGTCTCAGAACCTCATTGATGCGCTCCCAGAAAGCATTGGTAAGCATGTGAACCCTCCTAGCTCTTCATTAGCATGATCATGCTATCTGTAGACCTTGCATTGGGTATGTTTTGACATACTTTTACAAGATGGATGCATACATTTACCACAGTTTCACAGCAGCTGCTTCATCAGTCTGCTAATCAATGCCTGAATAATCATTTTGTTTTGTTTTTTCTCCAAAGGAAAACTAAGGAAACTTTCTATATTGAAAGCCGATCAGAACAGGCTAACTTATCTTCCAGAGAACATTGGCAGCTGTGAAAGCCTGACTGAACTTGTGCTCACAGAGAACCAGCTACAGGTGTGTTTGCAACTGTATTTCTGTTAAGTCTTTTAAAATTTAAAGAAAACACCATCAGCTCAGTACCAGTTCATTTTCATTAGCTGTGTCTGTGTAGATACATAAATACTGTCAGTATGAAAACAGCAGCAGAAGGCATAATGGCTTTGGTGTCATGAAAGGATATAGCTTTCATTCTATTAAGTTATATCAAATTGTTATAGATGTGTAGATTTGTTTGTGCCTTATACTAAGCTATACCACTAACCCTCAAAGCATACAATAAGCCAGTTATGCTATGCTTCTGAGCTGATTGAACACATTAGCACAGCCTCATAATCAAACGCTTACCTTTAAAACATCTGGAATGTGACAGGAATACATTGAGACAAATGAGATAAGGAAATACTCTTATTGTGCTTTGTGGTTATTAAGTTTCTAGTGTATTTAAAAACTCATTATGTTCTTCCTAATTGTTTTGATTGATTTAATTCCAGAGTTTGCCGAGGAGCGTTGGGAAATTAAAGCGACTTTCCAACTTCAACTGTGACAGAAACCAGCTAACGTCATTACCTAAGGAGGTAAGCTTTTTATATATCAACCAGTATCATATATTCAATCAAACTTAGTTTGAGGATAAACCCCTCGAGACACACTGTCTGGTTTTCAAGGGTGTCCTCTGGGAACAAAACAAAATTTCACTAAAAGTTGAAGTATGCTGAGAGGCAACTGATGACCTTAAACTAAAAAAGGAAAAGTTGTAAGTATTATGTGAGTTTTTAAAAATGTAAGATTGATAGCTAACCAGTCCAGCGCAGACTCAAGGCAGAGAGAGGACCTTCTAAAAAAAGGACTGGGATAAAATGAACTAAAGCAGAAAATAAATTCAGTTTGTATCTATAAAACAATTTACAAAACTTGTGCAGGTTAGAAAGTCAACTTGCAGGTTTAGAATATTAAATGAAAAATCTAAAAATTACATATTTACCATAAACAGGATTCTTGAAAATAAATAAAGTTGTAACACTCTTTGCCTGCAGGTGTACGTTTAAGCCAAGTGACAACCTCAGAGGCTGAAAATGAAACTAACATGGAAATGCCAAAAACTGCAGTTCCTTTAATGGCCACTAGAGGCTGGCTCCAGAAACGAGTCAGTCCTCATAGACGCCCAGTGTTAAAATGCCCAACTTTACAGCAGAAATAAATATGTTAACAGCCTGGTACAAAAAACAGTTTTGATCTCTGTAGTTAATCTTCCAGTTCAAGACAACTGTACAGGAGGAGAATATTTATATAACTCACTTGTTTAAATTTTGTTAAAGCTTGAAGTTACTTATAATTAAGGGCGAGATGCTTTGAGTGTCTCCACAGTCCATGAATCAAATCCACCCCTTGCTCCTCCACAGCTCCACCCTCTTCTCCAAATTTGGTCACTGCTAGCTCCAAAAATCCAGGATAGAAATGGGCAAAATGCCAGATTTGAGGCTTCAAAATGGAAGTCTATTAATCAAAGGGTGGTGTTACTGTGGCTACGTCGATTTTTATACAGTCTATGGTGTAAGCCCTATTGTCAAATTTGCAGAAGCCGTTGCTTTGTTTGCCTGTAAATGGCACACATGAACATGTTTTATATTCTCAGATCTAAACAGTCACTAAAGTTAGTTTAAGGCCAACAGGGGGCGCAGTTTGGTCTGAAACTTCAGTTCTGACCTGCATTGTAACATTTAAATCCAAACCTGTGATTTTCTCCTTTAATCAAATATAATCTGTTTGAGTATACTGATGTAATGCTGTTAAATTAGACTGTGTTTGTTGTTATGTAATTGTTTAATGCAGCTGTTGAGATTTTCATTGGCTCACACCGTCTAAAGTTCATTCACGTTTGGATCAACAATGCTCATACTTGTCGAGCTCTCTCGTTTCACGTTTGCTGCTCAGTCCTCCGGTTTGCTCAGCTCTGTGTCTGAGTGTCTCCATTGTGTTTCTATGTGACATTCTTCTCTAAACCTCTTGTCTGTTTAAGTGAAGACCCGCCTGGTTTAAAGCTTCATCTGAAAGGCTTCTTCAGACGTAGTACAATGCCCCTGTGTTTTAATGATGCAAAGAGTGCAGTGTTTGGAGAAAAATAACAGTTGGCCTAGATAATGAATCGATGGCGTCACCGTTTTCTCAAACCAGCGTTGCATGACATCTCTAACAATCACAGTGTAACCATGGCCCGGTATTGGTATTGATTTGTGCTTTTCTGAGAGCTACTTGACCATTGGCCCAGTTTTATGGATTCCATTGATTGCTGATTGGTTGCTCATAACACATTTTCCTGGCTGAAATTTGTTCGTGCTTACGTTGAAGCAGATGTAATGATGCGTTTGATATGTTGTTTGTTCCTTACGCTTTGTTTACTGATGACTCTATGAATGCAATAATCATATTACCTTGTGTAGAAGCTTAACCTGCTCTTTTTAACATGATGAATCTCTGTTACAGTACTTGCATCCTGCTCAGGTCTGTGTCTGAGCAGATTAATGGATTACAGCTGCAGCCTAGCTGGCCCATCAAGTCTCTGCTTTGTCTGGCTACATAGGCCTAATTGTTCCTAATTTTAGTTCCCTCTGCCACATCCCATTGACATTTAACTGCTCTGCCATTGAGATCACTAATTCTGGAACAAAGTGCACAAACGCTGACAACAGATTTACTCTGGTTTCTTTTGTCCTGGCTTTATTTAAAAGGCAGATTTATACATGTGCATTTTTTTTTTACTAGCAAGGGAAAAACAACAACTAAAACCTGTATGTATGCCTAATTTTTTTATGCCACACAGGACACCTGTACTGTGACTGACATACAGCCTAATCGTGTTCTCTCTTCTGTTACTTAGATCGGCGGCTGCAACGGTCTAAATGTCTTCTGCGTACGGGAGAACAGATTGACAAGGATACCGTCAGAGCTGTCACAAGCCACAGAACTGCACGTGCTTGACGTCTCTGGAAATAGGTACGTTCCACAGCATGTTCACATCTTCTTTTTCAAGTGATTTGAAATAGGGCTGGGTAATATGGCTACATTTTATCATTACTGTGAAATGAGACTCAATACCATCTTAGAGTTTGGTTATCTTAGTATGATGTAAGTGTTGTCCTGGTTTTAAGGGCTGCATTACAGTAAAATAATGTAATTTTTTTAACTTACCATACTGTCCCAGCTGTTCTTTTATGTGCCTTTAACACACTTAGTCATTATATTCACAGGTTTTCCCACACATTCATTTACTTGTGGCCCACCGCCACAGTATCAGCATTCAGTGTTTGGTAGTTTTGTAGCTGTGTCTCTCTCTTGCCCTTTCTCTCACTCTCTTGTGGCAAAGCGTACTCTGGGCATAGACGGAGCAGCAGAGTGCTAAGTGCAGTGAAAGTGAAACTAAACCATTCGTTAATCCATACAGTTATAGTGTTGTCTATTGTTTTTCCAACCTACTTTGGATGAAACTTGCTGCGTTCCAATGGAAACCACGCACTGCAGTCTGATTCTAGGTCCAACCTGTGTAATGGCAGCAACAGAAAGTTTGCTTTCACTCGCTTCTGTAGCAGCTGCTGGTCTAATCCATCGATCTGATCTGAGCAGCTCTGATTGATATCCGACCAAAAACTGATCGAAAGGGAGTCTTGAGTGTGATGATCACACTTTCAAATTCAGAGGAGTGACATAAAATCATCACAGAGAAACACACACAAAAAATATCCCTCAGCCCTAATTGGAAGACTTTGTGATTGAATAATAATGATGGAAAAAAGTATAGCACATACTGAAACATGATTTTCTTTTTTTTATTATTATTTTTTTAATCTTACTTGATAAATACGTTTTCAACTTTCTGATGCCCGAAGATTATCTTAACATTTTCACCATATTACTCATCGTCAGTCAGAGGTTGTTTTGTCTTCATTTCTCTGCCGCTGCCTGTTTTAGTCAAAGCTTTGTCTTCATAGAAAGCTGCAGCAATGCCCGCTGGTTTAGTCACATACGTTCACCTCTGTGTCTGGAGAGTGTTTTCCCTCCCCCACATTGTCAAAACAACTGTAACCCTGCAGGTGTGTTATGGTTTCTTTATGTCCTCTGTGATATGAGCCAGTCGGTGATTTATATCCTGTTTGTTTTTCAGGCTCACCCACTTACCGCTGTCACTGACCACGCTACGACTCAAGGCCCTATGGTTGTCAGAGAACCAGTCGCAGCCTCTCCTCACCTTTCAGACCGACGAGGATCCTGACACAGGCGAGAAGGTGCTCACCTGTGTGCTGCTGCCTCAACAGCCATGTGAACCGGACAATAAAGGTAACGTTTTACATCAAGTGGAAGCCTTAATAATCCTGAGGTTTTGAACAACCTTCATGAATCGCTGGTATTATTAGTGGCAGTTTTGGACTGTTTCTTATACTGGATTTAATGTGTTCATGAACAGTGTTTCTTTCCATGTTCACTGTTTGTACATGTATACATCCAAGTAGATCAGTGTCTCCATGCTCTTTAAGTGTCGGGCTCTTCTAGAGTGAAATGACTTGGTGGCACCATCGTGACGTTTGAGTTATATTCCTCATCAGTTCTTGATCGTCTCCGAGTATTTAGTGCCCCGCGGTTTTGATGACATTATCACATGATGTGCTCGGGGAAGCACAGTGTGTTCTGCGTCCTCTGATCCTTCCCTGCAGTATCTGTTGATTATGAAGTCCTGTAAGGGATCACAGCCTATGACAGATCAGGGCCTCTCCAGTCCCTTGAGGCCCTCCTTGGTTATGTTTTTCAGAAATGCGGTGGATTGGACAGCTAAAGAGGCTTAGCAGCGACTGGCCTGCTGCCATTAAGAGCTCGCCCACTGGGTGCAGAGATGCGGCTGAGGGCCGGCCCTTTCTCCGCCTGATACAACAGTTTATTGTAATTTTCCTTTGCTGTCATTCACAGCTTTGCGCCTAAATCTTCCGGGATTCACTGCAAATGTCTCATTCTTGCATTTTGCACTGACAAAGATGTTTGTTCCCCCCTCAAAAAGAAATGTTTTCATTCATTTTTGTGATGTGCTGTCTTTCTGTTGTGTGAGAGATGTAGATAAGACTGGTGGAGGGTAGATGAGTGAGGCTGAGGCTGAGGTTGGGGGCAGGGAAGATTGTGTTGCTGTAAGCCTGTGACTAAGCCGGGATTTGAAACTGTGATCTGGCAGTTTCAGGCTCTCTCTTATGAGTGCTGGCTTGTGACAGCTTTCATTTCTTGAGTTGGCAGATTGTGAATAAGCAATCGGTAACAACCATATTGATTTTAATCTGCTGAAATATTCACTTCAGCTCGTGCTCTCTAACTCTGATGTGTGCATGAATTAAAGTAACACAAATTGTGCTGTCTATTGTGAAAACCAGGCTCTGATAATCTCGCACGCTGTGGAGCCCTGGAGAGCCTGGTGAATGAGATGGCAGATGACACGTGGGACAACAAAGCCGTGAACAGGATCAGTGCCATTCACTTTCTGGATGATGATGAGGAGGACGATGATGATAAGGTGAGACCAGCAAGCCCGAGGCCAAGTTTTACAGCAGTCCGTCCAGTAGTTGGTGATATTTCACTCCAGACCACAGATATTAACCTGCTGGTGGTACTAAAGGAAATGTCGGGATCAAAGTCAGTGGGCTCAATCCTCTGGAGACCATAAGTGTCTGCACAGAATTTAATTGAAATGTATTTTATAGTTTTTGAGATATTTTAGTTGGGACCACAGTGATAGGCTGATAGAGAGCCTCCCCACAAGCATAGCTAGAAACTGTATATTCTTTTGTTTCCCCTAAAAAGTTAAACTGCCATAAAATCAGCAGCACATCAACATCAGCTTGTTGCAAAAAAAGCTTATTTAACATTTCTCTGTTGCATTTTGCTACTTGCAAGAAAAATGACATTTGCATGAAGTAATTTTGTAGTGATGCTCGGTTATGAGGCAACGTTTAAAGAGTCACTCACTACTGTAATTTTCTACCTGGACGCTATTTTCCGATATTCTCATATCTAAGTCACTAATGGAGACAACATTTTTTAAATTGGTCCAGTACTGAGCAAGAGTGCTGCAGTGGCGAAACAGTCTGAGCATGGTGGCATCGTCAATTTCCGTCCACTAGAAGTTCTTGTTTTTGTCACTGACAGGCTCAGATTGTTATTTTAAGTGTTTAAAGTATGGAAAGGATCCTAACGGAGATAAACCTTTTGTTAGATCCTTTAAATTTAACCAAAAACATTCCTGAAATGGCCAACCCAAAAACCCACCAGACTCCATTTGAATAAACACTAATTTCATCATCATAAACCGCTCTTCATCTACAGTCGACAGAAACAAATAATTTTTAAAAGCTGTCTTTTATCGTATTTTCACTGTTCCAAAAATCTTCAGCTCTGGTTTGGTTGAAATGAACCAGTGTTTATTTTGACAGCTGTTTTATATTTAGATCTCAGTCTTAGTCTTGAGACAAGATGCCTATCAGTTTTAGTTACAGTTTAGTCATTTTTATCCTCAATAGTTTTAGTCTAGTTTTAGAAGATGAAAATTCATGACATTTTAGTGAACTTTTAGTCATTGTGTTTTCTGTATGTTTTTGTTAATCTTTAATCCATTTGTCAGAAATTATAGTCAAGGTGACAGGTTGTATAAAAATTTCATTTTGAGATCTTTTTCTACAACTACAAGTAGTTTCTACACACTTCCAAACTATCTCCAGCAGTTTTTGACAGGTTCAAGGGGTCATGATTATGATCACACACTTACTGATCATCATTTGAAAAGCTCTCAACATCTCTCTATTTATTGTCTGAAAAACATTGACACCACAAATAACCTATCTGAGGTAACTAGGATTTGAACCCAGGTTCATTGTAAACTCCGACTTATTGACCTCACTGTTAAGAAGCAGAAAATAATTCAAGCCTGAATTTCTTTTGGTCACAGAAAAAAGGTTGACGAATAATTTTCGTCATAGTTTTCGTCAATGAAATAACACTGAAATGAACCTTTAATTCACCCAGTTAGGTGGGAAGATATGCAGGCTCTATACAGGATAACATTACTTTGTTTAAATGGAGTCTGGTGGGTTTGGCGATTGTGATTTTAGGGTTGTTTCTGGTTAAACAAAAAGGATCTTACTTTTTAACAGAAAGGTCTATATCTATCTGTAGGGATCCATTTCATGATGTTGTCTGACACTTAGGAATAACAATCTGAGCCTGTCAGATGCAAAACAAGCACTTTAGTGGACATTAATTGATGGCCAGAGTGCCCAGAGTGGTTGAATTGCAGCCTGTTCGGCCGCTGCCAGCTTCAGTACTCTCGCTCTCTACTGGACCAATTTCTAAAATTGGTGTTTCCGTTAGACACTTAGACACAAGAACTAGAGTCTAGATTGAAAAATACTAGTTACCCTTTAACTACCTTGTCCTTGAACTATTCTAAGCTCACCACTTACAACACATCTGACCAATATAAGTGTGCCACTAATTTAAAGCTCTCTGCCTCACACAGGGAACACTACTTCGACGGGCCACGCCTCACCCCGGCGAGCTGAAGACGATGAAGAAAGCAGCCGAGAACCTCCGCAATGACCTGAACGCTGCCAAAGGCCTGGACTCCAACAAAAACGAGGTCAATAACGCTGCAGACAGAGTGACCACGTCTGTGTGACCTTTACCTCAGAAATGTTTTTTACCTCCTGTGTCTCGCAGTGTTGTCCTGCACAACCCCGCAGCTCCCCCCCTCTTTTTTTTCTTCTACCTACAAACCCCAGTGTGGCCTACCCCTCCTGTGACTAAACCCTGGGACGCCTGTAACCTTACTCCATCTCCAGTCCTCTGTAAAACATGTTTGACTCAGTCGACCAGGGCCGCTGTGCCTTCCTCTTTTTAATTAATGTCCACAGCAATAATCTGCACAGAGACGCTCCTTTTTAAAAAGATATTTTAAAGAGTTATTACCTTTTTTAAATGCCTCTTTTTAAAAACATACATTAGGTAGTTGCACTATTTTAAGTCTTTATAATATGGTCAAACCTTCTTAAGTGTATTATATATATTTGTTCTATATCTATTTTTAAAACACTGGGTGAATACTTTTTACATTTTGGGCAAACATAAGAGCAGGAGTTTTTGGACCTACTGATTAAGGATTATTGTATAGTCTCTTGTGAATATTGATACTTTTATACTTTTTGGCAGCTCAGATGTAAATAAAATGTATAGCAAATTTCTTAATCAGTTGCAGATTTTTAAACCTTTTTTTTTTTCTCTTTTTCAAACTTGGTACTTTTTTCTTTTATAAAAAAAATCAAAGAAATAAATAAAACGCAGTCACTGATGTCTTATTCAATCCATATAATTGTCATTGGGTGAGTGGATGGCCTTGAATCTTCTTTTTGTTCATCTGTAAAACATCTAGATTTATTTTTGGATGATAAATAGATTAATCAAGTTTGGATTTAAGTACCGCACATCAAACTCTAATTACTCATCTGCAGCTTAATTATGCAGAAGTAACAATGCTGTCTTATTTATATGTGCTGTGCTTCACTGCTTTGCAATGTTCTTCAAATAGATGCCAAAAACAGTTGTATATTTTTAAAGCAAGTTTTCTTTTCCCTTTAACAAAGAGTACTGTATAGATTAATCATCTGAGGTTTGGTGAGAGTGAGGTTCGTACCGTGAGGATGGCTTCCAGTTGTTAGAAGTTCCACTTTAATGCACTTCTCAGCGTTTCTCAAACTCTTTGACATGGTACATGATAAGTTGTTTTAATTTGTTTTTAAAATTGATTGCAAAAAGTGGACCAGAGAAAATTGGTTCAAGTGTTGGTTTTTATTGTTTTTAATTATTTTCTGATCAAACTGCACAACACGGATCTCACGCGGGCACTGTGCCCGGAGATTTGGATGACTTTAACCACTGATCAATAAAAAGAGTGCAACACTAAACATGTTTCTTATTCCTTTTAATTTTACTCAGTTTAGAGAGAATAACAAAGACAGTCTCAGTCGAGTTGGACTTTAAAATGTCAGATTTAAAAACAAACTACAAGCTTTGGTGTGGTCTTTCTTACTATCCATATCCAAAAATAATATATCGACAAAGTAAGCTCCGACTTAAACTGGCTTGCTTTGAGGCAACAAACCAAATATTCCATTTCCTGACCCCTCCATTGCTTGTTTTGTCTGTCCAGCAGCGCATGGTGTTTCTGTAACGCTCTGCCAGCATGTGCCATATTTGACTCGTCCACCCCGCACGTGCTGCATGTTGTACTGACGCTGGCATGCTTTGAGTATATCAGAGGATGAATGTTCATATTTTAATGTTAATGGCAAGTTCACATTTATTTGAATCTCAGTGTTTTTAATAACCATTTGAGTATGACAATACTGTCTTTGATGTTGAATTAAAACTATTACAGCTACTCTCCAGTGAATTATCAGCTGGTTCAAAAAACATAAAAACTGATAACTGGCTGGAAAGTATCAGTAACTGTGGTGTTCAGTTTCAGGCACTGAACTGTTTGTACTCATGTAGTGGTGCTTTAGATGCCCCCGAAGATTCTTTTAGGAACAGTTCACCCCAAAATCAAAAATACATATTTTCCTCTTGCCTCTAGTGCTATTTATTAATTTAGTTTTGGTGCATATCTGAATGTTGGACATATGGCCGTAGAGATGTCTGCCTTCTCTCGCTGCTCAAAGCACCAAAAGCAAATAAATAAATGAATTAAAAAAAAAAAAAATACCAGCAATGTCTCTTTTCAGAAATCATGACCTGGTTGCTCAAGATAATCCACAGATGTTATGAGCAGTTTCGTGTTGGAACTATTTTCTTTCTACCAAACACACCAGCCGTATCACCACGCAGAAGGAAGCGTGCATCTACTGCTAGCTCACCTAGCACCACTGAGCTAGCTAATGTTAAAGCTCAGCCAAGCAGCACACCATTAATGTTTGCATCTTGTGTCGTCATGAGCAGGAGCTTCTCATCCATGAGTAGATGCATGCTTTCTTCTGTGTAGTGATGCAGCTGGTGTGTTTGTTTTGGTAGAAAGAAAATAGTTCCTACATGAAACTGCTTACCAAAAGCCTTGTGGGTTATATTGAGTAACCGCGTCATGATTTCTGGAAAGAGACATTACTATTGAGTTTTTTTTTGGCACTTTGAGCACCACAATCTGACTGGCATCTGGTTTCATTATATCTGAGAGAAGGCAGACATCTCAAAGACCCTGCTACTCACACCAAAACAGTCTAGATCAGGGTGTCAAACTCATTTTAGTTCATGGGCCACATACAGACCAATAAAACCATTGCACAAAAACCTATAAGTAACATCAGCTCCAATATTTTCCCTTTTCTTGTGTAAAGAATTACAGGTACATTCTGTAGACATTCATCCTTTTACAAAACAGATGAACAGCCTGAGATGTCTTGAGAAAAATAAGTTCAGTTTCAACAGTATGTCTCAGTTTCAGTCTGCCTCTCACTGTCATTACATGTGCATTTATCCATACATTTCCTGATACAGACTCTTTTGAACTGAAGCTGCTGATTGACAATATTTTGCACAATGTTCAGTATTTTTAAACAAGGTCACAGTAAGTATTCATTGTTATATCACAGACCTTTATCCTGGTCATTAAACGCATTGTGTAACTTGCTCTGAAACCTGGCACCTCGAAGTCTAGTCATCTAGTGGGCCAGATTGGACCCTTTGGCGGCCGGTTCTGGCCCATGGGCCACATGTTTGACACCCCTGGTCTAGATTGATAAGTAGCACTACAGGTAATATTTGTTTTATATTTTGAAGTGAAATGTCCCTTTAAGTGGAGGCTTCTTCAGTGACACTACAATACATTTCAAGCCTGACATTCTTCTCTCTCTTTCTTTGCCTCCTCCTCAGGATGCATTAGAAGACTAATTTTGGGGAAAAGGCAGAGAAACAGATAAAGTTTGGGAGTTGCAGCTTTTATCTTGGCTGCTCTTTAGCACCTCCAAACAGTTGTACTAGTGAGAGTGGTGCAATTATACTCTGCAGTAATGACTGTTTTGGTGCCCTCTGGTGCACAACACAGGCATGCATTATGAATTTTATTAGTGCCTTAGAAACATTGATCATGAGCTGCATAACTGGAGAGCATGAGATTCCTCCACGGATCAGCTGAGAGAAATCATGCTGCTCTTAATCAATCCTGCCACTTCACGATGAGGGACATGTTCTCATCAGACATACTCACCACTGATCCATGACTGTCACTACTCATTTCCTTCAAGATATTACATTGAAATTAAATTTTCAGCATCGGCTGGTGTCTTCTGACTATCTCCAGGAGTGTAGAAAGCCTCATACTAACCCGTCCCTCAGGACCAGTTGCCAAAACTGGGCCATCCCAGGCTTGAGCTGGGTGACAAAGCAGGAGAGACCTCAACTGTTCCCGGCCAGCGACAGTGTGTGTGGTCGCTGCTCCAGCGCAGAGAAGGAGGCGGAGGAAATTGAGCAACCTGAGGAGGTCTGTTTTCCAGTTTAGGTATCACCTTATGTTTCTTTACCCTGACTGCTCATGATATGTGGATGTACACATTTATCAGCTACTTCCATAGCAGGTATTCTTCAGCTGGAGTTCTGCTGCAGATTTCCAATTATTCTATATTCGTTATTATGTTTATGTCAATAAACTCTATCTGAGAACATTGTCTAAGGGGAGACACTACACAAACAAACAAACAAGTGTAACAGGAAAAAAATAAGAAAGAAAATAAATACAATTAGATAGAAATAATATGAAAAGAGAAAATACATCACCTATATTAATGATGCCCATCTTTCATCAAGCCTATCTGTTCTCACTGTAATCATGCTGTGCTTCTCTCCATGATAATAATACTTTTGTTTTTTTACCCCGTCTCTCCAGTGCTTATGCTGGTGGGCTGCGAATTCACCCAGGAAACTTGTTCTACTAAAGCAGAATTCTCATAAAAAAAAACATCAATCATATTACCAGGAGGTACACCCTGTATAAAATGTGCTAGATCTCAACTAAAGTTTAGACCCAACAACTGTTTAATCTCCTTTTGAACATTCTTGCAGAAATCCAGGAGCTCTGGGTATAAAACTCGATAAATCAGGCTTTGAATGCTACATGAGCAAAGATAGGAATGAAATTGGAAAGTTTGTGCTGCTGTTTAGATTTTTGAGTCAGAGTATGAGGAGAGGAAAAACTCATTTGAGAAAATGGTATTTAAAGATATGTATTGTTAAATTTTACTCTTCAAAACACTACAGGTGAATAGGGTAAAACTTTTAACTATATAAATATATATTTTTATATTAATACTTTGGCATAAATAAGGGTAAATATTCATAACTATATAATGTTATGTCACTATGACACTTCCCCAGCTGATTACTTACATTAAAGAAACGGTGTGTAAGATTTAGGGGGATTTAGTGACATCTAGTGGCGAGGATTGCAGATTGCAATGAACTGAAACTTCTTCTGGGTTGATTTCCTCCAGTGTTCATCATTTAGGAGGGAGCAGAGGTCTCTTCCTCTCCAAAACAAACAGACCCGGCGATTTACACTGGGGAAAACACTAAATAAAACAGTTTCATGTTACAAATCAGTGTTTCCAACACTCTTGTCATGGAGTGGCTGCTAATTATGGTGTCTGATGTGAATCTGCAAAAACGAAAATGGCCCTATCTAGAGCCAATGCTTAGTTTAATCATTTTGGGCCACTGCAGAAACTAGGTGGTTCAACTTGGCGGACTCCATAGACGAGGACCCGCTCCCTATGTAGACGCAAACAGAACAATTCTTATTTTCAGGTTTTTGAGAAACTAAAGTAAACATAATTTTAGATAGTATTTTTTGTAGTTTTCTGAAATTTTATGTGATAAATAAATAAATATGCAAATGAGGCATTATCTAATTAAATATGGACTTTTTGCATACATTTCCATAGCAGATATTTGAACTAGAATAAACCTAAATGTGTGTTTTGGATGTGTTCTTTCCACTAGTCTAAAAGAGGACGTTAGTTTCCACCTGCAGTGTCTCCCCTTGAATGCGTCATCCATTTACAGTCTCTCAATTTGCTAACGTCTCGTGAGTGAATTTCAAAGTGAAAAATTTCAGGCTCCACTAATGTGTCTCGCAGACAGACAGCATAAAAGCATCGAATTATTTCTTATTACCAGGACGGTGCAGGCCAGCTGCCAGAGAGTGATAACTTACCACGACGGTTTCGCCATCAGAGAGGTGAAATCCAAGACGGGAGGAAAGCTCAGCATCACAGAGCTCTTAATGCAGGGTCCGGTCTCCATGGAGACCCCGTCCCCAACATAAAGGTCTCCATCAAAGGGCAGCTGAAATCTCCTTCGGGGACAGAGAAGACCCCCCCTCAAGAATCTTTCGTCTCCCAAGTGCCATTAAGAGTAACTACACGCTGCATCTTTCTTAAATGTTTAATTATCTCTGTGGGGTTTCACTATGTGCTGCAGGAAACTGTAGTGATTGTGGCAAATTATTGCTACTTTAATTTATGTTTGTGTTGCTCCACTCAGGCCTAAATTGTATATAGATTCCAGCTAACAATTTCCTCTTAGTTACAGATCAAAGTTTCTGGCCGGAGGGGTAGTTTGGGAATCAGCATTGCTGGTGGGAAAGGCTCTCTGCCTTACAAGGACCATGATGAGGTTAGTGAGCCCGCAGTGCTCCATCTCTTGCAACACGTGCTTGTTTGGCTGAAGATAATGAGAAGCAGCAGCATACACGTTCAAATTTAACAACAGAAAAAGCTTTGAGCACAATGTAATTACAATTTTAAGTAAGGCCAATGTGTCTGTTTCCTTTCAGGGCATTTTTATTTCCAGAGTAAATAAAGGGGGCGCATCAGAAAAGGCAGGGGTCCATGTTGGAGATAGATTGCTGGAGGTAGGCTGAGAATAATATTTCTCATCTTTGTAACATCTGCTCATAATTTCCTATTTACAAACTATCAAATAAACCACCCAGTGTGTGAAATGTGTTGACTAAACTGTACTTTAAACTGGCTATAGGAATATTGTTACACAATGTCAGTGCTTCCTGCTGGTGTTCCTCTTGTGACCAATGGAGGGCATCATAAGACCAGCAGAGGACACTCAGCTGGGACTTCCCTCAGTCATAAAGCCAGTGTGAAGCTCACAAATAGAAAACAGGCAACATAAAATCCAAAATCAGTTTTTAAATTCATACTTTAATGGTTCAAATGTGATTAGAAAATCCTCATCAGTGTCTGTAGTCTGAAGAGACATGCTATTTTTAGATGATCTATGCTGTGTGTCACATCCGACTCCTGCTCCTACTTTCACTGACCCTGAAAGTGTAATGCGACCTCGGCCCTTTCAGGTCAACGGCCTCAACATGCAAGCAGCGACCCACCACGAGGCAGTCAGCGCCCTCAGGAATGCTGGGAGCTGCATCAAGATGAAAGTACTCAGAGAGAGGCTGCTACCCCGAGGACAGGCGTGTGACCCCGAAGACCCTCAGGATCCTCAAAACATGACGGGGCGACAGTTGTGCAGCCAGGACGGCGGAGGCCAGAGAGGCAAACAGCCCAAGATGGAGAGCGTGGAAGACTGTTTGTCCAAGAAGATTGAGGCAGTTGTCTGCAATGGCAACGGCGTTGTGGGTGGTTTCACATCAAAGCACAGACAGAATATACTTTTTAAATGTCACCATTGTTGTGCTTCAAGTCACATGTGGATTTCGCCTCCACAATGTTCTGATGCCTTTCTTTCCTCTTTGTCTTTTTGTGTTTCAGTCTGATCTGGAGAGCGACCTGAACAGGACCTTGTCTCAAATGGAGGCACAGGCCTTGATAAAAAATGACTCACTTCAAGGGGGAAAACAGACAATGACAGTAAGCACTTCCTTCTATAGGATATATACCACCTACTGTATCATCCAGACACACCAAACCGTCATCAAAGAACTAGTGGCTACCAAGGCTGCCAACTTGAACACACTGCAAAGTCTACAGCCAGCAGCCAACTAGCACCTAAGTTCTGAGCCTTCATGAGAGGAAATAACTCTCCATACCAGCAGGTTGCGGTAGGCTGTATTCGTCATTCTGAAAGTAAAATTCAGAGACTGACGGATTCAAGTTAGCCAGGTAGCACATCAATAACACAACCAGATGTTGAGAGAACAAATGATTTTTAGTGGAAAATACCACAAATAATTATAAAACTTTTTCTGATAAAGAGCTCAGCTAAAAAAAATAATCTTACTTAATATAACAAGTTTGTTTTGATCTCACTCCCTCTTGACCCTGGCCGTTTGTTTGCCTTCCTCATTACCATTTCGGTCCCATGCACAGAGCTGTACTGTTAATCCAATTGATTTCACTCAGGGCTGGGCTCTGCTATCTCCAGCGCCGATTCGACATGCTGAATCGTCCAAAAAACAGGCATCAAGGGCCAACTAGTGCCAACAGTGCAGGACACACCGTAAAAACCAATACATTCTCACTCTGACCTCGTCACATATCAACGTTTGTTCATGGACCTTCTACGTCCAGATACGACCCTGGGTGTGTTGCTGGTTGATGTTCTGGCACACCGTATCAAGTTCTGCCTGTTACATGCATTGTCTCCTTTCAAAATACACTTCCGTTTTCACAGGAAATTAACCGCTTACATGAAGTCTCTTTCAAAATAAACGCACTACATCAGTACAACACTGCGAATTGGCGTTTTTTTTCCCCCTCAAACAACTAACGCAAAAACGCTAAAACACGTGGTTGGGTTTAGGAAAAAAGAACAGGGTTCAGCTTTATAATCATACGGGACGCAAACTCCCACCCACCCTACTCGGACTTTTTGTTCTTGTCCAGCTGTGTTTCCCCCCTGACGCTACTGAGCGCTGTTAAACTATAACAGCAACCAGCCGCGTATCATGCCGACGTAAAGGACGGCTGTCTAACGCTGCAAGTGACTGCTCAAGTGGTGGATTTCGACGACTTCAGAATGAGACCGGGTTGTAAAAACTAAGGCGATAGATGCTCACCAACAGCCAGACATTGACCAAGTGCAATGTGTTGGTTTGGTGTGGCAGGACCCTTACTCTGAAATCACCTGATTTTCAGCCTCTCCCTGCAGAAACAAACATAAGAGAAGTAAATGACGTGACTGTTCTGCCATTTCATCATGTACACACTCTCTATCACATCAACAACTTGCCTTTTTTCCTTCCTAATCCTGTCCCCCTCTCTGGTAATCATCATGACAGATCCCGCGGATCATCCTCACTCATCCCTCTACCTCAGATGAAGATGTGGAGTTCTTGACACAGATCCCCAGCAGAGAGCCGGTACATGACTCTGACATTCCTGACAGACACGTGCACTGTTTTGACAGCGCTTTCTACCCACCTTGACCACAGCGTAGGGGTACAAACATGAAGGACACAGACTGTTATTACCCAGCTCTTTTTTTCATGTTACTGAGGTGGATTAGTGTAAAACAAACTGTTGGAATGTGTTTTTTAAGCTTTTTGTCTGTCAGATTCAATTGCTGCTAATAGTATTTAGTGATATTAAAGTCATTTGCAAGAATGAATTTTAAAACTTTATTTTTATTACTAAAAACCACAGAGTTGAACTGTGCTAAGACATTGAAAATAGACTGTAAAAGCATGAACAGACGGCTCTCTGATGTCCAAATGAACTACATGTCATTATATTAAACACAGTCGATAAAGGACGAACGCTGCTGGCTACCTCTACTTCACACCACTGTGCTGTAAATTATGGATGTGCTGGTAAATAGTGTCTCTTCCCATGAAAATGTGAAGCCCTCAAACTTTTATAGTCTGTACTGAGATAAAATGTCACGCAGAGTGAGCAGGGAACACATCAGGGAGTCTGAATCCTGCAGTGTCCTGATCCAGACTGAACTGAACATCGTCCCACGCCTCCTGTACGAGCTAAATTCAGGATGGTGAGTTAGGCACTCTGCTTTCTGAGCAGAAAAAGAGAGCTGTCATTTTGCTTGTCAACACCTGCTTTGTCTTATTTCACAGCTTTTACATTCTCGCGTTAGAAACAGTTTATTGTTCAGTGTTCATTTCTCATTAAAGTACAAATTTATTGTTCCAAGTGTCTTTACTTTTCTTTGACTTGTAGACAAATCCATGCTGACATGTGCACTGGCATGAACACCTACAATTCAGTTAAAGAGCCCTGCAAAAAGTCTCACTTCCATAAGAGAGGTGGCAGATATTCAAGGTTGTAATTTGTTGTGGTGCTGTGCTGGATTGCAGCATATTGCAAGAGTTCTTGTTATTGTGTCCACCCCGCTGTATGTCTGCTCTTGACCACATCGACACTGACTTGTTTTTATCAGTGATGCTCCGCAGTGATGACTGTCTGCAGGGTGATAATAATCTGGGGACACACTTTATTGGAAAACACATTCAGTGTGTGAGATTCAATCCAGACTCAATTACTGGCTGGTGGAGCTCATGTTGTGAGACTCGAGTGTCAAGAGGCATTCATGTAAAGTCAGACCTGAAGAGGGCAAGCATGGATTTTAACAACGATGACAGTCAAATTTAGCTTTAGTCTTGTAAATGTGTTTAAGTCACATAAGTTTTGGCAGCTTAAAATTAGGAATGATAGTCCACTTAAAATGAAAGTTCACTTTGCTATGTATAAAACCCATCATCTTCAGAGCGGTTTGATGAACGATAGAAACACAGCCAAACAGAATCCATCACAATCAACTGAATGTATTCCTCTGTCTGAGATCAAGGAACACTGAGATCTGCCACAGGTATCATTTGTAAACTGCTGTGCTGTGTGAGACCTGAACACCCACAGCAACAGTGACCTTGAGTGCTATATCGTATCAAGTTTCTTGACACACTGAAGAAGCCTCTTGGATGAGAGGTGAAACGTCTTCAAGAAGCTCAAGCAAGTCCAGTTACCTACGATATAGCACTTAAGATTACCACGACCTGGGTGACTGCGAATCTTCACCAACATACAGCAACAGTAACTAACAGGGGCAGGGCGAGCAAACTGTCAGCTCAATACACTTGGCCTCATAGTTACAGCTTTAACTGATCTGTCAGCTAACATTTGCAAACTTCTGCCGTGTACCAAACCTTAAGAATCGGTTTTCGGACTCTGTAAGTGCGCTACCGTCAGACTGTAGCCTCCTTTGCCACCATCACACACAGGAAAAGTTCAGAAGTGTTTGATGACCCATACTTTTTGACTGCTTCACTTTTTTTTGTCTCAGTTACTTCATGCTTTCATAAACTTAAAATCCATTTCCGTACTTCATCTAGTGTGGAATATTATACCATGCACAACCAGTGGACAAAAGTTAAAAGATCAGGCATGAAAATTTGTTGATATTAAGTTAACTGATCCGGATGAATCACTCTATTTCACGCCATGGTAGATCCACGTGTTCATTTTCTATCTGCAGCACTCTCAGACCATCTTAAATCACTTTACATAATTTGTTTGGTTTCTCTGTGGGGGATTTCTTTTAACCCTGTAAAACCCACTGTTGCAAATTTACAACATCACTTTTAACAATTCTAAAAAAAGGCCTGCAAACGTTTTTTTTTCTCAAGACCACATTTACATAGTTAATGGGTCCTATTGTTTGTCCTCACAATGCTATTGGATAGAAGAAGTGTTTATAGGTCTGGTCATCTGGCCATGAACTCACTCTACCTCCAAACTTCCCGTTGAGCTCATCTCCTTTTTTTGCATGACTGGATTTGTCAGGATTAAAGTAAGTAAAATTCCTTAAATATTTTTTTTTGTGTTCATTACAATGTCTAGAACATGTACATATTTAGTTATTTTGGAAAACATTCATCAAATTTGATTTATAGCTTGTTATGTCTATGTTGTAATTCTACAACGTTGGGTCAGTGTGGTAGTCAAAATAGCCTGTGCTCCTTACACATTACATAAGGTCACTGCACTTCTCACATGGTCACAAATTGAAAAAAAAAGTAGTAGAAATTTAAAGTATTAGATGATTCATTGTAACGAAGCTCTAAATGTGCTTTTCTGTTAAATTTTTACTTAGTTTAGCTTAGACCATAATTAAACACATGAATAAATTGTATGGGGTATTTGAAACTCCAACATCTATAGCAGTATTTGAAACTCCCTGTATCTTTGTAGTTTTTTGTTTGTTTTTTAACTTCTAAATGATCCTGAGCTATTTTTCTCAGTGTTGCCCAAGCAGCAGTTTGTAGCATTAGGAGATAGAAAAACAGGTTCTGAATGTTCTGGATTTGTTGGGGGGATGCCTGTTGCATTGTTCAGGGACAGGTGCGAATGGTCTTGAATGTGAACCTGTAAGTGCTCTGGGGGGATGCATGTGTTCCTTTTAGTATGATAAGTAGAGAGCATAATAGGCCAGCCAGACAGTATTGTTTGAATGTACCACCAATAATAAGGAAATTGAGAAGATGCTTGACATGTACCTGAAGATGGGCCTAATGCAAATGTCTGGAGTCCGTATGTATTGGGAGACAGACACACGGTACACCCCTGTTTCTGATGTGATGTCCCGCAACAGATTCCAATTTCTGTTGACTTCATTACACTTTATAAACAACTTGACTGTGTCAGAGATGGAAAAGAAGGACAAACTCTGGAAACTCAGACCGTGCAGGTGGTACCCGAAGAGCACAACTCTATGGATGAAATGATGATTCCTTTCAAGGGGAGATTCAGTAACATCAAGCCACACCCATGGGGGTTCAAACTGTGGGGTGAGAAAGCCACACCCATGGGGGTTCAAACTGTGGGGTGAGAACTGAATCTCTGGCATGCTCTGTGACTTTGATGTGTACCAAGGGAGTGTTGATGGAATACGACAAGCAAAATCTGAACTTGGACTGTCAGGTGATGTTGTGATGAAGCTCGCCTCCACGCTTCCAGAGGGTCAAAACTACAAGATCTACGCAGACAACTACTTCACCTGTGTCCCATTGGTAGTCAAGCTCCTTGAGCGTGGAATCCATTATGTGGGAACAGCGAGGCAGGTACACCTACCCAACTGCAACCTTGAAGATGAGAAGAGCTTGAAGATACCCAACTGCAACCTTGAAGATGAGAAGAGCTTGAAGAAAAAGGGGAGAGGAAGCTTTGATGTCCGAGTGGAGGGGAACCACAACATCTGCGCTGTCAAATGGTATGACAACATAGCGGTCACACTTGTGTCAGCCTTTGCTGGACCAGAACCTGTGCAGAAGATTCAGAGCTGGGACAAAGCCACCAAAACCATTATTGATGTTGAGAGGCCTTACAATGTTGGTACCTACAACAAACACATGGGAGGTGTGGATTTGTTGGACTCATTTGCTGCCAAGTACAAGTTCCCCATGACATCCCACCGCTGGTACATGTACATCTTCTGGCACACCATCATCCTTGCTGTGATTAACGCCTGGCTCCTCTACAAGTGGGACTGTAAAGCTCTGAAGATGACCAAGAAAGAGATACTGAACAGGAGACAGTTTCAGGCACAACTTGCATCCTCTCTCATCCTGGTGAACACACACAACACAACACCCAAGAGAGGGCGACCATCTTCAGGGAAGACAAACACATTCGCACAGACGGTGACATCAGGGAGCCCTTTGGATCCTCAGAAGAGACCATCCTCAACAGATGTGAGTCCCCCAGCCAAGAGGTCATCGGACCACCCCCCACTGGATGTACGCAAAGACATGATTGTACATTTCCCAAAAAAGACGAAGAGAGGACGCTGCAGACACTGCAATAATGGATACACAAACACACTGTGTAGCGCAATGTTCGCCTGTGCTTCACAGATGAAAAGAACTGTTTAAGGGACTATCACTGCAAGTGAACACAGACTTCATTCAAACCACACTGAAAGTGACGGAGGAAAAAGTTTTGTAAATACATTTTTTTCCAATATTTTTATTAATAAATGCTTATTCATAAAACTATGATTGTTGTGTGATTACTCATGATATATACTGTTATGGGGCTAAGTAAGCAATCAACCCTGCAAATGAATACTTAAATGTTCTGTATATCTGTTCAGACAAAGTGAGTACAAACACAGAAGTTCTGCTCCCAACATTGCAAATTTACAACATTTCCCTAAAAACTTACTAAAATGTAAAAAATTTGAAAACTCTTTAATTTCTACATCAGAGGCCTCCTAAAACAATATCTGAAAGGTCAAAAAAAATTTGCTCTTTTTTTTCTATATCTAGGTCTTACAGGGTAGCCTCCTTTGCCACCATCACACACAGGAAAAGTTCAGAAGTGTTTGATGACCCATACTTTTTGATTGCTTCACTTTTTTTGTCTCAGTTACTTCATGCTTTCATAAACTTAAAATCCATTTCCATACTTCATCTAGTGTGGAATATTATACCATGCACAACCAGTGGACAAAAGTTAAAAGATCAGTCATGAAAATTTGTTGATATTAAGTTAACTGATCCGAATGAATCACTCTATTTCACGCCATGGTAGAGCCACGTGTTCACTGTCTATCTGCAGCACTCTCAGACCATCTTAAATCACTTTACATAATTTGTTTGGTTTCTCTGTGGGGGATTTCTTTTAATATTTGGCAAGTATTTCATTATGATGATAATGATCAACACTGCACATTTAGACTCCAGCAATATAAATGAAGTGATTTAACAATTTATTTCTGCCCTAATTAGAGCTATCTCTGCTGCTGGTGTTCACTAATGGCTAAATTTAGTGTTCCAGTATCAGAGAATTACCTTGAGGCTCAAAGCTAATACTAAGAGTCACACGTTATGCCAGAAATCAAAGCAAATAGATGTGACTTTCTGCTGTCTCCACAGATACTGAATATTAATTAGAGGCAACAGGATTATGTGAAAATCATGAAATGGTTCATGGCTATAATTTAAGATTTGGCTGCTATCAAAACTGCTTAAAATCAGATGTTCAGAAGCGTTTACATATTTACACTGTCAGATGCTTTTTGTCCCCCTGAGCCTCTGAGGGAATATCACAAAACTCCAGAGAGGTAATGTGGCAGTGTCATTGCATGGCGTATTGTGATTTTCTGTGTGTGCGGCTGCCACAGAGACACAGGGGCATGGGAGACCGCATGGAAACAGACAAGAGCAGCTGTGACAGGAATGAAGAATGTAGTGTACTTAGAGGATTAGCATCCACTCCAGAGGTCTGCTTTCACTCACTGATAAGGGAACAGAGAAGTCAGTGCAGCCCGAAACAAGCAAGTAAATGAATTTGTTTCAAGCCCCCCTGATAAGTCATTATTGGAAACATGCTGAGACACTTTTGTCACGTCAGTCTGCTGGCTGGCAGGGGTTTAAATTATCTGAAGGGTTTTATTGTTGGTATGATTTTAAAAGTAGTGTTCGATATTAAAAACACATTAACTGTCAGACATGCCAGTTCAGACACAGAAGGCTTCATTCAGTTTCTATTCAGCAGCTTCAGTGTGATCTTTCCACAGCAGACCAGTGCTAAATTAATCTGTCATGAATGTTTGATATGACAATCATGAGAAAACTAAGACAAATGTTTGACTTTAGTTTGTTCTCCAAGGCGACACACAGGTCGTTTGTTATTGTCCAGTCAATACAGTCATCTCCACCGCTCTTATTTATGATCTAAGCTCAGTCTGCCAAGATACCTGTCATGCTTCGAGCATCATGCCTGTCATAATATGGCAGTATATAACACAAAAAAAGCCCACGCTGGGCAGGTATACACAACTTTGACTCATTCATGGCAATAAAAGAGAGTTTATTTTAAAAAAAAAAGGTGTTGACATTGAACATGAAAAACTCTCCAGGGACAACAGAGCTGTGTTGTTCAAAGCTCCTAGTGTGGGTTACTGGTGCCCAGCAGGCTGACTGCTGTCTGCAAGCTATTTGTGGCTATTATGTGTCTATAAAAGGAAATCTGCGGGGCGATACACACACCGACAGTAATACACTTTGAACTTTGCGAGGCGGGCTGAAAAGTGTGCATCTTGCTTCCCGTATCCGCTTTGATCAACAATTTAAGTGCTGAGATAAGTTTTCCTGAAGCACGGACATGAGCAGCACTACTTGTGGATGGAGAGGCATTTGAAGCAGGAATGGACGGTCTGATTAAGAGTCTGGGGAAGGTAAGAGGGTTTGAACATTTTTGTTTTGTTTGGAATGATTGTTCTTCTTCTAACACATTTGTACCAGATAAAAAACCTCTTCTTGGGGATTTTGCTGTAAGGCTGGAGTAATATCACTGACCTGCCTTTAGTTTCCACTAACCTTTGTAGCTACAATGTTCTGGCTTTAAATGACTCTTTGAGATGATTTTAGATTTAATCCATCAGCACTATTAACCCCTGCATTGTGCCCTTTACCACCCACTGCCACCTTCCAGGCTTTCACACATAAACACAGACACAGTATACACTCAGACGCCGCTACTTGATACTTATCCTGTTATGTCCTGTCAAACAAGGATGAAAAACAATTACCGAACTGTTTATGGGTGAATTTAAAAAAGTACCAACCACACTAAGAATCACAAGAATAAATGTAAATGCATCTTGTCAATGTTAATATGTGGTGAAAATTGCATTTATGCGAGTACATGCTTCACTTCTATAATGTTTTTTAACTTCTACAAAGCATCTGAAGGTCACATAGACGCCGTTATAATAAATAAAATCATCATAGAAAAATTTAAAAAGAAGTCTTTACTCAACCCCACTGGCATTCTCTTCCTTTGTATGCTGCTTTTTAAAATTACAGGCATTGATTGAAATATGTGCGTTCTCTTGTTGTTTTTGTCCTTGCGTATAAGACTTGGAGTCATAAAAACTGTTTATTATGTGAGAAAGATAAGCCAGTGTTCTCAGTAGCAGCTGGCAGTGGGCTATATTTGCACACCCTATCTACTCCGGAGGGAGGGGCGGTGTGTTTGTCTGTAATTAAACTCTTTACTTAGTGACACGCCCAACTGTTTATGCGTTTACTGTGGCACAACGTGAGCCACTCCAGATATGCATTTTTAACATCTGTGGAGTGCAGCATTTTCAGCAGCAATTGTGCTTTTGCTCTGAAGACGAATAGCTCACAATGTGGCACCCAACTGAGCATCATTGAACGCAATATGAATGAATATGTGGATAATGAATGCAAAGCTTATGGAACGCATAGAGTGCTCCTTAAAGTTGAGCTTCTGCAGAGGAAGCATTAGAAATAACATCCCTTGTTTTCTTTAAGTATGTTTGTCACTTTCTGGCTGCGCACTGTTTACGACTGTCCCCTTTAAAGGTCTCCACAGGGTGGTCTGCTTCAGAAAATGATTTAGTGCCTCCGTATTCTGTCTTTGGGATGCATCCGACATGCCACAAGAAATAACTGAGCGAGAGCACGCATGCAGTGAGGCAACATGTAGCACAGTGAGCCAGTGGCGGCTGGAAATGTGATCTATGGGGACGGTGTGACCTCGGCAACACTCAAAGCTATTAAACATTCAAGAGGGCTCCGATGGGCAAGTAGGAAATGCACGCTTCGACCTTTCACAGTATAAACTTACTCTGCTTTGACTACAGAGGACATGCAAACAAGGAGGTTACATAAGAACATGATAAACAAGTTCATGAGATGGCACATGATTACTTTAGCCGAGGCATTTGTTCCGTTTCTTTATTTATAGCTGATCATGGATACGCTGGTGTCGCTGAGATAAATATCTTGGCCGTCAGAAGTGTATGTGAACCTGCTCGGGCTCAGGAACTAGGTGTCATGTCACAAAGAACATGGGTGGCATGGGTTAAAGGAAAGTGGGGGAAGAGGTACCCAGGTCGTTGACATAAGTGATGCACAATGTAAAAATACTCCGTTACAAGTTAAGGTCCTGCATTCAAAATGTTAACTAAAAGTGCATAAGTATTATTAACAAAATGTACTTAAAGTATTGAAACTAAAACTATTTATCATACAGGCAGAATGGCCAGTCAGTGTTAAGGCCCAAACACACCAAACCAACTTCAGAGAGCAAGCAGCAATGACAGTCGACTGCTAAGTGACCTCATGTTGCCTGTATCTGAGCCAAAAAGTTGCACAAGAACACACCGCTATGACCACAGCTGACGGCCAACTAGAACGAACATTCTGTGCCTGCCAGGAAATAATTCTCTCATACCAGCAGGCAGCGGCCGTCTTTATTCATCACTCAAAATGGGAAACCAGAAGACCGTCTCAACGCTAGTTTGCCAGTGAGCACATTAGCAACACAATCCAGTGTTGAAAGAGCAGACTATATTTACCGTGTGCCAGTGAACAACAACACAAACCATCATGATACTTTTCTGCTAAAGAGCTCAGAACAATCGTACCTTATGTAACAATTTTGTTTTGGTCTCACTCCTTCTAGACATTTGCTCTTTGTTTACTTTCCTCATTTTGGTTTCTCTTCTCGTGCACTGAGCTGAACTGCCAATCAGAGTGGTTTCATTCACCGACACGCTCCGCCATCGCAATCGCAATTCAGTATGCTGAATCAGCTCAAAAAAAGCCAACAGGGGCTGATGAGAGGCAACAGTGTGGGACACACCACACTGACGAAGGTGTCAAATGCGCACCGATGGCTTGGTGTGTTATTGCACAGAGTACAGGTACTGAGACAGTGAAATGTGGCTAATCATTATTATATGTTTTTTGGGCACATCTAGTTGTCTCAGATTTTTTATTTATGGTGTCACTTGCTGAGATTTTAGCTTTTCAAATGATGATCAGTAAGTGTGTGCTCGGACATCATCCCTTGAACCTGTCGAAAACTCTGCTGGAGAGATGCAAGTTTTGTAAATGTGTAGAAATTATTTGTAAATTGTGGCTCAGAAGGAAAAGGCCGTCCATTTATTTAGAGATCAGTAGCTCGATCCCCGGCTCCTCCAGTCCATGTGTCGAAGTATCCTTGAGCAAGATACTGAATCCAAGATTGCTCCTGATAGCTGTTCCATCGGTGTGTGAGTGTATTAAAAATTGAGTAGCAGGTGGCATCATATGCGGTGGCCTCGGTGAATTATGTGTGTGGATGGGTGAATGTGACTGGCAGTGTAAAAAGCACTTTGAGTGGTTGGAAGACTAGAGAGGCGCTATACAAGTGCAGGTCCATGTACCATTCCCTTTCAGTTTTGTACACACATTATACCAACAAGGAAGATTTATAGAAACTCTGAGTGCTTTTGAGATCGTATGAGTTATGCTGCGGTCACATGGAATCAGGGAGATGGTAGATGATAAATTGGATATCATTTTAGTGGATGAAAGGAGGCTGGTAAAATTAGGAGTCCCCCGTGACAGAATTTCCAACCCAAAAAGCTGACTAATTGTGGCGCTGTGCTCTGTATATTTTCCTGCTTTTTTTGTCCTTTTGCAATCAAATGTCTTAATAATACTAAGCAGTTAATTAATAGTAAGTTAATTTTAGGCCTTGGTAACTTGTATTTACTCCATTAATGAATCTGTACTGTGGCAGGGTGGTGGTGATTTTAAGGGCACTCCACCCTAGGAATTTCACCTGAGGACTCATATTACTTTAAATAACTCAGAGGGCACTCAGGTCCGTTATACTACGAGGCAGGAGATGTACATCCATCCAACAATAATTCTTAATTAACAATCTCTTAAAATGATTAATCATAAAAAACGCAATATGAGTAAAAGGGACAGTCAACACACATTCAAACACTCAGTGGGGACAGGCAAGGGGAATTCACTGAAGCTGAGGCTTACCAGTGGAGAGGTGGGCCAATAAGGGAGGATGGTAGCCCAAATGGGAGTCACCCCATATTAGAGTTTTGACTAGTCAAAATCTAATTACAGATATCTTGAATAAGAGTTTTGACTAGGCAAAATTATGTTGCAGATATCAGTAATGCATATCCAGTCTAGCTATTAAATGTTAAAACGGCTTGCCATACACCCCATGTCACACATGCACACACACGCATGAATGATGAAGATGAGGATGGACAGGCGAGCACAGCACACACGAAGGCGATACCACCACCAGAAGACACCAGCCCCACCACCAATTTGGCCTCAAAGAAAGAGGGCTTGGATGACAACTACCTGTCTTTATAAAGTGCCCACCCATGCCGATTGGCTAGAAATTGCCGAGGAATTTAGACAGCAAAACAATACAAGCCCATTTAGGCTGAACAGGACGACGAGATATCTCTTTCTTGCAACAGATGGCTGTGGCGAAAACAATGTCATCCATTCAAGCGAAAATTAGTGCTTGAAAAGTACTTTGACTTGTCCCTGTCTGTACGAACTCTTTGATACAAAGTGTAAATGCATATGTTAGTTCTCAGCTGTTTCTGTCTTCTGCTTCCTCTGGAAAATAAAATGACCCAGAGAGGCCAACAACCCTGAATGAACTCAAAAAGCCTCATATTTGGTTTGTATAAATGTCATCTTTATGACAGAAGTGACATTATGATCCTGCAGTTATTTCAATGCTACGTCTGGACACACTGATAAGATCAGTATATTTGAGACTGGAGGCTAATGGAAAGGTTGTTTTGACAGCAAATACGACTTTTCCTCATTGCTTCATTTGAATTCAGATGTTTTTTTTTTTCGTCTTTGCCAATTCTTCAACATGTGGACATGTTTATTTCAGAGGCTTTTTTTGCCATTAAAGTAACTCCCTATGGACTCATGGCACTCATGTTGAATAACAGCACCTCTATTGTATGTACGTTAGATGAATCCTGAGGAGGTTGCGATGTGCCCAAACCTTGATGTTTAGAATTAAACAAAAAGATTGCATCAGCGTTACATCAAAGTGCACAGCCTTTCTCTCCTCTCTTTTCTTTGATGTCGACTGGCGAGCTTGCACCTCGCTACAATAGGTGAGCTTTTTATTCAGCAGATAGGACCTCAGCATTATTTTACATTTCCACTGATATTTCTGTAGCTGGTGCATTTACTTTATCTGAACATGTTAAATATGTCAAAAACAAACCCTCACCCACTAATATGCCTTGGAAAATTATACATAATGACTCGGAGATCAGTGTTTTTATCTTGATGTGTTGGGTGTTATAATGAAAAAGGCCTGTTCAAATTGAGTTGAAGGGCAGCAGAGGTGCTGGTGAACTTGTTGAATAGCCATGCTTTCAAAGCTTCCAATGGCCACGGTCCTTCTCGACATTTAAAAGTATAGCACACCATAGGACATGCCAAAATCTCAAGACACATTTTTTCTCTTTGCTTTCGGTGGTAGGGCGCTTCGCTGGTGCTTTGTTGTAATTTGCTCCATACAATAAACTGGCTGCCAATCACGGCTTTTAATGTGTCGCACACTTGTAATTCCCATGCACTAACTGCGAAAAATATGTTCCCTGTGAAGGTTTTTAAAATTAAAGCTAAGACTGGCTCTTTATCAAGAAGTGGGATAGGAAGTTGAATACTGCAATATTAATGTGTGGTTATCACAGAATTCCACAGCACACTTGGATTGGCATCACGGCACACCATTTGAGAATCACTGGCTGCAGTGGTGCAGTGGTTAGCATTGTTACCTAACAGCAAGAGGGTTACTGTGCAAACCCAGGGTGGTGGGTTTGAACCTAAGGATGGGGGAGCCCTGCTGTGTGGAGTTTGCATGTTCTTCCCGTGTTAGCTTGGGTTTGCTGTCGGTACTCCAGCTTCCTCCCACAGTTCAAAGACATGCAGGTTAACTGGTGGCTCTAAATTGGCTGTAGGTGTGAATGTGAGTGTGAATGGTTGTCTGTCACTATGTGTCAGCCCTGTGATAGTCTGGCAACCTGTCTGGGTGTACCCTTCCTCTCACCCAACGTCAGCTGGGATAGGCTCCAGCCCCCCCCATGACCCCCAAAAGGATAAGCGGTTATAGAAAATGAATGAATGAATGGCTTTGATGTATGTAATAATGCATAGAAAAAACACTAATCATTCAATCAGACTCAAAAGCTGTTAAAGGCATTAATGTTTTGTTTTATTTAAAAAGTTTATGTGACAGAATTTTTTTACACCCAACCATGAGGCTGCACAGACTATAGAGGAAATCATATAAAACATTTTTTTCTCCTCATGTAAGGCAGATACCAGCACTCATTTTGGAAACAGAAGTTGCCTTCAAGTGCAGTCAAGTCATTCTTGAAGTCCAGCATGTAATTATCAGACATGATGCATAAAGTAAGAACTTAAAAAATAGTCACAGCAGGGAACACAACATGCCATCCAAACAATACACACAATTTTACATTTTAAAATGAAGCTCTGTGAAATCTAGCTTTGTTAACATCTTGGTGATCATTTTGTCTCGGAGCTTTCATCTTCTTCAAATGTTCGACCCACCAAATATTATTATATAAGAACCAGGCAAGCTGGTGGAACCGCAGTGAAACTGGGAGATGAAAGGTGAAAAGTAAACTAATGCTGATTCTTTGACTGCATCTACGTCAGCCAGCGGGGGCTGTGTGATCTATTTTTAATAGAGTCTCAAGTATGTGCTACAATAACTGCCACTGATTAGTGTAGAAAATCTCAGTGCCCTTTTCCTTCAGTTTACATTTTGCAGATGACCTGTCGACACTGTGGAGAGAGGGAGTGTGATTAGTAAGCAGCATCAGGCGCAGTACTTTTGAGGAGTGTGCTTTGATTGCCGCAGTGAGAATAAATAGGAAACGTTTTCACATGTCCAGACTATGAAATTTCATTGAACACAAACAGCACTGGGCATTGTGTTGCCACCTTAGTAATTGAAGCCCTGCTCACATTTATGGAAAGCATATAGAGTGGCTCAACTACCAAAGTGTGCGTTCACTGAGAAAGAAACGTTTTTAGGAAAAAAAAATTTCATTCATTCAGAAAAACAAGAATATGCAAGATTATTATGTTGTTATTTCAGAAACACAAGAGCAGATTTTTTTGTATATATTTTTTTCTTGTAATTTTGAGATAATAATTTCATTAATTCAGAAACACAGAGCATTTTTTCCCCAAGTGCATCTAAGATTAGTAAACCTGTAAGCTTAGTAACTGGAAACATAAATGTTCCCCTTGAATTTAGATTTTTACAGCTCTAATTCTTTCAAGATAATCAGTACAGAGAGATGTTGTGGCGTTTTCTATATGGTGCAGCTCCACCAGCATGAGGGGCCCCAGTGAAAGTCGACCCATTATTGCTGATGGCGTGAACGCTGCCCTGTACCCACTGAGCTATGCAGGCTAAGAAAAGCTGAGAGCCAGATGCAACAGGTCACCTCTGCAGACAGAACAGTGGTTTCACAGTATGGACCTGCTTGTCCCAGAGGTTGTGACAAGCTGTGACAATGTAGCAACAGCTGGTATTGTCTTCACCTCATGAGTCTGAGAGAGTGTGTCATCAACGTGGTTCATGCGACACCAACTGTAGCAGGAACTACCACAGAAGCCATTTTGAGTATTTTGCCAAGTGTTTATATGTCTGTCTGTCTTTTGTAAACGTGATGACGTCGCGATCAAGAGAGATCAAAATGAAGGCCAAGTTCAAAGATGGGTGAAGTCCAAGCAAGGTGGGCAAGTAGGGCAGTAGGAAGTAGGGAGGGCGCCACAGGCCCCCCAACCTTATGCCCCTGGATCACTGTATTGCGGCTGGTGTGATCCCAGCACAAGATGGGCTCTAGTTTTATAATGTCAACACCAAAGTGGATTTAAATAAGCCTTTTCATTTTCACAGAGGACACCAATAATTATTTGGCAGTGAAAGTGCTATTTTGAAAAAAGCACTTTATAGTAATCATGCTGTAAAAATAACATTCAGGGTGCTAAAAGCGTCATCAGCCAGGAGTTGCTGCACTAGAAGGATTCGTTAAAAACATAAAATGCCTACACATGCAGGTAGAGCTGTCTGTGTGAAATATAGTAATTGGGGCAAATGCAACGAAAGCCTGGCCTGGTAAAACCATCATGATGTTCAACATTCTGTTTTTTTTCTCTGTATCAGTCTGGATTCACTACCGCCCCAAACACTTTCTAGCAATTATAATCCAATCAGGGCCAACAGAGGTTTGCACCATAGCTGACGTAAGCAGCCAGTCAGGGACTGTGTTGCACTTGCTGAGGTAAAGCCCCGTTTTCATCAAACTCTTTCAGTATAGTACCTTTGGAACCAAAAGTAACCCTTCAGACATGGTACCTAGGCTCTAGCTTTTCCACTGCTACCAGTACTCTTAAATGTGGGTGGGGTAAGTAAAGTTATCGCAGAAATAGAGTGAAGAACAAGAGTATGCACTTACAGAGTTTCTCAGAGGAAAATAAGTTTTCACCATTCTTCTGTCTATATTCCACAAAAACTTGTTTCCGACTGGCTTCGTCAGCGATGAACATGTTCCCCTGTCTTTTGTTATGCTGATTGACTGAAGGAGTTTGTCTGTCATAGCAAGTACCACTGAAAGAGTTTGGGGTGGCACAGCGCCCAGACTGATAATGAGAGCGAAACAGAATGATGAGCTCACATCACACAAAGCCATGAAGCAAGATGCCACACTATACAGGCAGAAGTTAAAGTTCTGCATTCATTGCAGTAATCAAACAGTAGGATAGTAGTAAAATCAGCGTACAATGTAAAACTTTACATGAAAGATGCTTAAAGAAAATCAACATTTTGGTAAACACACGTATTCGTCTTCTTCCCGTGACACAGATGATCAATACTTCTCTTATCTCTGTCCATTTGGCTACAACTAGCATCTGGTTATCTTGGTGTAAAAACTAGAAATAGAGGCGGACAGCACCTCTAAAGCTCACTAATTAATGCTTTATATCTCATATTGTTTTATCGAGGGTAGTGCTGGGTTATTTCTTTCCATGCTGTGACATCACTGGAACTTTTAGTATCACCGTGGTGCTGACATTGGGCAGGTTGTCTGGTTCCTGCAGTGGTAAAAGCCAGTAGATATTAAAGATGCTCAGGTTTTAGTCACCTTAACAGTTTAACACAAAAAAACCCTTTGGCTTGTTTTTACGGAGTTTCTGAATAATATTTGACATTTCTCACCAAAACTAACAACACAGCACAAATAAAAAGACTTGTGTGGTGCTTTATGCAGAGCCGACTTAATTGCAGCTCATTACTCCTCATTGAGTCTGGGTGTTGAGGCTTTGAGCTGCAGGGTGCTAAATTGCCTGATCTGTGTGTGATGATGGCTCATTAGTGGCGGGGTATAGTTACTCAACCCTGCCAGGCAGAAAGAAATACGATATTCTAAATCTGAAATTCAGTGTGTGACATGTGGTGAGTGGCTGAAACATGGATTTTATTGAGAGCTCGACACGATGCCGTAAACTTTAATCGAGGAGAAGTTTCATTATGCTTGACTCATCAGTCACTGTGAGTAAACAAGCGTTTTTTGCTCTGCAGAGGGATCACTGGGGAATGATTATGAAGAGCTTGTAACGTGGATGATCTGCTCCTCTCCTCTCTTTTTTACAGATTTCAATAGGAGTGCCATCTAAGCCCTCTATTTTCACATTTGTGCCAGTGGTGCAGAAATTACCAATTGAAAGCATTGTTACGGAGGAGGAGAGATCTGGAGCTCTGACAGGAAAACCAAATAAGGTACAACAGCAGCAGCAGCAGCAGCAGCAGCAGCTCACACCCAGGAGATTAAAAAGTGATATTATCACCTACTGGTTTTCATTTACTGCTTTGATGACAAAGCGTTAATCAGAACACACATACTGACTTTATATGTGTTATTAATGTAGCTAATTGGTCACTTGGTGCTCAGATAGACCAACTTGCTCATATTTTATATTTTGGGGAGAACTCTCTAACGTTGAAAATGAGCTTGCTTAGCCTGCCTGACTCCTCACTAATCTTCAGCCAGTTTATTCCATGAATTGATGTAATCTTGTTTTTGAGCCCGCAGCCTCGTGCTGCGTGCTACCAGTTATAATGCTCTGTGCCTGTTTAATAATGATGGCGGCATATGACCTTGCCCACTTTCTTCTTGTATTTGTCAAACATGCCAGTTAAGTCCTGATTTACAATACTTGTTTTTGCAAAGCACTTCTTCAAAAATTCCACTTCTAACTGTATTTATTTGAACACTTTCAACAGTAAAGCCAAAATAACTTGCAAAATCTGCGTGTGAGTGTGCAGAGAACAATAATGGGCAACATCATGAGCATGAGATTTGTCTGAATCGCAACAAATTTTGAATAGTGAAAACAGCTGTTTGAAATAAATGACTCAGTTTCTAGTGATAATAATAATACATTGGATTCGTATAGCACTTTTCTGGATACTCAAAGAGGCTTTACAGAGGACAAGAACGACAAAACAAAAGAAAGAAAACAAACAGAAATGAAATAATCAATAAGAAGGGAAACTATGCAGAGAGGAAGAAGAAGATAACGTTTTTTTAGAGGTTGTAGAGGTGGTAGGAGCCAGTGGAGGTTATGAAGGACAAGGCTGATGTGGTCACAGGTGTGAGAGCGTGTGAAAAGACAAGCAGCTGTATTCTGGATATATTGTAGTTTCAGGAGAGCTCTGGATGATGAGCCTTAGAGGAGACTATTGCAATGATCAAGTCTGGAGGTGATGAATGCGTGAATGAGAGTCTCTGCAGCTGATGGACACATGGAGGCAGGCGATGTTTCTAAGATGGAAGAAGGCTGCTTCATCATGTCAGTAGTATGAGGATTAAAGCACACGCAGTGTTAACATGTGTCCTGGGTGATCGGATCACAGAGGAGCACAGCTTTATGTCTGTCTGTTTACACCTGGCATTAGAATGAGTTTCTACATGTGTCTCAAGTGACCACAAGTGATTGGATCTCTCTTCCCCGCTCTATGTGCAAAGAAACATGTATCATTTCCATTGACCAAATGTGTTGTCTGGATCTGCAGGAGATTTTTATGCCATCTGTACACTTACAGCTATAAATATTTAAAATTGCTAAAATCGTATGTAGTTGCAGAGCTGCACGTAGTGCATAGTTTCACTCTGCCCCTCCCTGCCCTTCTTTCTCTCTGTTTATCATGAGATAAGCGCATCCCGCACTCCTGCTGCCCTACTGGCGCTCGGAAACTCCTGCAGTGGGAGCGTGAGCTCTGCACTGGGGACAGTTGGTGAAAGCTCGCCTGTATCAACCCATTCTCGCTCTGGCCTCGTCACATATTGACGCTTGGTCATGACGTCCACATACAGTGTGCAAGGTGCCCTGGGTGTGTTGGTTGTTGATGTTCTGGGACACTGCCTGTTACATGCATTGTCTTCTTTCAGGATACGCTTCTGTTTGCACAGGAAATTTAACATTTACATGCAGTCTCTTTCGAAATAAACACACTACGTTGGTACAACACCACAAATTGACCTTTTTTTATTTTATTTTTTTACTTCAACAACAAACACACATGGTTGGGTTTAGGCAACGAAAACACATGGTTAGGTTTAGGAAAAAAGAACAGGGTTTGGAGTCTTACGGGACACAAACACCGCTCTCTCAGGTGAAAGTTGGTGTTTGTTTGACCCATACACCACCACTCCCACCCACCCCATTTGGACTTTCGCCAGCTTAACTTTTGTACTTGTCCCACCACGTTTCCCCCTGATGCCGCCGGGCACTGTTTAACTATAACGGCAACCAGCTGCGTGTCATGCTGACGTTAAAGGATGCCTTTTTTGTTGATTTCTGACACCACAAGTCATTGCCCAAGCGTCGGATTTCGACAATTTCGGAGTGAGACCGGGCTCCCTGTACACACACAGTAAGAGGGTTACCTATTAGCATCACATGGCTAATGTAACCTAATGGTTATCAATTATTGTTTGGTGTTGTGTGAGTTTGTTGGGATTGTTGAACTCACCATTTGCCAGCCTCGGAGGAGAGCGGCTTCAGAAATGGTCCTTAAGCACCTTGTCTAACCCGCCGTGTAACAGCAGAAACCAACAGTTTAAGTAAGATAAGCTGCTAAAACACTGCTATAAAATGTCGCCATCTGTGGCCCAGATAACCTCCAAATGTGGTCTGAGTGATCAGATCTCCAAACGCATTTAGAACACATTAGGGGGAATTCACGCCTGCACTTAGCTGTCCCCTTGTGATTCAGTCACCGAGACGCATGTTAATACCAGGTGTTAAGAGCATCTTTGCTTCTGAGGAAGACTCAGTCTTACTCTTACCTGCGACATTTTAGCAAATATACCACAACGTCTTTCTCAGATGGTTTACCTTTTGTCAGCATGACTCATCCTCAGGGAAGATTCACAAGCTGTAAATATTTCTCAATTTTAGAACATACACCGCGTTCCAAATTATTATGCAAATTGTATTTAAGTGTCATAAAGNGTCATTTGCATCGACTATTTAGGAAAATCAGAGAAAAATATAATTTGCATAATAATTTGGAACGCGGTGTATATATGTAACAATTAAAATTAACGTTATATGCTTGAAGCCTTCAACGTGAAATCTTGTCATGTATTTCCCTCTAAAAGTGTAAAAGAAGGAAATGAGTATCATTGACATCATCAAAATGATTTTCTATTCCAGACGCCTGACACACACAGACACAGCACACATCAGTGCATCACATTTCAAGACGTCTATATCAATATCAAACATATGCCTGAACAGCCTCAGGGATCGAATCAGATGTTCCCTGTCTTACATACTATTTTCAGTCAGTGATACCAGATGCTCATAAGTAATTGTGATGTGAATAGCATCTCAGTTCATCATATCAGAGTGCATTATATAGAGGAAGATGTGTTTTTACACTGCATGAAAAGATTCAAATAATTGATTAGAAGGCAAACACCAACAGAAAACACACACAGCATTAATATTTCTTTACGATATTTTCCTTTTGAAAGATACTTTCTATTTTCCTCTTCTACTCTTGGGCTCAACTTTATTGAGGACTCACTTTAGTGCACCCAAATTACAAATGTTCAAACGGGAGTTATTGAAAGCAACCATCCTGGACCCCCAATGTTGATTGCTAAAGGGGTTAATGTGTTTTTGGATGTTCATGCAGCATCAACATCACGTCAGCACTTCAACTCTGGGTGCCTCGGGATAGCCGACTGCTTCTGCTGCCTGAAGATAGACTTCAAAGGTCTTCTCACTGGGGTTGGCGGCACCATTAGTTTCCCAACTTCACCCACTGCTATTGCCAAGAGGAGTGGCAGCCCTTCATGTTATGAGCCATATCTCAAAGCGCTGAGCAAACCCATGTTTTAGCATACGTGTTATTTTTTTCATACATGCATCATCTCTGTCTGTCATGTTCATTTGAACTTCATTTCCACTTTATTAGTTGTCTGTCCGTCTATACTCCTACCTCCATCTTTCTTTCATATTGTTGCTCTGAGAGTTTTTTTTCCTTGTTTACCAAAGAGCAGTGCCAGAGACTTCAAAAGAAACATTTGGTTTTGGTGACATATTTCGCTATTTTAGAAATAGCAGTGGGAGAAAGAGACACTTAAATTCTTTACTGAATAATAATTATGATAAACCTTCAAGACAAAGTTACAAAGTGCTTTACACTGTTGTGCAAGAAATATCACAATTTAGAGGTTTATATTACTATATTATAATAGTGTATTATTATTATTGAACAATATATACCAATTGACATTTTTTATCTATAACCATGTGTCATATTTTACGACATGATGATGTATTATGTGAAAAAATGTAATCTGTAAAGTAACTCGTATCAATAGGCTCACTGTTAAGTAAAGTAAAAGGTACAATATTCCCCTCTGTAATGTAGGGGAGTAGAAATATACAGTAGCATAAAGCAGAAATACTCAAGTAATGTAGGCCAATAGCACCTCACAATTATAATACTTAAAGGGAAACGTTGCAGATTTTCAACCAGCTCGTTGTCATCACAGTGTGTGCGGATGAAGGGTGCTTGGCTTCCCCCTCTATCGAGGGTGTGTAAAGCCCAGTTCAGACCAAAGATTCATGATGAGACGAGTTGAAACATGCAACTACTTGCAATGTGCCATTCTGCAATGTTCTAAAAACCTGCCAGTTCACACCAATGCAACTAGATGAGATGGTATATCATCTCTGTGCAACAAGTTTTTTTTTTACCTCTGTTCTGATTTCCAGCTTTTCAGGCTTATTTTGTGGCTGAATATAATCTGTAGCTTCTTGAAATATGAATAAGGGTAGTGATAGTGAAATACTGGCCACAGTTGCATTTGTGGTGATGAAACGGCAAAAAACAGAAACAAAACTAGCATCAGATGGACTGTATTCATAATGAACACGCCACAATAATATAAATAACCAGCGTCAATTAATCAGTCAATGACAATGTGTTTGTGTGAGGTAGGCATAAGCACATACAGCCAGCAGCAGTAGCAACCCAGCGTCTGACGCTGGCACACATGAAGACGGAAACAGAGGAGAGATGGAGCACCTGTTGCAGCAAGTGAAAACGCCATCTGGCTGTTTCATCTCGTCGCAAATCTTTGGTCTAAACTGGGCTTAAAGAGGACTGGATAAAGGGCCGTTCATTCCTATGAAAGTTGCTCAGTGGTGCACAAAGCCAAAAATGTTTAACTCCTGGGTAGATTTTCAGCATCCATGGGCCCATAGAGCAAGCGTACCAGCGTTTCCTTCAACCCGCCTCCCAGCTGCTTGGTTTTGGGCTCCTCCACATGAATGACAGTTCACATTAAATCTGGATTTGTCTATTAGTGCATTTTACAACTTTTAGGACATACTGATTTAAAGACTCTGGGTTACTTAGGTGATTGTACTGGGAATTTGATGCAGCTAACAAACAAATGAATAAATAAAAAATCTGCTAAGTCCATGGGAAAAGGTCTTTTTTAGCACCATGGCTTCATGGGGTTTGCCCCATTTCCCTGGAACTTCACCAACTTCCAGCAGCAGAGGTCCACCAGGTGAAGTGAAATGCGGTACAGGAGGAAGCACTGTGTTGTTCATCTACACACACTGTGATGATACAGAGCTAATTGCAAATAGCCAGTTTCCCTTAAATACAGTAGTTTAGTAAATGTTAAAGTTGAGTTACTTTTTGCTGCTTGACTAAATTATGTCGGCATGTGAGAAAAAAAACAAACCTTGTGCAAATTCTGTCTTGTGCTCTTTGGTCAGGTATTTTGTTGCTAAGCATGTTAAACTGTTTGAATTAAACATTTAAATTTTGATGAGAGTTAGATAAGACACTTGATTAACCTGGAAATCCAGATGCCCGCTGAATTGCCATCGGACCAATCAGATCAGTCTATCTGACAGAGGCGGGCTCTGGGCGGGCGTAACATGATGAGGACAGCGCTGCGCCGTAGAAGTCGAAAAGTAAACAGCCAAGATGGCAGCTGCCGAAGGACCGCGTCCATTCAATTTATCTTTGGAAGAAATGCTAAGCCAACTACACTTTTTTTTTCCTTGAGAGAGGAAGAGAAGACTGCCCTAGAAGCCTTCGCTTCCAGGAAGGACGTTTTTGCCATTTTGCCAACGGGATACGGCAAAAGCACAATATATCAGTTAGCCCCACTGGTCGGCAAACCAATGGGGCTAACTGCAATGAATACGTCACCTTGTTTTTTGCTCTGATTGGCTATCTGCTATCCAATTGTGTGCAGCGGCATTTGAAATGCCTCAGTTAGTGCCGCCCCTTGGGTAGGAACGGTGTATCGGTGAGGGCCAGACTCAAAATCTTTCTAGATTTGAGTCTGGATTTCCAGGCTAACGCTTGATACCACTCCCACATCTGTAGAATAAATGGGACAGCTGAGCTTGGCATAATGACTGGAAACAGGGTGAAACAGCTAGCCTGGCTGTATCAAATGATAAGTCGTGTACCAAATGTGTACCAAAAAAAGTCCTCCTTTTTTCAGACTCTGTGCTAAGCTAACTGGCTTCTGGCTCCAGCTTTATATTCAGTAGGCTACTGCACAGATATGGAAGTGATATTGTTATTCTCCTTTAACTCTCAGCTAGGAAGCAAAAAAATGTGTTTTCTGATATGTTGAACTGTCTTTTAAAACACTATTTATCCTTAAAATTTCATACCCAACTTCAGAGCTCTTTGCTTTATATGAAAATACATTCAGCATCATCAGATGTGAGACCTCTCTGTTACTTTGTGCTGGTATGAATGCTGGAGCGTGTTGATAAAGTCTTTTTAGGTTCCGGGAACTGCACACTGTAAAGTAAATCACATTATTCCACCTGCAGTACTTATGTATGTAATTTGCAAGGCTTTTTTTTTACCTTGTAACAAGCAAACAAAGCAGCCTGACATTCATGAGTTTACTCTGAGGAAGTCAAGCCAGGTGAGAACACCGTTAGTCTATTTGTGAACATCACAAACACTGCACAGAATCTGTTTGTGAACCTTATTTCAGTTGCTGGAGTTGGGCTACACAGAAACCTGTTTCTCCTTTGATGCACTCATGTGGAGTTTGAGTTGTGGCAGTTAAGGACAATTTCTTTTTTGCTTTCCCACACCTGCGTCTTATTTTGCACACACGCTCTAATGATGTGGGGCGTTCTGTTGACGGCAAGAAATTGATTTGACAGTAATAAAAAAAAAATCTGTTATAGTTAACAGCTATGTGCAGTGTAGATTGAGTGACATTTTTTGTTTTAATGCATGAGAGATTAGTGATACTCCCTGCGGTGCGACGGTTTCCATATTTAGAAGCCAGAGGGCAGAATGCAAAGGATTAGCTACCTGTGAGAAGGTCGGCGGCTCATTAATCTACCACTGTGATTCAGAGCAGCCTGCCCCACTAAAAAATCTCAAATTCAAAAGAAAGGAATGACACTTGTGTCTCTTTGCGGTATTTCAAATTACAAGTGTAACCTCAAGTGGTCATTATCAGTTTGCATTCTGAGTGGACCATTGATTTGAAATATGAGGTACTGCAACACAATACTCCAGCTTCCCTACCTAATTATCTTCTTGCTCCATATGAGAGGGTTTTCTTTTCTATTCCCACTTAACCTATTGTGCACCACAGATCTTCAGTCTAATTTAGCTGAAATGGCAGCATACATTTCCTTTATCCTTTCTTAGATACCCGATAGAACTATTTTGACGCATTTTGTTCAGTTTCATGCCAGAAGTTCATCTAATGAGAAGCAACCAGAATAGATGAAGCAAGAACTTTGCCTGAGGCCAGAACTGCACCAAATGTGATTAAATAGTAAAAATAATGAATTCAAGCCAAAATAGCTGGAATTGATCACTTTTGCATGGCTGCACTGTGCATTTACAAGACTCTAATAGCAAGTTTTTATGGAAACATTTACATTTTAATGTGTTTTTAAAAACTTTAACATCAGCCAGTTGTCCCAGTCGTTATAATTTCATCATGCATGCAGTCCTGAGACACGTCAGTGGATATATATATGAAAAACTCCCAGCGACTCTCCATGCATTTGATTTCAGCTCTAAATATAACTGCTTTGGACACACAATATGGATGATATTTTTGACATGAGCTGCCATTTACGTTAAACCCAGTCCCAGGAATAAGTGTTATGCTATCAGCCTTTCATTTGTGTGATTACTGCTTATCTGCAGTAAAGACACAGACCAGCGCTGAGAAAATCAGTGGATTAATTAAAAAGCCTAAAGGGCGTCATTATCGTGTGGTGTCAAATATGTGTATATTTTTAGGATCATAATTACCATAAATGTGGGAGTTCATGTTAGTAATGATGCATGTCATTACCCGTTTTAGTTCCACTTAAATGTCACATATATTATTGTAGAATATTTCTTTAACTCGAGTTCATGCACAAGAAATCACAACCCTGTGAGTCAGAGTAGACTGAATTTATGTCGTGGTCAGTAAGATGTTTGTTTTGTGTGAGTGAAAGTACATGTTGGTAACTTTGCAACATCCATGTAATCCAACTACAATCTATTATTATATTCACATACTACAGTTAGAGGTAGCAGACAATTATCTTACCACAAAGACTGGAAACAGCGCCTGGCTGTAGGTTCCCGTTGGTTTCACAGTTTCAACAAATGAGATACAACATGATAATCAGTGAGCAGCCTGGTCTCACTACCAGGGTGTACCACGCTATTTAGGCAGTTTCATCATCACCTTTAGCATCTGTATGAGATGCACTGGGCTTTCAACAAACTTCAATGTAAATCCATCTGTGTTATTATCAGACGGTCAGGGCAATGGACGCTGTATAAAGAGGGTGAAAGTCCTCTTAGAGTGAGTAAAGGGGAGGTGGATGGGTCCAACAAGCACAGGACTTTCACCCATTAGACCAGTTTTTGTATGTGCGAAACTAAAAGTCAACATTGAGTCATTTTCTCACCTGAGTTGTTAGTCTCTTAGTTAGTCCCTTGAGTCATTAGTTGTGTTGACCAAGATCTTTTCCTAACCAAGCAAGTGGTTTTGTTTCCCTAACCTGACCATCGACCCTTCTTAGTCTCAAAAGCCCTTGATCCAACTCTTAACAGAGGGGACAAGGAAGAAAGCGAGGTGTATCTTGGCAGATAGCGGCCATCCTCTCTTCGGCCAGTTTCAGCTCTTGAGCTCCGGGAGGTGCTGGAGTCCCTTTGGCAACCAGAAATGTATTTTAGAAGTTTAGAAGTTTTAGAAGTCCTTCATCCCAGTATCCTTAACTCAGCAAAGTGACTGATGAGTTTTAAACCACAGTTGTCTTTTGTTGTCTTTTGTGTTTGGTGAGCCAAAGACAAATTTCCACCAATGGTGGATGATAAAGATATATTCTGTTCTATTCTATCAGTCCATGAGGCCACTTATATGTTTGTGGTTATGTCTCTGTGTTTTATACTATGTGTCCTACTGTTTTCTAATTTTACTGTAAAGCACTTTGTGAATTCTTTCTGTGAAAGGTGCATGATACAGTGCTGACCCCTATTGCTTCAAGCTACAATGCAAAAGGCTGCCCCTGACGTCATTATAATAATGCCAGGGGCTTCTGGGAGGGAGGGATGGGGATGAGATCAAGTTGTGTCAAGTGCTTTTTTTTTTTAAAACTTTCCCCCGATCCAAGTCTTTATGCTAAGCTAAGCTAACCAGCTGTTGGCTGTTGTTTCATGTTTATCACACAAGTATAAAGTGTGGTATCAATCTTCTCATCTAACTCTCTGAAGGACAGTGGAAAGGCTTATTTCCCAAAAATTAAAACTCTTCCTTTAGATTTTACATTCATACAGTTTAACATGCTTTTGGTACCAAAATATTAGTGAACACAAAAGAAGATATACTTAATCTAAAGATTTATTTTCCTTTCATTTTAGTTTACCACATACTGACATAATTTTTCAGCGCCTAGTTATCAGAAGTCGAAAGTAACTAGTTAAATATTTCCTCAAGTATTGAACTACCTTACTCTACTCCACTATATTTTAGAGGCCGTACATGACAAATTATTAGGGATGTTCCCTGGTCAGTCAAGGACATTTTCCGTTTACACAACAGTAATGTTTGTCTTAACAACTTAATATCTTAACTTGTAGTTCAAACACCATCTCAAGCACCTCTAATCTGGCAGAAAATTATGCTTTAAAGCTTTAATCCCTTTTGTTTTATTGGTTTTGGGACACAGAGAACGCTCACTCATGTTTGATTTAATTGAATTATTTTGGGAGCAGGAGGATCAAAGGTTAAATTAGTGTGTGTTGGCGAGCCTCTCCTCAGTTGCTCAGCTCTGCACATAGGGCTTTTACTCCACACGACGTCAGAGGGACATGTGTGGGTACATGTGAATTATATGTGTGGGGCATGTGGTGTGGTGAAACGAAGCACACCCCCTGAGCTCAGAGCGACTCGCTGGGTTTTCTCAAGTTTCACTCTCTCAGTTCCTCCTAAACATTTGCCTCATTTTCTCCTGTCAGAACTTATCTGCGTCCCATGAGAAGACAACCGGGGAGACCATGTCGGAGAAGGAGATTTTCAAAGCGGAGAAAGTCTTTATCAAAGACCCTGTAGAGGGAGGAGCAGGAAACGCAACCCAACCAGGGACAAAGCGTCACGTAAGTACAACACAAGTCATGTGGAAACTATGACAGAAAGCTTTGGCACTGTCAGGAGATAAAATCAATGGACGTGACAGTCCGAGCTGGACATTTATTGCCTTTCAAATCGGACAGTTTAATTAGAATCTTGTAATAAGTTAATATGCAGATATTCTCACAAGTTTTTATAGTTTCTTCTCTGTAATGGGTTTATTGTGTGAGTGTCAGATAGTGCCTTCATCAAAGGACTTTCTTCTTCTCTGCATATATTTTGGTCATGCTGGCTTTTAAGAGTTTATAGTCAAGCACAGAAAACAAAACAATCACACTTTAGTTTCAATTTAATAAAAACTTTTCTGTTTTTCAGCCTTCACTGGATCACGTGAGCCTCTCTCACACCAAAGCGTCTCCTTCAGTCAGTGTTCAGTCTGAAAATACCCCCAACCACGTCGCTGCCGGCACGGCCTCTATGGAAACAGCTGTTGATAAACACTGGGGCATTTCCCAGCGGCAGTGTCACGATACCTCTGGACTTACTGAGGTTAGCTCGGGTTACTTTGTAAATAGGGCGTCTGTGTCAGAAGACAGAATAAGCCCCACAAACTCGGCAGACCTGTTCCCCACCCCGGCATCATCCAGAGAGTCCATCCTCTCAGAGGGCTCGGACAGAGAGAAGGGCTGGTCAGCTGTGCAGCTTTGCTCTGTCACCTCTCCCACTTCTCTCAGCCGCACTGTCTCTCCCTGCTCATCAGTCCGCTCTGGCGTCTTCTCTCCTGCTGTCGTCCAGATCAAGAGGCACTTTCTGGCTCCTGGCTCTAGTCTGGTTCAAACCCCTTGTTTCTCATCCTGTGAGAGCCTGTCCTCCTCTGGCTGTCCCCAGTCCCCTCCTCCTCCTCCCCGGCACCGGCCTCCTCTCACCCGACTCTCACTCCTCACTGCCATCTTGAGAAAAGGCCGTCTCCCTGTCCTGTCTGCTGCTGTGCAGAGGCCTTACACCCCCTGCTGGCCTGTTAGCCCCGTGACCCTGTCCTTCTGTAACGCATGCTCAGCAGCCTCCAGTGTGGCCTCCATCCCCCTCGAGTTTTCCTCCCAGTTCTCCTCATCAGCGTCTATAGATAGTCAGAGCCACATTTACAGGGAGCCTCATAAATACGTCACATCTCCTCCACCTTTGCAGTCGAACAAGCTCAGCAGTAGAAGCCCACAAACTCAAGTGCAAAGCTGCTCGGAGCAAATTAGCTCAGGCAATGTGCCTAGATGGGAGCAGGTTATTTCACCCTTGGCGAGGAAGAGCAGCACACTCCCCCGAGCTCCACCTCTATTCTGCTCAAACTTCAATTCTGTTTCTCCATTAAAACATGAAGTAATAGACTGTTGTGCAACTTCCAAGAAGCTGCAACACACACACATGTCCACCTCCAAGTCCCCTGAGTTGAAGCCCATCAACACTGGCATACACCTCAAGGGCCCTGCAGATAACAACCATAAAAAACTCATCTCCTCGTCCCCCAAAGTTACTAATGAGCAAGAAACCTCCATGCCCCAGAAATGGGGTCGCCCAGCAAATTCATCTCTCTCAAGGCTTCAATTGCTTTCTCAGCAACTGAGATCTCCACCTGTCTGCCCTCCTCGGCTTCAGCCTTCTCAGTCACACTTACCGGGTGTCACAATCATGCGTAACACAGCATCACCACCTGTACAAAACACCACAGGGAGGTGTGAGTCAGGGAGGAGCTGTCCTGATTCCAAAAGTGCCACAACATCAGCTCACATAGCTCACTGTCTGTCTCCTTCCCGCTACACACCCATTGCTTTTCCCGGATGGCCGTCGCCCACCAGCTCCCCCACACCTACGCCCTCTCCTGCTCCACCAATCAGAGACTTCACCCCGTCCCCTTCTCTCTCCATGCGCTCCACGCCCTCCCCAAGGCCGGGGAGTGGAATATCAGACTGCAGTGACAGGGAGGGTAAAAAAAGAAAGGTAGCCGCTCTGCTTGCCATATGCATGTTTAAACTGAGATTATTATTTAATATGCTCCGTGTGACATACTGTTCTCCCACGCTATGTAGTTAAAAACAGATTTCGCTCATTTGATAGCAAGATATCAAGTGCTCTTGCTCTGCGTGGAGCTGTTTTTAGATTTCTGTTTGTGTTTACCATATCATTTATTAATGTTGTTATAGATCCTTGCGTCTCAGAGTTTTCAAACATTCTGTTTGCTGGATTGTAATGACTGACACATCTGAAATGTCATATGTTGAAGCAAGAGGAAAACCAACATCACCAAATCGATACAGCAGCTTTTTTGAACTCGGGTTTCTAGGCCAGACATATATGCTTGAAGTTATGTAACGCAAGTAGCATAAAATTCAGAGTATTAACCATCAGGAATTGAATTTATTCAGCCGATGTGGGACTTGCCTGTCAGTTTAAAAAAGTTGTTTGTAGCTGAACTTTTTGCTGACATTTACAGTCAGTCAAAAGAGCCACGTGAGCAGCTGTGAAAGCAAACACTTCAGTATTGTCGTTGCCATCGGGTGTCTGGAGCATGGCTGTTTTGCATGATTAGTAGCCTGTGGCGGTGTGAGATAAAGCATGCCTAAAGACATGTAAAACACTTATGACAAGCTTCCACGAGACATTTATACAAAGTTTATCTTTAGTGAAATGCAGACATTTGAATTAATTTATATTCATGGTCTTCTTTTCTCTCTCTATGAACTCCAGACACACAAGATTAAGTCAAGCTACAAATCGCTCGCTGCAATTCCCACAAACACCCTCCTGTTGGACCAGCAGGTGAGCTTCCTCAATTGACTCTAATCCCACTAACTCATCTTGTTATCCTGTTAAACATCCAGTGATATGAAGCCCTCTAGTGATTATTGCTATGTTGAGCATCATGTGAACATTGTGAAATGGAAATAAACTCATGAAGTTTGTTTTAACTAGAATTGCTTCTACAAAATCTATACAATCACCACAGTTTCCCAAAATTAGTGTCACCGACTCAGTACCTGACCAAATGTCTCCCCCTCTGTTTCTGACTCATGACGCTGAATTGACCTTTGACCTTTTGGATATGAAATGTCATCACTTAATCGTTTTATCCTGCGAGACATTTGAGTGAAATGTTGTCATAATTAGCCAATGAATTCTTGAGTTATGTTCAAAAATGTGCTTTGTAAGGTCACAGTGACCTTTTCCACCAAAATCTAATCAGTTCATCTGTGAGTCCGCCGAGGCGTTGCTGAGATATCACATGCCCAAGAATGGTACAGGCGGACAGACAACCTCAAAACACACTGCCTCTGCTCATCGCTGTTTATGGGGCAGAGCCATAATAAGTAGGGATGGGAACTGGTAAGGTTTTGGTGACACCAGTGCAATTAGCGATTCTGCTTATTTGTCTTGATCAATTTTATGTGTGGAAAAAGGCCTTCACAGGTTTTTCAGTATTGTTTTCTTACCTCTGAGTCAGTGTGCCGATGAAACAAAAGAATATTTGTACAGCATTCATCTTCATGTAGGTTTTCGTATTTAAAGCCTTCCTGCATAGAGCTAATGCTGTTATGACACAGGATAATTACACTCGGTAATTGACATGTTGCTTAGCTTAAAAGCCGTGGCACTTGTGCGTAGTGTCAAATACATGGCATTCCTGAAATTTAAGCTCATGTTGCGTAGACATGTTTCAGCACATTAGTGGTGTTACCCCCTTACTTGAGATTATTTTACAGAAGTGAAAAGCATCACTGTTGTCAGCTTATTTGTGAAATGAAGCCACGCTTTGGACCATTTCTTCCTCTCCGCCATCACTTTGCACGTTAGCAGCAGCATAGATGTGAGATTGACGTCACCGTGGTGCATTGTGCAACTGTCTGAAACCATCTCCTTCAGTAAAATGAATTCAATTCAATTTTATTCATAAAGCCAAATATCACAAATCAGTTTGCCTTGGAGGGCTTTACAGCACACGACATCCCTCTGTCATAAACTTGGAGGCAAATGAATCTGACAGTTTGGAACCAGTTCTCAACTAGAACTGGTTCTTGATTCCCATCCCTAAAACAAAGCCTCCACTCATCAGGTTTTATAGAGGATTTTTGAGATAAAACTTGACAGAAAACTAATTTCACAAGGATTCACAGGCTAAGTAAGATGTCAGTCTTAAAACCTTTTTTAAATGTCAAATCAGACCAAAAGAGATGTAAAAACATGGCATATTACTGTCCTGTGATCACTGCAGTATGGTATATTTAGAGCTGCAGGAGGGAGAGCTGACTGAGAGGAATACAGAGTGGCTGAATATAAGTGATCTGTCGGAGATGTTGGAATGTTGTCTAAACCTACTGTGCAATCACTCAGAGTAAGCAGCAGTCCTGGCAGGGAGCTCAATCTGTCCACTCTGCTTTGCATTCACAGGCAATAGACGAACAGGTAGAGAGGGAAGAGAGTCCGTGTGACAGGTTGGAAAGAGGTGATACGTTGGACAGAAGTGTTGCAGACACCCACGCTGAGGTATCAGTGCACACATCACTGCTGGTTTTCACCGCACACTTTCTACAACAGTCCGATAACATCAAATGTTTCCTACAGATGTGCTCGCCCGCTGAGCTCCGGCAGCAGTCAGAGGAACTTTATGCAGTTATTGATGAGATATTGGCAAATTCCATTCCAGAAGTGAGTTCAGTTCATTTCATATTGAATAAAATGTGTGAAAATGTTGACCTATGACATCAAAAGTGATTTAATGGGTTTATTTTTGCAACTTTTAAGAGCAAAACATCCCGCTCACAGCAGTCCGACAGGTCATCGACCAATGCTGGTCTGCAGGTACAGTGTGTTTCTTTAACAGCATGTGGCACACTCACTAACTCTTGATTTCCCCTTCAAGTTTCTTAAAGAAATAGTTTGACATTTTTGTAAAATAGGCTCATTCGCTGATAGTTGAGAGGATTGATACCACTCTCAGATATGAGAGTCGCTTCAGTCTCATCAGATCTGTATCATTCACCTGGAATTTAGCCTGACATATCAGGTACGAGATTTAGAGAAAAGTTTGACCAACGCTTGTTCACACAGCATGAGTTTTAAAGATGACACCAGGTGTAATAAAATCTGTCACCACAGAAATGCAATGTCACATAAAAAAAAAGTTCAAAGTCAAAAAAAAAAGCAATTAACTGTCCTATAACTAGGGTATCACAATTCTGAAAAACTAAATATGGTTAACATAAGGAAAATTAGAAACTGTCTTAAAGCTGAAATACACACCTCTTCTGTCGGGCTGTCAGGCGATTAAAAAAAGTAATCTAATTAATGACATGCTCTGTGATTAATCAATCTAAATTAATAGCAGTATAGAGGGGGAAATTACAACATGTGTAATAGTGAGGCCGGATTTTATTATTATTATTATTAATAATAATAATAATAAGAAGAAGACATTTATATTTAAAAAGGCACCTTTCAAAACACCCAAGGTCACCATACAAAGCATAACATAACATAACATAACATAACATAACATAACATAACATAACATAACATAACATAACATAGCAAGAAACATGAATTGGCAAACACATATTGTTGCTGTGATGAAAATCAGTCAGGCTGTGGTAGAGGACAGGGGGACACTCCTCTAACACCCTTACTGGTCTGCAGTTCATTGCAATCAATTTCGCAAGGGAGTCAGTCACAGGTAGACTTACTCAATTTGTGTCTGTGTGTCTTGAGTGTCAGTTGACAAGGCTGGCTGCTAGGCATCACAGGCTGTACTACCTCAGGGTTCGCTGCTAAATGCTTTGCATTGAGGTCATAGTCAGGCTTGCAGTACTCTGATGGTACATTAACTCCTTACTGCGGAAACTGCAGAGAACGGTGGTCATATCAACAGTTAAATTTGGGCGTTTTTAAAATGTAAATGTTCCATTTACATTTTCTTTGTGTGGGTCTTTGTGCCATTCTTGTCCCCTTTCTTAATTTGGAGGTTTTTGTAGGACACAGCGCAGGTGTTAATCTTTTTATTTTCCTCAGCAGTATTTTGCAGAGATTTCAGTTGCAGGGTGGATAATTGATCAGTCCAATCAGAGCAGATCAGTCAGATGATGGATGAGAGGAGCAGCTGTTTGTGAGTGAAAGCAAACATTTAGACCCGGCACGATTACATTTCACTTTTACTGCTTCTGACATTTTGCTGCTCCGTCTGTGCCCAGAGTACACTCCGCAATGAATAATGGTATACATATTCAAACAGCACTCATAATAAACAGTCCAGCTCCAAAAACAGAAAATCAAAACGTGGCAGCTGATGTTTTAATTGTAGGAAACCCTGCCTCACCCTCTGCACCTTCGCTAGTGGTTTTTGAGGTAGACAGAGTGTCAGAGTTTCTTGAAGAGTAAAAAAAGAATTAATCGTGGCTTACAAGCACGTCTGTACACATGGAACAATAATAATATAGCTAATTGGCCGATACTTTTCAATAGTATGTAAATGTTAGCTTTGTACTGTAGTTCACAGTGATTTAGACTGAGCCAGCTCACATGATTATGATTTTCTTGCTTCAGTACACAACAGCTTGTATAATTTAACATCTCTCACCAACAGCCTGCAGAACGTCATGAAACAGCTAAATTATAAGTCATTGAATTAAGATAAAACAGAAAAATAGGAAAAGTAAAACTGCAACCTTGAGGCCACAGAAATGAATGTTCTGTCCATTGCTTTATGGAGATACAAACTGGAAGTGAGATAAAAGTGAATTCTGACTGTATAATAATCTGCACATGAAATGAAAAGGCATCTGTTCATTATTCATCAAAGGGGAGATCTGCTCATCATTTCCAAAAGAAACATACAAATTAAAAGTTTTCCATTTTCCCCAACAGATGAGGCTTTTGTGACTCTTCTGCTTTGTTTCAGATGTTTCTTTCTTTCTCTTTTACTTTCAGCAGGACTCGTCATTTACAAAATCCTTGGGACGTGAAACCAAATATGTGAGTGAGAGTTAGATCGTTTTGTCTGTACAATTAAAGGAAAATATTTTTCTCAACATTTTTCCACCCACATAAGAAAAAGTGACAACCCACCAGCGACAGTTTCACAAATTTAACTTTCAATTTTAGAGCTGAGCTGTTGTGACAAGTCAACGTTTCATTGTGTTTTGAGCTGCAGAGGGCCCTTTAAAGTTATAAAGAGAGCATTTTCCATCAGGAATTTTACAGCTTCAAACGTCTTTACACAGAGTTGGCGCAGCCTGCATTAACAGGCTCTCTGGAGGGAAAAGACAGAATTGCAACAACATTAAAGGAATAGCTCAACATTACGAGAAAAATGCACAGAATATATTTTGTTTTTAAGCGAGTCAGATGAGATAATATTAGCCTAGCTTAGCATAAAGACTAGAAACAGGGGGGAACAGCTACCCTGGCCCCTTTAAAGTTTAAGAATAAGTCTACCAGCTTCTAAAAAGCTCACTACTTACTTTGGAGGTGCGTTCAGATAGTAGTTTGACCACTGCAGCGTTTGTGTTTATTTGCCCTGTTTTCTCTTACATTGTTTCTTCAGGCATCTGTATGCAGCTTGCACCCATCTACCGGTGTGGAAAGGAAGCTTATGAATCCTAAAAAGGTTGGTACTCAATAATCATTTGATCACGTTTACCACTTTACCAAGTGCTTCAAAACTGATGACATATGTTGTTTTGTAAAGCAGGAATGGATTCATCTCTGCTGTCAAACTCTGAATTCTCCCTTCCAGACAAAGCCCGGGGTTATTCGCCCCATGACGGCCATTCCAAGGCTGACAGTCGAGGACAAGGAAGAATTTCATTCTAACCCATTTAGACAGGTTGTCGTCAAGCAGACTGACAGTAGAAAGGTAAGCGGGTGGCATCAGCTCATATAACAGTGTGTTTGTTTTTAAACCCACATAGTGACACGCAGTAGTTTTATTTTTATTTTAAGGGATAGCACCCACGCTGCTCATGAGCTTAAATTAAAAAACAACTGGACTCCAACTTTGACAAGTTTCAACAGCAGAGAAAAGGTCCAAGTGACTAAAGAAACTTCTCAAACTATTGTCCACTTCTCTGCTGTCCATCCGTATACGTGTGGTTTGTTCCAAAGATTGTATGTCTGAATACTGCATATTCACATGATGATAACTGATACTGAAGAAGGACTAGTAATATGGTTAAACTCGCCAGTTTCTTCACCAGATAATATGTTGTTGACATTTCTGCAAACCACGGATATGTTACATTTGTACATTATTATATAGTAGATACTTTGAAACTTTACGTTGAAACTATCTTTCAACAACTTTGTGGTTAACATGTGGTAGGTCTAGGCAAATCCCTGCTGGGTTGTGGTTGGAAAAGGTCATGTTTTGGCTGAAAATACCCAGTGTTGGTGGCAAATGCAAAGTTCTAAGATCAGTTTCCTTTATCCAACCTTTATCCTTTTTTTCCACTAAGGTACTGATGTATATTTTACCAAATTGCCACACTTGTTTAAGGATTAAAATTAGACTCATATTTTAGGTAACAGCGAGACAAGAATTTTCTCTTGCGTTGTTAGTGAACTTGGGCTTCTGGGTCAAAAAGGTTTGTTGTAGTGAGACAGAACAAATACAATTACTTTCAATGAAGCCACTTCACTCTCTCTGCAAAATCATGTCTCTCCACATATCCTGCTCTTAAAGCTCTCACACTTTCATGTGAGTCTTTGTTTGTGCATTGTGTGTTTGTGTGCTCTGAACATCTCATTAAATCATTTAATTCTGTGATCCAAATACAAGCAAATAAGTTATTTTCAGAGAACAGTATTAAACCCTCTATCAGTCTCAAATTGGTGTTTTAATACAAGATTTTAAATTGAACTTTTTTTTTTTAAATTACTAACTGCACATCTCAGGCTTTACATTTTAGGTGATTATGATACATTACTTTTTAAATAAACGATTCATCATTTGGTAAACTTTCATAAAACATACCTTCTATGAACTCTCTCACATTAATTAATTTAAGTTTTGTTGAATATTAATGACTTAGGTCATTTCCAACTTCAAAGTCCCTGGCAAGTTAGGGTTACAGCGTCTCAGATTTGTTTTTCAAGGCATACTTTTTGTTTATCCTGGGGTCATATTCATTTTGAGCCCAATGTTCAAAATGTACAAATCTTATAGGGGCTTCAACACTTACAACAAAGTTCTCATAATAAATTACAGATTGGGCAATACACTTAAGTATAAAACTGATTATACTGTTTGGTGCCTCTGTTAACAAATTAAGTCCTCAATAAAATGATTAATGTGATGTCAGGAAAATGTGGGCTGTCTCCCACCATCCATCTCTTTAACTGAAGTCACATCAAATCAACAGCATGTTTTCAGGGGCTAGACTCTTACTTTCATTTCAAATAAAAGAAATGGGATACCTTTTATATTGTGGCCTACAGCTATCCAATGTAGCCTTGTTGTCTCTTCTCGTCTTGGTTGATTTTTCAACACATCGCCTGTCTCGTCACTCAGCCTCTTCAAATCCTCTGAGAGGACGATTCCTTTGGCTTCACAACTTGTCATTGAGGTTGTGGTGTGCTTCCAAACCTCTTCTTGTCAACTACTTTAACTGGGGAGCTTAAGAAAGTTGCTTCTGTCCAGCTTTCCATCTTGTTGGAAGACCTTTTAAAGTAGTGTAGAAGAGTGTAACGTTTCACCCGTCTTGTCAGTCAGCCTTGTCAGTCAGCCTCGTCAAATCCTCCTCAGAGTCCTTTAGCTTCACAGGCTGTCACAGTTGAGGCGTCTCTCCAAACTTCTTCTTGTCAAACTACTTTAACTAGGCAGCCTTTAAAAAGTTAGGTAAGTTATAATTTTTAAAGCCTTAAAGATTTAGTGTGTAGGAGTTAGGGGGATATATTAGCAGAAATAGAAAACAGAGAGACCTCTGCAGATAATTTGGCTCCCAGTAAAAACCACCTGAATGATGAACACTGGAGGAAATCTACCTAGAAGGAGTTTCAGCTGCTTGCAATCTGCAATCCTTGCCAACAGATGCCACTAAATCCCCCTAAATCTGACACACTGTTCCTTAAATGCAGTGGTTTCCAACTGGTGCAGCCACGGGGTCCAGATTTCTTCTTAGTCATTAGTTCAAGGTCCACAGAGTTTAATACATTCGGCATCATACTTGTGTTTAGCCGTGTCTTCGAGCTCGTTTGCTGTCTCTGTCAAGTAGCTGTCTATTAGTCACTCAATCTACAGCAGGAAATGGCACTGGCTCTACATACTGTGTCAGCAACCGTAGCCAGCAACCCCTCCACAACAAGCAGCGTTGGAAAACACCTTTTTTTTTAAATGTGAAACTGCTTTACTCAGCATTTTTACCTGATTGTATCACCAGGTCTACTTGTTTGGAGAGGAAGGGACCTCTGTGGATTCTTCAGGTCCTGGTAAAAACCTCATGAACAATGAACACTGAAAGAATCCAAACAGGGAGAAGTTTCAGCTGGTTGGAATCATAGACTGTAAAAATAATGGATGTACCTATATGTCACCCATTGGTTTGTAGACTCCTGTTATGAAGCCTCGAGTTTGGCATTTCAGCCGTTGCCATCTTGACTTTTTGGAGCCAAAAGTGACCATATTTGGGCATGACGCTGGTGCTGTGGAGGAGTGAGGGGTTGATTGAACCTAGAAGCTGAGGATACTATCGGCAGACAGCCTGTCGCTCAAAATGGCCTGCCTTAATTATGCATAATTTAAAGCCTTAATAAAAAGTAAACAGGTGAGTTCTAAAAAAAATTCCCCCCCTGTACAGTTGTCATGAAGGGGGAAATTAGCGTTAAAGACCAAAACGGGTCTATGGGGATTGACTTGATTCTGGAGCCAGTCTCAAGTAACTGTTCAAAGAGCTGGCTTCATTTTTCATCTCTGAAGGTTGGTGCTGGGTTGCAATCTGCAATCCTCACTACTAGAAGCCATTAAATCCCACTAAACCTTACACAGTGGACCTTTAAATAAAAGACCTAACCCTTAACTAACATAAAACAACTTCACTCCTCGGGTTAATAGTCTTCGCTCAGCTTCTTTCAGTAATGGCTGATAAAGGAAAACAGATTTGAAGAACTATCAGCGGGACAGATAAAGTGTGGCAATTTGTCAGCCGAGTCTTTTGTCATATAAACTGCAGGAAAAGTACAAAGGGATTCGTGTTTTTAAACTAAGTGGTGCAGTGCGGCGACCACTGAATAAATGACAGCTTCCTGCAGCACCTAGTGCAAGAGTTGTATTGTTATTGTTCCACACTAATATTGTAATGGACATTTACCAGAGGTTGGGACTAAGTCATTGTTTTGTAAGCAACACGTTAGTCCGCAAGTCTTTGCACTAAAGCCCCACAATTGCAATTTTTATTTTATTTTGTCAAGTCAAGTCTAAAGTCATCAAACTTGTGCCTCGAGTATGAGCTGAGTCTAAGTCATTCGTAGTCTGCATCTCTGATCTCTGACATGGACTGTAATACAAAATTCTTTATCATGACAGATTTCATTCCTCAGCTTCTTTGCAGCTACAGTGACACGGTCATCAAGATTCCATGTACAATGAACTGATGAAACTGTAAACACTTAAACCATAACCCTGTCACTAAGTACACACTTTTAACACACTCTTCCACACTTTAAGACATTTTTAACACGTCAAGGCTTTCGACATGTTTGATGCTAAAAACACTGTTCTCTCTCTGAAAGGCTGCCATTTATCTTCAGAAAGACAAACAATAGTACTGTTTGAGATGCACAGACCGTTGTTAGCTCATTTCCAAGGCTATCTTGTAGCTTTGTGAATGGTTTGTATTGGTATGTACATAATAAGTGGAGGATTCATGGGCTGTAACATTGATATTCAGTGTGATGAAATCGGCTTCTTACCTTGGCACAGCCGACTGTGTGTGGTTTATCCTGCTGCTGCCGTTTAAGCTCAGGTTTTTGAATCATTGCAGCTAACATTATGCAGTGAGGTAATCATTAACATATTTTAGCTCCAGTTAATTAAGTGCAGTGCAACCAGATGGTTAAGCTGTAGAGGAGAGACTGAAGACAGCTCTGAGTGCTCTTTGTCAGACAAAGGTGAGGTGTTATGTAACGCCTTGGCTTGGAGGAGGAATGATTTCCTGTATTGGTCCTTGTGGTGGCAAAGCTGTTATCAGTCTGTTGGAAAAAGAGCTCTCCAGTATGTGGTGAAGAGGGTGGTCAGGATTATCAATGATGGATAACAGTTTGTTCAATGTCCTCCTTTCCACCACTGCTTCAAATGAGTCCAGTTCGCAGCCAATCACAGAGCCAGCTTTCCTAATAAGTCACTCCACAAAATCATCCACCACTGCTCTGTACTCCTCCTCCCGTCCATCACTTATACACCCAACCACTGCAGAGTCGTCAGAGAACTTCTGCAGGTGGCATGACCCAGAGTCATACTGAAAGTCTGTGGTGTACAAGTTGAAAAGGAAAGGAGCCAGAACAGTCCCCTGTGGAGCTCCTGTGCTATTCATACCCATAAAGACTGGAAACAGAAGGAAACAGCTAGTCTGGTTCTGTCTGCCAGAAACAAATCCACCTACCAGCACCTCTGAAGCTCATCACACTTAATCCTGTTAGTTTAATTGGAACACAAACTGAAGTGCAAAATGAACACATTGATAGTGACAGACGTTCAGACAGCCAGTAGCCACTCCAGGAAGTGACCATGGCCAGTCTAGAGGTAGTCACATAGTGTAATGTGATTTTAGCATCTTTCAAAGATATGCTGATTAAGTCTGTGTTTGTACCCAAAAAAATGGAATTTACTGCAATTTATTGGATTTCTACCTTTAAGTGATGTAAGTTTGTCAAAAACATTCCTTTACTACAGTCATTTGTTTACCTCTACATACAGTATAATCTAATCACTCAGTACATTTACAGGGACAGTTTAACCACTTTTAATCGGAATGAAAGGCCATTCCGATTAAAAGTGGTCATGTAAACGGTCATTCCGATTGAAAATTAAATCCGATTAAAGGGGGTGGTTTATTCCGTTTGTCATTCCGAATGAAAGAATTTTGTGTGCATGTATACACTCATTCCTCTTTAAGTTCATTCCGGTCTTTCTGCGCATGCTCGTTTCCATGCCCTTCTGGCGCGATGACAAATATAGCGCGCATAGCAACGGGCTGCATAGCAACGGGCTGAGACAGAGCAGTCGGACTCGTTGCACTCACCGGTTTCCATTCGCCACAGCACGGTCTTCTACCTCCCTTCTCCTCCTCGACAGATGAAGCATTAGCAGAACAAGGTTGTTGTCGTACTGCTGCTTCAAGAATATAGGCAAAACACGCCCAAAAAAGGCACTAAGAATGGCGTCGTCAAGCATCTTGTCATCCGGAGCGAGGACTGCAGTGTTTTCTTCCGGTAAATGTAAACACGTAACATCCACCCCGCCCCGCCCCCTATCCAATCAGAAACCTTCCCTGCCCCAAACCTTGCGCAGACCTGAATAAAGGCGATTAAACTGATCTCCCATGTGTTGGTAAAAAAAAATATTTCTGAACATTAATGTATGTAAACATGTTCTAGTAGAAACACAAAATACAAGTATGAATCTGAAAATGAGCATTATGACCTTTAAGAAAAGATAGAGAAAGGAAACTTAAATAAATGAGTAAACAGTCAAAAAAGCAAAATATAATAACAACAGACTGGATGGCTGAATTCACATTATGGCAGGTAGGAAGTGCTGATATTGCACAGTTAAGTATCAATGAGTGATTATTATCTCCATTGGTATGTGCGGACAACTGGAAGTTGTTGTGATGTTGCTGTTGGTTGTGAAGTCTGACAACAGCAGGGAGGACCTGTATCTCTCTGTCACACACTGCAGGTGACGCAGCCTGTCACTAAAGTCAGAGTGTCCTACATGGGGGATGATAGCTTAGCCATCATTCTCCTATCTCCCAGGACAGAGCTGACCTTCTTATTAACCAGTCTCTTACGTTTCTTCCTGTCAGCAGACGAGATGCTGTTAATTGTTAACTTGTGAGCACAAATTAATCAATGATTAATATTAATGACAACAAACATGGGTATTGGTCGTGTGTGTGCAGCTGAGACACGCTCCTTATCGACATGCTGTAGTGTCTGAATGTGATCAATGTCAGCTGACATACAAACACAATACTGTTCCAAGAAATTATTGATTATGCAATCTGCATAATGTGACAGCCCACACACTCGCTCTGCCGTCCATTCAGGCCTGTTGCTGTCATCACCGGTGAGGCTGAAGTCTCTCTCTGCCGCCCCTGCCTCTTTCCCGCTCTGTTTCTCTCCTAATCCTAATTGTGCCGGCATCTCAGCCCTCTTCACAGTGAATGTGTGATTTTATATCTGAGTCATATGTATCTGCTGGGTTTAGATCCTGTGGAGCTGCTTCATTATGCTCCCCGCAGACCTTTTCTGGCTTTGATTTAACTTCACCACAAGTGTAAAATACAAGGAAAATGGTATAAATATTTCTGTTTGATTTGTTTTGACAACAACAATTACACTTTTTATTTTTTTATTTAGTTTTTCATTTTAGTGAGTAAACGACTTTAGAGCCACAGCCTTAGATCACCATAATTACAAGTGGCAGATTGAAAATACAAAAGATGTAATATAATATCTCTGTCTATATTCCTGTATCTCTAAAGAATGTGTGTCATTTATAGCGAGGTAAAGAATAAAATTCACTGTGAGTATTATTTGACAAGAGCTGTTGAAGGGAAGAAAAGCAGATAGGATCAGTCAATTAATTTGAGAGAGACACAAAGCACATAAAAAATTAATTAGAAAAGAAGTACCTGAAAGGAACTTTGCAGCTAACTATACTTTTTATATATTTCTTTTCACTTTGTACAACAGCGTTTGCTTTGTTTTATATTCCCCTTGTTGGTCAAATTTGACAAATCCAAAATCCCATAATTATGGCCCCATAATTCATAATTCTGTGCTTTCCATTTAAAGTCATCTGAATTCTGTGTTTTACAACTCAAGCACATTTTGTCATGAGGAAAAGAGTGTCTAATCATGTGATGGATTGATACAATTTCAACAATTTAATAAGAAAATTATTTGGATGTAACACAACATTGCACTTTTAAAAAAGTTTTCATACAGTTATAAAACAAAACATTTCATCATTTTGTAAAATAAAGTGTTTCACATCTGAGCTTCACATTGCTCTGCTCTAAATGTTGCCGTTAGTGTCGGGTTTCTCAGTTTTTGGGATGACTTAGCACACAGTTGGCAACCATTATTAGCCAAGAAAAGAAAAAAAAATCTATCTGGAGCAGCAAAACACATTTGAATAAAGGTAACAGCCTATTAAGTCCAAATTAGCCCATCAACATTATTCAAAAATCTTTTAGTACTTTAAGTTTGGAATGTTGGTGGTGAAAGCAAATGAATCCGTCCAGACATTATTAAATCCTTTATTTTCCTCTAAGGCGTTTCCTTTTTCGGATTAGCTGGCCTTGTTAGAGAGACTCCAGGCCACTGCTACTGAAGTTCAGCAAAACTTAGAGGACAATGCACTAGGTCAAAGACCTATGACGCACATTTTAGTTGATGAAATGTTAGGCTGCACATTTTTACAATTGTAGAATGCAATAATCACCCTAGGCCTGCAACAATGGCAAATGAAAATCTGAATGTAAAAAAAACAAACAACGTTATTCATATAAGCCAAAGGAGAGGGTCTAAGGAGCCAGAGGTTGTCTCCCCCTGAGTTAGCGTCTCACAGGGTCTCTTCAACATCGCTGCAAGGTTCAACAATAACGCTCATTGTCAGGATAATTTTTTTCTAGCAACCCAACTTAAAAAATAAAGCAACTTCCCCCAACATTTAATGTGATCTCTTAATTTATTAGGGACTTCAATAATTTGTTTTATACTTCCTGTGAGTATAATCCACATCTTACATACACCTTATTTTAATAGTCAGATACCGGGGCAATCCCAGACTGGCAGCAGCTGGTTTGACCATGAAGATGCGAGTGATGGTTAACTTGATGCAGAGACATCAGATGCTGCCACTGGGTGACCCTAAAAGCGTAGGAGGACAGATTTGATCAAGCACAGCTGGCCGAGAATTTTTTTTTAGTCAAGCTATAATAAGCCGTCACTTGTCTCTCCGTTGTCAAACCAGGTTGGAGACAGACACTTGCAGAGCAGAGTTAAGTCTTGGGAAGTGGAGCAGACATCATGATGTCACTTGTAAAGCATCGTCTGAAAAAATTATTCAGCTGTATTTGTCATGTTAAATGACTGGTATTTAAGATGATAGTATTCTTCATTGTAAGTAATCCTTACCCTGAGGAGTTTTGACCACTAGTAGCACTATAGAGCTTTTTTTTTTAGTGGTTCTCTGTTTTGTTTTATGTGAGCACAAACAGTAGTTTCACACTATTCCACTGATTGGCAGGTTGCATTAATTCACCAAATAAATGCAGGGAGGAAGACGACACGAATGCAAAGGATTGAATTATTTTTATAAATGAGCTTTGCAGATGTGTCATGAGGAGGGAAAGGATACACACTCTATATTTGGGTGAGTTAAAACATATCTTTCGTTTGTTTTCAATTCAATTCCATTGGGCACCTTTAACATCAAAGAAATGTGTCAGAGGTGCTGGCTCAGCCTTCCTTGGCAGAGTTGTGTTGAGCCTCAAAACAGAACAAAACAAAGCATAGTGACACAAAAGAAGAGAAACATTGCTCTGCGCTTGATCATGGTGATTGTATGCGACACCAGTATCCTGATCCGCCTCTATGCTGCAGTGTGCTTGTTTCTCTGAATGCTGCTCTGTAGCATCTCATGCAATAAAAATAAGTTTCAACTTAAAGACAGGTTTCTTTGCCGCCCAAATGCTGTGTGTAACTAAACTATGTGCCGCCCCCACGTTTGTACAAATCCTGTCTTTAGCTTTAATCTTGTCCAGAAGGAAGAGCCTCACCAGCATACATGTTTCTCAAATTTACTTGAAAGTAGACAATATTCTGCTGCCACATCTGCCACAGCTGTCACAGCACCTTCTCCCAGGATAAAGCAGCCTTCTTGACAAGTCTATTAAGTCTCTTCCTGTCAGCAGAGGAAACGCTGTTGCCCCAGCAGACCACTTTATGGAAGATGGATAATCATTTATGGATAATTGTTAACTACTGGAGTGTTTGTGTGACGATCCCTGTGATGTTCACCTCATGGCTGTGAGCCATTATAACGAGTATAACATGAGACTGACTGGTATGAACCAACACAGTCTGCAGAAATTTGTATTTTGGATGTGGCATATGCAATATTTGATATTAATGGGTCGCCGGATGACACTCAGAGCATTAACATAGCATGTATGTGAACATATGGTGGAGTAATGGTGTCCTGAGCAGAGAATTAGCCTTCTCTGTGGTTTGTTTTGGTAAGTCGGTTCGGCCATGCCTGCATGTTATAGCATGTGTTTATCCCACTGGCTAGCTCATTGCCATGGTGGTTCTTGCTTATATCGGGACAGTTATAGGATCTGAATCACACATAGGGCCCCTTTAAAGAGTTTTCGTCCTTGACAAATCAGCCAATACAGCAGACAACACATTGGCCTGAAGCATCAAAATTACTTTGATAAGCTGAAAAGCCATACCAAAATTGTTATAATAAATGGAGTAAACATAGAGCAGGTGACTGAAGTCAGCATTCAATCCAGGAAGATAATTGTCAATTATAAATGCACAGTGAATATTCATCCCAGTGTAAACCTCAAGCTGCCACAGGGGGCAACTAATTTCAAGCGATTTCACTGTGGGCTGAAATGAGTCGAACTAGGAAGTCTAAATAAAAACCAAGTAAAATGGTTTGGAAATTGCTGCTGCTGTCCCTTTATCCTCTCTGTCTTTATCTGAAAATGCATGGACCTAAAAACCTTTGTGTCTGTTCCTGTTTCAGGTGGAAAGCAAGAGTCTCGAAGACGTCGGCAAGGATTTTTACATGAGTTCAAAAGGCCAAGCACGGAGAGAAGAGAAGAAGCCTGAAAGACGAGGTCCATTCACAGTATGTGACCTTCAGATAACAGAACCTGGAGACCAGACGAGTCCCACAGTGAAAGATGCCTCAACATGTTTCGGTCCAACTCAGCGGCGGAGGGAAGCTTTTGAGACTCATATTTAAAACATTTACCCTCAACCCTCTTTTGTTTTTTATTAAAACAATTATCTGCTAAGGCACAATCAGCACTAAACACCACTACACAGTTAAAGAAGCAATGACAAGTTAATTGCACCTTGCCTGAATTAGTGAATGAGTTTATAACCAAATGTGCAACAGTTAACAGCAGCTGACAACAAAGGTTCGATAAGCCTTACAGAAATAATAAAAATGGAAGCAACAGATGGTTCCCCATTCCCACAGTTACTGCTGCTGCGCCTGTCAAACTGTTCATTTTCTCGCGGCACTTTCACAGTTTGCAGTGATAAGAGGTGGCAGATTTACCGCTCGAAATTCTTTGTGATTTTTTAAACTATGGGGGCTTTGTTTCAGACAGAAGACACTGCTTCAACATGTGGAGAAATCCAACGTTTGACAGCCCTGCTGTGCCTTACTGCTTCTAAGCTATGTTTAGAAAGTTGTTTTTTGGGGAACGGGTTTAGTGAACAGGGAATTGGCGCAAAACATCCAACAGTGAAGAAAGAGAGTTTAGCTGTGCAGGATTTTCCTAAAGATAAAGCAAACAACTGAGCGAACATCAGGTTGTTTCAGTTGCTCTCAGTGAAGATGTCCTAACCAGCTCGTGTGTCAGTGATTAGGCTAAGTGACATTTTGTTTGTTTGAAAAACTTCTCGGCCTGGTTCACACAGACAGGGTTGCTGCTGCAGTGCTGCCCAGTCTTGGTGGCTGAAAAATGAAGCCAATATGGAACTGCCAAAAACTGCAGTTCTTTGAATGGCCACTTGAGGCTAGCTCCAGAAGCCAGTTAGTCCCTGTAGACCCCCCTGTTAAAATGCCCAACTTTACAGCAGGAATAAACATGTTTACAGCCAGATACAAAAAACGGTTTTGGTCTCTATAACTAATGATTCCCTTTATGACAACTGTACAGGGGATGGATTTTTATATAACTCACCTGTTTACATTTTATAAAGGCTTAAAGTTACGCATATTTAAGGGTAGGCCGCTTTGAGTGACAGGCCGGCTGATGATAATGTCCTCGGCTTCTCAGTCGCTCCTCCACAGCTTCACCCTCTCATCCAAATATGGTCACCTCTGACTACAGAGGTCCAAGATGGTGACTGTTGAAATGTGGAACTTGAGGCTTCAAATCAGGAGTCCACAAACCAATGGGTGACGTCACAGTAGCTACATCCATTATTTTTATAGTCCATGGATGCTAATGCAGAGCTGTCTGCTGTTATAAGTACTATATTTCCACAATGAAAAACCAGTAGTCCACTCATCTATGAAGCTGTGCAGACACTTCACTGTCAACAACACAGTCCTGCAAATATCTCACAATAAAATGCTTTGTGTTCTGTGACAGAATCAACGTTGTCAGAAGGCTTTTTTGTTGAAACAGAAATACAAAGTGTTGAGTTAAAAATAAATATTTTTTTCATATGTGTGACAGATATAGACAATGAAACTGTAGTGAAAAGTGGCACAATGTCAATATGATTATCAAAACACCATTTCACTACCAAAAATCTTGACCATGAAAAAGACAAATTTTGCAGACACAGTGCCCAAAAAAAAAAAAGCAAATATAGTGAGGTAAAACGCCAAGTGGACAAACTGGGCTTGGCTTTCACTTTCACCACTGATACCTCTTACAAACGGTTACTGAGGTCAGTTACCTGCATAGTTCACTCTTTAAAGTAAATTAAAATCTATTTTGAAGTAGAAAAGAAAAATGTAAAACGCTTAACGTGTCTCACGCTGTTGGAATTCACAAACATCATGAAGGTCATTGTTATAAATCCTTAAAGGAAAGGCTGTAATGTAATAAAGGGCATCTCTATCTCACCCTATGTGCTGAGTTTTTTATCCTTCTGTTGCTGTATATATATTTCCATATCAATAAAAAAACTTTTTGGGTTAAAGACGTGCACGTCTGTTTGATAAAAGGTATGGGGGGGGAAAATAATTGGTTTGCAGGCATTTTATTCATGAGTAGGATCTTTCAAAGAGCGTGATCATTTGATTTCTCTCTTGGATGTTCTGACACATCTAGTGAATGACTGCCGACCTCTCCAGAGTGTGCTGTGCCTCTCGACCAATATCAGCTGGGTTTGGCTCCAGCCCCCTTGCGACCCTCTCAAAGGTTGCTAAACTAAACCTGATTAGAAATCCTCTAAAGAAAGCCCACTCAAGCTTTAAAGGGGCTCCTGGAGAAACAAGAGTTAAAAGGGTGCAGATAATTGATGTACACAGCCTCCTGTGGACCTCACAGTGATGCAGGCGTCCAACAGCAAATGTGTGCCCACAATCAAAGTGAATGTTGCAGTGTTATAAAAATATCTCAAGCGGTAGGTAACAACCTTGACCTTGGATTCATCAAGAGCTGTCATTTTGTTGTTGCACTTAAGCTTCATTTATCCGTCAGCCACATTCAAAACATGGTTAGTTTTAGAGCTATTATTAGTCCAGATTTGTTTTTTGGTCTTCTTCTGAGGGAAAATAATATGACATGATATGACCAACCCAATCATAAGAATAAATGCTGGCATTGTATGTTTCTAAAAAAAAAACACGGATATTTAAAATATGAATAAGGCAGTTGCGCAGTTTTATTGTTTTTTTCATATTACTCAATTATCTTAATTTTATTGTGAGGCTATTATCAGGTATATTGTTGCTTTTTATATGACAAAGATGACACATGTAACACCCAAGTTCACTTTCATATAACTACAGGTGAACTTCAATAACGAAGCCAACAGTCAGTGTGGGTCTTTATAACCTGAGGCATATACACAGTTCTTTCAACCCCGGGGGTTGCAGCAGGGGGCTTAGGAACAGATTGTTTTAGCTGCTGATTTTCAGCTTGGAGAGCTTTTAGTTGCTCACGTAAGACTCCCAATTGCTCTTCAATTTCACTCATTTTAACGGTATACCAAACAAACCCTTTAAAGTCTCAGTAACTGCAAGTTTGGTTGAAAAAAATGCCAATTATGTAAACCTCCTCCTGGTCCTGTGACTTGACTGCAGACAGGGAGCTGTACATCTCTCCAATCTTCTGTGCTGATTGCCGTTTACTACCCTGATCTAAATAAGCACTGATATGGCCAGATAAATAAATCAATTATCACAGACTGACTGCTTCAAATCCAACGCCAAGTCTAACACCTGATTTCACTTTCATATAACTACAGGTGAACTTTGATAACGAAGCCAACAGTCACTGTGGGTCAAAATCCCATAGCAGGTTTTTATTAAATTCAGGGTCCCTAACAGCAATATTATAAAAGCAATGAAAAGTCAGAGTTGGTGCAGTTGGTGTGGCGCACCAATCCCTAGGCTGGTGCACTGAAATATACTATATGTGGATAACCAAAACTACACACAAAGTAAACACCCAAACTATCAGTCACACACCAAACCTTAAATTATATCACCACAACTCAACAGGTGAACTCTCACTACACCAGCTGCTCCTGTGACCGGACGCCAACATCAACCACAGCATTTAAAAAATAAAACCTTATGTTAATAAATTCAAATTACTAAAATACAGAAAAGACATGACTAACATAAAATATAATATTAAATAAAATCAGCACTTTGCCTCCCCTCTGCCACTTCCCCTGGACTGTTAGCACCCAGGCAAGCAACAAATGTTTTCTAACTGTATGGTTTGCCTAAAATGAACAATGACAGCAATATAGTCCACGATGACCAGCGCTAAAATCATCCTGCGTAGTTGTCCCTCCATTGTGACATTGGAAAGTGTCACATTTATCTTGCAAGTGTACTCTTCTTCAACGTTTGGTTTACTTCCTGGATTTTTCCCTCATGGAAAATCTGACCAGTCAAGAGCAGATTTCTCACACAGGCATTTTATCTGGTCCGCATGTAAATGCTGTTGTTAGAACACGAACCAACTCTAGGCAATTATGCAACTTTGTCACAAAATTAGTCCCTGATTCGGACCAAAGCAAGCGAACTCTAGGTTTGTCACGGTGCAGGCATTTGTAGCATAAGGTAAAAAGATGGTGCCCCAATTAAAAAAAGAAAAAGAACATGAACAGAGCAGGTTAGGAAAAGATTATGGTTTTTTAAAAAACACTAAATGCTGCCAGTGTCTCGCTAAAAAAACACCCAGTTGGTCTGCAGCTTGGTAGCTGTCCCGTCTGAGTGTGAAGCCATTCACCACCCCCTCCACCTCCTGATGACAAAGTCAGCTCATATACATGTATCAGAATTACGTCACTTAAAGCCGCTACAAGGAACTTTTAACTGGATATGCAAAAGTCTCTTGTTTCTGCTAATGTCTGATGTCTGTCCGGGGAGCCACACACAGAGGCCGCAGGTTGCGCAGATTCACCCCGCGCCAGTGGGGATGAGGAGAGCAGGGGCCGCGGGGCTGGAACACCTCATCCGGGCCGAAGACAGGTACCAGCCAGGCGTCGACAGGGTCCAGCGAGTGCTGAGAAATAAAGAGGCGAGGCACCGCTCCATACTCAGTCCAAGAAGCCGTGGAAGTGCTCGCCAAACAGGCCTTCAGCCTTACCAGCCGACCGCTGCGTTTACCCCGGCGGCAGTGGCGCTTACGCCGGAGAGGTGGAGCTGGGGCGCGGCAGAGGTGAGCTGGGATCCCCGATAGGAGCGGGGGCAAAGTTTTCCCGTCTTGTTGTTTCATTCATCCCCAAAACAAACACATGCGCGAGCCAGGTAAGCGTCTTTACGACAATACGCGCTAGAGCTCATGGGAAATGTAGGCTTCATTCCGGCAAAACACTACCGCTTTTGTGGTGGGTCGCCAAAATCAACTCAAAATGAAAGTTCCTTGTAGGGGCTTTAAATGTTATATGACATATAACATGTAATGCCAACATTTTCTTTTGGTGACTAAGCTGATATGCTGTTAGGATCTCTTCGACAATTATTTATTTGTTTATTTATTTATTTATTTTTCTGTGCATTGGCTGCCGCCTGTCCTGATTTGTTAATGTTATTTTTTGTTGTTTGCCCCTGTCAAAAGGAATAAATGAAATAAATGAAATGAGCAGGATTCAGGATTTCTTCACTGGTTGAATCGACAGGATTTGAGCTCTGAAGAACTGATGGATGAGTATATTTGATCACAGCTGGCTGGATTAGAGGCAGATCGACTCTGGTGTAGAATCTGAGGATAACTGACGTGTTTCAAGCTGTAAACCAGCACAAACTCCTCTTCTTCACCTCCTTCTATAAATGCTCCAGTCCTCCTCGTGGGTGTCCAGATCACAGGAGAGGACCTGTCAGTCAAAAACTTTCAGACTTCCCATAACAGTAATATTGGGATGACTGTACAGAGGATCAATCACATTTCACTCTTTTTTTTTTTGCCTTCTTACGCCCCCGTGCCCTTGGAAACATGTGCACACATAACAGTCAACAGATCATATTGACACTCTACAGCTTCCTCACAGCATGACAGGTTGACTTTATAGAAGCATGAGGGGGTGCGGAGAATGTAATTTATGGTTCAGACATACACAGTGATATTCTGGTACATTACACAATATGTCTCTGGCTCTGCTGTAGTGCTCTCAGCATCAGAGAGTCATGCTGCTCTCTTGTCAGATTTACTTTGACTTTTAAGTTTTGGCTCTAGCGGTGTCTTCACTACTCTGCGGAAAATATTTAAATGTTTTGTTATTTGACTTTACAGCGCCTCACTTTATTTTAGCAATGTTACGTATTTACAGTATGGCTGGGTAGAGAGTGAAAGTGATGTGCAGATAAAACAAAGGACACAAGGCCACATTCGTCTTGTTGCCGCGGGAGACTATTAACTTGTTCACAGCAAAGGCAAAATCTTCCATCCACCATTTGCTGATAAATTCATGGTTGGCATTATAATTTTATTTGTTGTCACACCTGTATGATTTGCTGTTTTTTGAACAAGCCTGAAAATGACAAAGCAATCAAACATGTAGCCATTCAAGGTAACAACTTCCATTTGATAAACTCTGCTGATCATACAACCTCACTCAAGCTGAATTTTGTTCCTGCCTTTCTGTATTTGTTCATGCATGTTTGATTCCAATGTGAGCTCTGTTATAGGACCAGAATAAATCAAATACTCCCCACCAGCGGGTACCAGGGGACTGTGATATTACCTGGCGTCAGAAATGACTGTCTTGGGCAGTCTGAGTTCAGCCGAGGAACGAATAAAGGCTATTTATCACCACATCGGCACCTACTTACGTCAGTGTTCCCTGAGATTCAATTAAATGTGAAAATGATGAAATAACATGTAATACCTCAAGCTTGATATGTCAAACAGAGGTTGTGGATTTATGTGAACTTTGATTACAGCGCTCACCTTTTAACACCGGGCTTTACGAGGAGGTGAGCAACAGAGAGAGAGACAGACTCAGGAGCAGAGCGTTTGAGTGGTGAGAAGTTTCCGTCCTTACTTACAAAGCCGTTCTTTCCCTCCGCTCCCACGCTCAAAGCTGCTCCAGACTGCTCCGCTCAATAGTGCTCAATTCAGATTTCACGTGGCTTCACTCAAATTGTTCCCCGCTCACTGAGTTTCCTTTTAAAAAGTACTTTATGAGCTCTATTGTGGCGCTCACAGCTGCTACTTCTGACAGGAAATAGTGTGAGGGCGCAATAACATATGCACTCTAGGTCAGGCATACTTTGAACCTATGGTGTGAGCTGGGGCTATTGTAGAGAAATCAGAGTGGGATTGAGTGAGAGATGAGGTAATATTCCTACTTTTTAAAAATTCTGCTCTGTGCTCCATTCAAAATCCTTCTGCTCAGAAAGATCACAAAGAACCCTGGACCCACAGGCCTTGATGGGCCCTGACACACCATGCTGACGGTCAGCTGTTAGTCAATGTTGGCCATTGATGTGCATCTGTCACCATAGTTTTTGTGGTGAGTCCCACACTGCTGGCACTACTCGGCCCTTGTCAGCTTCTTTTTGGCTGATTCAGCATGTTGGATCATGTGTTGGGTCAGTGTTGGCTCGGTGTTGGACATGGTGGAGCCTGCCTGTGAATGAAATCACTCTGATTGGCAGCTCAGTTCAGTGCACTAGAAGATAAACAAAAGTGAGGAATAAAAACAGTGAAGAAGGCGTGGAATCAAAACAAACTTGAGATATTTGCAGCCTCCAGGGCTGAAAAATAAAGCCAACATGGGAGTGCCAAAAAAACTGCTTGAGGCTGGCTCCAGAAGCCAGACAATCCCCATAGACCTCCATGTTAAAATGTCCAGCTTTACAACAGAAATAAACATGTTTACAGCCTGGTACAAAAATGTTTTTTCATCTCTATAGCTAATTTACACCTTCATGATAACTGTACAGGGGGTGAATTTTTATATAACTCACCAGTTTACATTTTATTAAGGGTAATAGTTATGGATAATTAAGGACAGGCTGTTTGTCAATAGTGAACAGTGTATGTATATTAGGTAAGATTATTTTTTAGCCATTGAGCTCTTAATCGTTTGGTCAGTGTTCTTTGTTCTTTCAACAATGGGTTGTGTTGGGGCGTCGGTGACTTAGTGGATAGAGCAGGCGCCCCATGTACAAGGCTGTTGACGCAGCGGCCCGGGTTCGACTCCAGCCTGTGGCCCTTTGCTGCATGTCATTCCCTCTCTCTCTCCCCCTTTCACACTCAGCTTTCCTATCGATTAAAGGCAAAAATGCCCAAAAAATATCTTAAAAAAACAAAACATTGGGTTGGTAACTGGCTAACCAGTGGCTTGAATCTCTCCTGTCAGTTTTCTGGTTTCCCTTTTTGAATGACAAATACAGGCTCCCGTCGCCTGCTGGTATGGAGAGTTATTTCCTCTCATGCAGGCTCAGAAGGTTTGTGCTTGTTGGCCATTGGCTGTAGTCTTTGCTGTGTATTCAGGTGCAACTGTCTGGCTGAGAGACAGCCAACGTGAGGTGATGCATCAGTTGTTGCCACTAGCTTTTTATGACTGTTTTGTGTGACTGAGCCTCACCAGCAGATTTAGACTGACACCCACTTTGTTCCCTCTCTGGAGACAGATATGATACTGCCATCCGACTGGGGCGACATGCTCAAATTCATTGTGAGGAGCTGAACAACAGAATGAAAAAAAGAGAGAGAGGGAAGGTTTCTGTGATTGGACTTTTGAAGTCAACGTGTCTTTCAAGTCCTGCCAGCAATCACACCCTGAGAGAGCACCAACGAAATTAGTATTGTTCAAGCCAGCTGCCCTCGTGAGCATGAATGATGGGCCACAGTTGACAACCCGCTCCTTCAATTTGTGAGGAAAATCTGAGAAAACAGGCAAAAAACAAACCAAAACAAGAAACCAAGAACACAAGGACATCGTCTGTTGGATGGCCTCGAGCCAGAAAAGACAAAATACTGGCATGTGGGTGTGCAGTGTTTTTGTAAAAAACAGCTAAAATGTGTTTTAATGTTCACAAAACAAAATGGTTTACTGAACAAGGATGCCCAAATCTTGTTTCACGGTGACAGAAAAATGTTAAAACTGTTATATCTTTAGATGAAGAATCCTTTGTTACTGAAACAACACCAGAATATACATGTGTGTGAATAGGTGTGAGTCTGCAGTGCCGAACAACCCACATGGCATTAAAGTTTAACCTTGGTCCATTTTTGTTTGTTTTCTGCTCTGGTGGAAGAATGTTTTTGTGAAAATAGGGTTTGAATAGAAAGCACAACAAACACACTGAAGATTTTCTTCTGAAGGTTGTGGACACAAAGTGGGAAAACTGGTGCTTAAAGTTTTGAGCCTATGTGGGTGCTGAGTCAGGCATTACTCTTCTTCTCTGAAATGTACAATAAAGGAATAAAGGAATTGGGCCGCTCTTGTGAAGTTCACTTTTTGTAAAATTGTTTTAATGGTAATTTTTAAAACACTGAAACAGCCCGGGGATCTCAGTGCTTTCGTTTATGACCAAATTCACCAAATATATGCAAACTAATGAACTTCCCTTCAGCTTCAGCTGTTCTAATTATAAACCTTTAGAGAGCTGTTTGACTGAGAAGCAATGAAGAAAATGTGGTGTAACCTGCAGGACACACAAATCTGCAATGAGAGAGGAACAGGGCGCACAGACTTATTTCACAACTCAGATAGATTACTTTCATCAGGTATGATAGTAATATTCAGATGGATGATGATGATAAGTAGGAGGAGGAGGATTTAATAGAGGATGAAGACAGTACCCAGACAGAGGGAGAGAGAAATACAGGACACAGGGAGACAGTGGTGACAGCCAGGAAGGTAACTCCAGTTGAGCGAAGCAACGGAGCCAATATGCCTTTCCATTTTGTCTTGTATCCAGTGGTGTGCACAGGGGGGGGCAAGGGGGGCGGTCACACCCCTCGTGGCCCAATTGTTGAAAAATGCTCGCTAAAGTGCCCTCCTGGGAGCCAAAATGCGCGCTAAAGTGCCGTCTTGGGAGCCAAAACACGCACTAAAGTGCCCTCCTGGGAGCCAAAACGTGCAATAAAGTGCCCTCTTGGGAGCCAAAATGCGTGCTAAAGTTTTTTTTCTTTTCGCCCCTGCCCTTTAAAAAGTCTGTGCACGCTAGGGCATTAACGACTTTGATTTTTTTCAGGTCAACTTATCTGTCAATAAAGTCTAAGTCGAGTCGACAAGTCATTTGATGACGTCATCACATTGACACGGCGGAGGAAAGTGAAGTATCTCCACACATGTGATGTGTGTCTGTCACTCTCAAGGCCCGAACATACTCGGGTGTACTATTAGTGGAGCGGACTCCGCAAGGAATGTCCGCAGTCATTCGGGCTTTTATAGTCGAGCACACTTCCGTGTTGTAGTTTCCTGTAAAAATCTCCGAGAAAAATCCCCGCGATGTGAAATATACATGCCAAGCAGTCACTGGTGCGTGGAGCGGAGTCCGCGCGGTCATAAAATCTGAGCTTTGCGTGCACAGGGCTTGCGGCTTGAGTCCGTTCTGCGTACGTTCCGCCCGAGTAATGTTCGGGCCTTCAGGCGTTTTCTAAGGCCTATCACCTTCTACGTTCTCTGCAGCCATGTCTCTTGTCTTGTTGTGGTCATGTGTTAATTTCCCCTCTACGCGACAAGTAATGTTACCGCCCTTTTTATGAAGTGACTATGACTATTGGTTAAGTCAAGGATAAAGTAAGCCAATCAGAGGCAGCGATTGCATTCCGTATACAAGCACAGAGAGAGAGAGAGAGAGAGAGAGAGAGAGAAAAAACACGCGACTTGTCGACTTCTCCTGGGGGGTGTCGACTTGTGCCACTGACGTCGACACGTCGACAAAACGACTTTTCTGTTAATGCCCTAGTGCACGCCACTGATTTTATCACATACAATTAAAACGCATCACTCAGTGAGCAGGTTTCCTGTGCGTAATGATTTTTGTCGCATGACAGATTGGAAAAACCAATACAAAAAATACAGAGCTGGGGTTCAAAGGCCTTATGAGTCTACAGCCATGCTAGCACCTCTGTGAGGCTGTACGTAGCCATAGTGGTACTCTGAGCTAAATGCTAGCATGCTAACAATGCTCATGACACACAAGGCTGATGGAATTGTTACTAGTTTGTACCTGCTGGTGGTTCATTCATTTTCCGTAGCTCCTTATCCTGCTGGGGGTTGTGAAGCCTATCCCAGCTGACATTGGGTGCAAGGTGGGGTACACCCTGGACTATCGCAGGGCTGACACATAGAGACAGACAACCATTCACACCTACGGCCAATTTAGAGTCACCAATTAAACTAGCCATGATGGAGGAGCAGACAGTGACATCGCAAGCCGACTCAGCAAGGCCAGGAACACCTTACAGAGACTTAACAATGTCTGGAAGTCAGCCCAGTACAGCACCAACACCAGAGCTGCGTCCTGTCCACCTTGCTATACGGCTCAGAATGTTGGAGAACGACAGAAAATGATCTCCACAGACTGTCAGCCTTTCACACCAAAAGCCTACAGAAGATACTGAGAATATTCTGGCCCCAAACCATATCCAACCAGCATCTTCTCAGCCTGTGTAAGCAGGAAAATATGGCTACCATCCTTATGAGAAGGCGATGGAAATGGATTGGGCATGTCATCCGTAGAGAGCAGGACAACATCACCCGAACTGCCCTTCACTGGACACCAGATGGTAAATGTAAAAGAGGCCGACCCAGAACACCTGGCGCAGGACGGTGGAAGGAGAGCTGAAGGCCCTGCATCACACCTGGGGTTCCGTAAAGACGCTGGCCCAGAACAGACAGGAGTGGAGATCCTTTGTTGCTGCCCTACATGCCAGCCGGCATAAAGGGCAGTAAGTAAGTAAGTAATTAAACTAACCTGCATATCTTTCTGCATAACCTTGCATATCTGCATATCTAACCCCCCACCATGGCTTTGAACCAGGAACCCTCTTGCTGTGAGGCGACACTGCCAACCACTGCACACCGTGCCGCCAACCAGCTGGTGGTGTTACATGAAAAATGAAGAGATCACCAAAGTGAGTACGACTCATCCTGTGTGGGATATGAATGTAGCCTACCAAATTATATAGCTATGGATATGGGCGGCAGTAGCTCAGTCCATAGGGACTTGGGCTGGGAACCGGAGGGTCGCCTGTTCAAGTCCCCGTCCGGACCAAAAAATGTGGAGTGTGGACTGGTAGCTGGAGAGGTGCCAGTTCACCTCCTGGGCACTGCCGAGGTGCCCCTGAGCAAGGCACCGAACCCCCCAACTGCTCGGAGCGCCTGTCATGGGCAGCCCACTCTGACATCTCTCCATTTAGTGCATGTATAGGTCCAGTTTGTGCATGTGTGTGTTCGGACCTGTGTGTAATTGACAACAGAGTGTAAAAATTGAATTTCCCCTCGGGGATTAATAAAGTATATAAAATTAAATTAAAACTGTTCTCAAGACATTTCATATAGGACCAGAAATTTGAACCTTGTGGTGGTAAAAACAGTCAGGAATCACTTAAATTATTAAGACCCTGACGCACCAAGCCAATGGTCGCTGTCAGTTAATGTTGGGCCATCAGTGAGCTTCTGAGGGTATAGTCGTTGCAGTGTGTCCTGCACCGTTGGCCCTCACTGGCCCCTGCCTCAGCCGATTTGGCATGTTGAATTGACAATGGTGCAGCCTGTTGGTGAGAGAAACGGAAGTGAGGAAAGTAAACAAAAAGCAAAAGTCAAGAGGGAGTGAGAAAACAAACTTGTTACATTAGGTAAGATTTTCTTTTTTTTAGCCATTGTGCTCTTAAACAGAAATGTTTCCTGGTGGTTTGTGTTATTGTCCACCGCAAATGTGCTTTGTTCTTTCAGCATTGGATTGGGCTGTTAATGTGCTAACTGGCTAACTCGCATTTTGTCAGTCTTCTGGTTTCCCTTTTTGAATGATAATTACACACAGGCACAGAATAGTATATGTGGTGGTTGGCCGTGTCTTGTAATCTTTGCGGTGTTCACATGCAACTTTCTGGCTGAGACACAGGTAAAGTGAGGCAACGCAACAGTCAGCCTTTATTACTGCCAGTTCTTTGATGTCAGTTTGGTGTTTCTATCCCTTTAGTATTTATTCTCTAGGCAACACAGTTATACAAAATTGAATGACAACACATCCAACACTGGCTGAGACACTGTTGGTGTGGCAACAATTTGAATATTAACAGTCAGAGGTATGAGGCAGCAGAGAAAAGAAGTAGACCTTAATATCAAATATGTGTAGAAATATCTATTCCTATGAATAGACGGTGGTGAGTGATGTGAATGTAGAGAAGCAGGAAAAGGCAGACATTCAGACACCACCTACACATGAACACAGGTGACAGCTAGAGATTAAATCTTAGAAAGCGGTCAAGGAATGCAACAAAGGTGTCAGTGTACTGCCAGCAAACACAAAGACAGTGCCACTGAAAATCTTGTGAAAGCAGATGAATAAAAAAAAGCTAAGATAGCACTCTGTACGCAAACCCATTGAAAATGCAGCAAGACCATTGTACTGTGGTAATGCAGAAGGGAAGTTTAGCTTTGGTATGTTGGTGCAGAGTCGAGAGGTAGACTGAAATTTCACTGTTAGCCAACACTAGTCTGATTGACTCAGATCAAACAGCTACTGCAACAAACTTTTTTGTCCTGGACCCAAATGTGAAGCCAATGATTTAATCTCAGTCTCTCTTTCTCTCAGTTGCCCACAGGAGAAACCGGTTATAGGAAATTTAGTGCAACGGTGCAGTAAAGTGCTCTGTCTGCTGCTCTATTAGACTATCCATCATAATCAAGTAACTTGTACGCCGACAGTAAACGCTGAGCCATCGCAGGGTAATGTTGCAATACAACTCTCACGGTGCATTAGTTAGTGGAGCTCACACAAACACGCAGACAATTCCTCAAACCTCTCACCTGCATCACAGCACACCCTAAACAATGTAAACCAGTTAAACCAGCAAGCGTTATAAACAAAACTGACTTTCTACTTTGTGTTCCAAGCACAAAATATGTCAATAGACTCAATATACTGGGATCAGAGCCACTTTAGACCTTTAGCACAGAGGCTTTGAAGAGGTTTTGGGAAAATAATTTCAAATAACGCTTATCTAACCTGAAACTGTCCTCACACTGAACCCCAGCTGAGGAGTAGTTTAAAGAATAAGTGAGAACTTTTATCTCAGTGGGGGGCTTTTGGAAGCAGCATTGCTGGTCGATAAAAAAAATGTCTCAAAGTACGCACACAAGTTTACCCCATAGTCAAAATGAAAATCACACTGTAATAACTAAAGCATGATATTTGAGGCACCCTAACAAGTTCTTACGGGCCAATGTGTGACGCTTTTAATGTGTGGATACTGGTAACGGTATCACGACTTTCATTTGGGTATTATGAGATGAAAAAACTGCTCAAGACTTTGACTGATAAACATGGTTTTCTTATAACAGATGCTGGCACTTCAGTGATAAAGGGCTTTATTCATCAGACCTCTAAAGGAGCACTCAGCTCTTTGAAGTATGACATTTTGTTGAGCGTGTAAAGAAAGTTCAAGGCAACAACTCAACTCCTTCAGTAGATTTTATTGTGCCAACAAATTTCAGCAACCTAATCACCACTATGTCTTTTCAAACAACAGATATGTTATTAAAAAGAGTGTTAAATGAAGGTGGTAAAGTTTCAGCTCCTTCGTGTTTGTTTGAATTTGTTTTCTCACATGAAACAAAGGAAAATCCCCACACATAACATTAACCTCTGCTATACCTTTTGATTTATGAAGACATTTCTCATTGCGCACTTACAGGCACACATACAGTATACTGCAATAAAAGAGGTGAATGAAAGAAATCTTAATGTGTCCTCTGTGGGTGTTTAGATCCATTTGGGAGTGCCTATGGTTTGCATGTTCCACATTTTACTCTTAATGTGCCATACAATGCGTGACTCACACTGGTTTGGTCTTGATCTTGAGTCCAGGTCTTGTCTACGTTTTGGTCATGACTTGGGCTTGATTTAGGTGATTTTGGCTACAACGCTGTATGACACTTACACTTTCATACACGTTTCATATGTAACAGATTCGTTGAAAGTTTACACTTCTTTTTGTTTCAGTTTTTTAATTCTATGTTGTGACAATGCTGTGGTAAACGTGTGTTTTTTTTTAAGCACCAAAACCACTTGGTTAGGCTCGAGAAAACGTCATATTTTGGCTTGTGCTGAAAATGTCCTGACCAGGGGCAATTGCTCTGAGACAACAAGGGAGTTGAACTTCCCCTACAATTTCACAGAAGAAATGGTCAAATATGCACTATTGAATTTACATTAAAATAAGAATTTACATTGCATTAAACGTGCGTTAGGATGCGTTAATCATGACTATGATGTTCAAACGTCAGCTGTTTGTCACCAGTTTTCAAATGTGACCTCCCTGTCATACATTCTCGTGTCAGCACGGGGGACGCGGAGCCTCCAAGCATTCCTATGAGACAGCGCTGAGCAGGTTTTTTTCATACAGCAAAGCGAGGCAGTCATTGGATAAATGCAAAAAACTCACTTCCAGGGAGGTTCAGCTTCCCTGGGACCTAATGGAGCAGTAGGTGGGAGAGGACGCTCTGTGTATGCATGATGATTGGAGGAATTGTCTAAAAGGCTGAACCCTTTTGTGATTGACAGCGCCAAGCATTTCGAGCTCAGTCCCATGTGGATATTTGCGAGTGGAGTCTCCTGACAGAGTGCCGTCCGGAGTTCCTTATTTCCATAAGCGATATAGCTCAGTTACTGCCTCCATAGTTACTGCCTCCATAGTTACTGCCTCCATACAATATGACAAATTTTATGATGTAAACTTAAAGTGAGCTTCCCCCGTTTGAAAGACCAGCAGCCGCCACTGGTCCTGACGTATCGTTAAAAATACCAGCTTTTGTTGTTTGTTGGTCTCAAACAATGGTCTCCAGCTGTCTCCTCATCCCCTCCTCTCTCTGATGAAAAACTCAGCTCATACACATGTAATCTGAAGTAGAACAACCTCACTAGAAACGTTAAAATCATTTGTAGGGATTCTGGCAGCTGGGCTGGTTTTAGGGACCAGGTTTCTTTAGGCCCTTTTCCACCACAGGAACTTTATCATTTACCCGGGATTTTGAAAGACCTCAGCGCGTTTCCACCGAAATTACCCAGGGAAAAAACTTTCCCTCAACCCCAAACTTTCCCTGAAGAAAATGTCTGGTAGGGGGGTAGGACTTTTCAGATTCCCCAGAATTCCGGCAGCTACACTCGTTACTGTGAGTGACATTAAACCTTAGCGAGTAAGAAGCCAATACTTTATCAATACATGAATTCAGCAAGCATGAACATGTAGACAGTGATACTCAGTATGCTCCGTCCACAGTCTCATCCACCGTCACTAACGTTATGTCTTACACAAGGACAGCACGCTAGTTGATAGTGAATAGTTACTAATAAGCTAAAATAACAGCTGTCTGTATGTAGACTAACTTAGTTTGACACTTATCTTAAAATACTTTTAAACTTAGCTGCTGGCTGAGACAAACGGCTGCTCCTCTCTACACCAACACTAATGTTACCATGTTACCAGCGAATAAGCTTGTGGAGCTGAATACAGGGCACATGCCGAATCATCTACATCATCAGCCTGATTTGAATACATTTTCCGGAACTTTGCAGTGCGGTGGAAACGCAAACCACACAGATTACCAGGAATTCTTTTACCCAGGTAAATAAATTCCTGGAAGTAAAAGTTCCTGGAAATGTTGGTAGAAAAGGGGCTTTTGTGTGCATTACCATCTTGAATGTTCACATGAATAGGGCTGCTGGAAGAAAAGAGACATTGACACAGACATGTTTTCCTCCAATGACAACACCAAGAACATCTGCTATATCCATTAAAGCTATTATGTTGGCCTGTAAGGCACATCCACTGAAACAATGTGTGATGTGAATGAAACAAATAAGTGAGTGATGCCCACACAATCTGCACCACTTAACTCCTGAAACACTTCCTCCCAACTTTTAACAGTCCATTACCCAGAACGACTTTAATCATCAAAATCATGATTTCATCTTAATTTAGGGTGAAATATGTCAAGAATCATGTCAGGACCAGCTCTTTTCACTGGAGAGCTTTGTGAGTGTGACCACAGGCTGTTCTGGGAATATGATTTGGCACCGAATCCAATTAGCAAACAGAAGGAAATAGGTCTCCATGTGGTGCATCCCGCTGACATGTTTGGCTTTGTGCCGTAAAACCTGCTGTGAGACGAAAGAGCTCTATCCATCACTAAGATCCTGGTATGGGCACAACATCATTGCTTACTCTAGCATGGCAGCATCTGGCTGTCATACTGCAGTGGAGTGTGAGGGAACATAATCAGCAGGACTGGCCCCATCCTTTACATATTTTTGTAACCCTAATTTCTTGTTTGGTAGTTTTCTCCAGTCCCTCTATTTATTATTATTTCTAACCTTCTTTAATTAACACCTACATATGGCAAGACAGTGTACATCCAGAGCTTCACTCTTCATCAAACTGCAGCACACGTTACCCTGAGTCTCTTACACTCACACTTGTCCCCTGTGAAAACAATGTCAGGTAGAAACTGTAGTTGCTCTGACTCTCACTTGATGCAAAGGGGACATTGAAGATGCACCACAGAGCACCACATTTCTGCCTGTGGCCATCAACCTGTACAACTCCTCCCTCAGTGTGTCGGCCGCTCTGAGTCAATAGACTGACATTTGGACTTCATTCACCTGTTGCATTTATAATTGATTATTTATCTGTTGGGTGCAATAATTCAATCAGGAGAGACACATTTTTTGGATAGGAAAGAAAATATTTAATTACAAATGCACATGAGAATGAAATGTGAAAATGTGAAAAGTCTTTGGCGATTAGACCCCTTCGAGATGGAGAGCTATAAGGAGGGTGATGGATCCGTAGCCAATTAGGGAACCCCCCCCCCCCGGGGTCTAGACGCTGGTGGTGGTAGAGGAAGTGAGAGGAGATGAGGATTAGATGGATGGGTGCTGATGATCCGGATGAGTGGAGGTATGAGTCTTCAGGTTTGTCTTTGACCTTGGATGTGACGGCTGGAGGTGAACGGGATGGAGGAGGGGTGGCGATTCTGCTTAGAATGACAGCTGAAAGCGGCAGAGGAGAGAACAGATTTAAAATCTCGTAGTGATAACCTGATTGGCTGTTGAAGATCGTGGCTAATTACGATAGGACAGCTAGAAGAGTGCACGCCCGGAGGCAGCTGATTGGAGGAAGCAGTGGGAGTGAGAGAGGGAGAATTGTGAATGAATGAGCACAGAAAGGTCTTCCTGATTGAACTTACGCTGAGCTTCATTTCAACTGCCGCAATATTCTGTGCAATTATTCAACTGTGCAATATTTTTCAGTATACGACTTTATTCTCACCAACACCTCTTGAATGTATATATTTATTCAACATACAATGCACAAAACTGTAGATATGACTTATGTTTACTCTTATTCTATTCTTGTTTTATTCTATTGATGTATAGTGAAAATTCTCCCACTTACAGCCTCAGCACAGTGACGATATATATTTTATTTCTAATATTTTTAATATCTTTAGTACTAGTGTTAAACACTGTAGCATGAGGCACATTTTATTTTTAATTTAATTAAATTTAATTCAATTGATTTAATTTAATCTGATATAATTTAATTAAATTAATTAATTAATTAATTTATATACTTATATTTCATACTCATATTCTAACTTCTTATAATTCTCTATTCTTTACATCGGAGTGACTGGGAAGAATCACAATTTTTTCCTCAGGGATCAATTAAGTATTTTTGATTCTGATTCTGAAATACCAACTTAAAGATACCCATGAAAATATATAAATAAATTAATAGTTAAAGTGCAATAAATGATAAAGGAATTATTGCTGTATGTAATACTGCAAATTAATTCTGTAAATTCAAGATAAGAATTTAGAAATAGTGTCCATGTTTGGTTCAGATGATGCACAAGATGATGCACAAAGTTTCTATAGTTTTGAAAGATAAAATAAAACTAAAAAAGGAAACAAAATGTGCACCGAGGTGTTCACACAGCCACAAAATGAATATTGTAGCAACAGCCATAAAGTTTTTACAGATATCTTATTTCACCGGTCGTCTTAGTGTTCAAACAGAATGTCAATACGCCATATGAAATATTGAATAAGACAACACAGTGAACAAACTACAAACAGGTCACAAAAGGCTCAGCTCGTCTGCTGCAGAGCGTCGTGACTGCCTGAACCTTCACACCAAGGTAGAGTCCACAATGTCTGCACTGCAGGTAAAACACACAAGGTTGAAACGTACACTGAAACTCAACAAGTATGTGAACAGTAGAGATTCAGTGCTTTACGCTATGATTTCCTTAATTTCTAATATTCAACTTAATGCAGTTTATTTCAGATGAACACATTTATTATTTATAACTGAAGTGGGGGCAAAGTAATTTATGAATCGTCTATATTGAATAATACATAATGCAGCAACCTCTAACAATGTCTAACAAACTTTATCAGTGCATTCACTTTTAAATAAATTCAGTCGGGTAGTTCAAGCAATGTCACAAGCTGTTTCACTGACACTAAATAAAAAACCTGTCGGCATGAGAGACTGAATGACGAGAAGACAGACAGGAGGCAGCACAGCGTGTCACCAGGGGAGGAAAGATTAATGAAGAATGACTGCAACAAACAAACAAACAACAACCTGCAGCTTTTGGACACCTACTATACAGGTTGGGTTGGTGGTGCAAGTTGCAACCCATCCATCCATCCATCCATTTTGATAACTGCTTATCCTCTTGAGGGTCGTGGGGGGGCTGGAGCCTATCCCAGCTGACATTAGGTGAGAGGCGAGGTACACCCTGGACAGGACACCAGACCATCACAGGGCTGACACATAGAGACAGACTACCATTCACACCTATGGGCAATTAACCTGCATGTCTTTGGACTGTGGGAGGAAGCCGGAGTACCCGGAGAAACCCCACGCTGACACGGGGAGAACATGCAAAGTCCGCACACTGTTATGTAACGGATATGTTTTAACAACACTGTGGTTAATGTGTGGCTATGTTTAGGCATAGAAACTACTTGGTCATGGTTAGGAAGCGATTATGTTTGGGCTTAAAATACCCTGTGTGGGAGACACAAATCTTGCAGGAAGAGCGGCAACGTCCGGGTAAAAAAAAGTAGCTTTTTTTTTGGTCCTATCCACGATGGAAAAACGCAGATGGTTTGCTATGAATCATCCTTGTTGGCAGCCAAAGTTGACTCCTCCTGATGACAAAGTTGGCTTATATTTTCATTTACTGCAGAAACATTGATATGATACTTATGAAATGTACAAATATATTGTATTCATGGTTTGCAGAAACATACAATGCCAACATTTTCTTCTGGCGACCAGGCTGGCATTTTGGCGTAATGTCTGATTCCTGCAGATTACATTTATATCATACTAATCTGCAACAGCAAATACATCTTGAAGGAAATGTGGTGACTCGTTTGGTAACTTGTTAAAGAAATGACCTGTTAATACTGAACATATTGGCAAAATGTTCACTGTCATTTTTTATTTGTTTTCCTACAACACCAGCTCGTAGCAACTAAGGCATTTTTTTTTCAAGGATATTTTGAGACACTCACCGCAGTTTTGTTGGGGAAAGGTAATAAAGGAGTCAATACTGACTTGAAGCATGACACTTTTTTAAACTGACACCACAATTTCAATTGTTTAGATGTTTCACAGATGAAAAAAGTGTTCTGAAAAAAAAACCATAAAGAGCAAGAAAGAAAACCCTCAAGAGAAAACCTGTCTAGCACTTACGATTTTCAGCCACCTGGAAGATTATGCTGCTCCCTCTGCTCTCCTATTATACTTTAATTACCATAACTTAAAACAGCTTTCCCAATCTCCTCCCACAAAAGCAGCACGACAAAGACGCCTGCTACACCTCAGTCTCACCTTTTATTACTTGAGCACCGCCCACTAACACACCTGTTTCTTCTTCCTGAGCTCTGGATTCCCACACTCTCACACACAAACACAGTATAACATTTCAAACACCGCAGAGATATACAGAGCTTTGGTCTTAAACACACAGTTGCAGTGAAAAGTTTCTGTCAGGTTAGGTCATTTTTATCTATATCTGGAAAGTTAAGACTGCAAGTTAAATCTGGAATCTAATTTTTAGACAAACAAAACAAAAAATTCTGTCTTATTTTCTTGCATCCCATCTTTGTTAAATGTATAGACTCATTATGTTTGCTTTGCTAAGTGGGATTTCTTAGTTAAATGCAAATAGCACATGAGCTCTTACTGGATTTGTATTTCATTTTGCAGAACATTTGAAGTGAAGTCAGGAGTTTCAGGTTTTACAGAGGAGGATTAATTAAAAGGTTCAGATGCTGACACAGCTTATGCAAAGAGTACTTTTCTCAAATGTGCTTTTGCATTTCTGGATGGTTTCTGATGGAGCTTTGGGAAGTCTGGTGCAAATTACAAATCCTGCATTTTATAGTAAGGATCTTAAAGTAAGAAGGGGGAGAGTTTGTTGCTCTGGACTTTCAACGTAATTCAAATACATTAAATTAATGTATTTATGTATTGAGGCGGGCAAAAATATGACCAGCTGCCAAAGATTGTGTTTAATGCCTGGTTATTGTAATGAATTGCATTAATGATTAATGGTGTGTGTGGATTTGCATAGTGTACAGCGCCTTTACATTCTGCTGACCACACAAATCGCTTTCACACCACTTGTCACATTTCACAAATTCATGCAGTGGTGACTGTGTGCACTAACTGTACTGTACATAATCATTACACACACTCAGAATCTTGTCCAAGGATACTTCGACATGAAGACTGCAGGAGTCAGGGATCGCACCGCCCATCTTCCAGTTCAATAAGGAGAGACACGGTCAAAGAATATTTATAAACATGTGCACATAAGAATAGAAATGTGGAAAGTCTTTGGCGATTAGACCCCATAGAGATGGTGATTTAAGGTGTTAACCCCCCTATCTCCTGTTGATCTCAGGGTATCAACTGTAATGTAGGAAAATTAGCCTTAAATGTAGATGTGGATTATACGTGGAATCCATCTGCTTAATAAAAGATATTACAAAACTGAGCCACAGCTGCCTGTGGAATAAACTGATGTATATCTGAAAAGCTTGTCAGATCAAGTGCAGCAGATTGAAATTGCTCCCGCACTGTTTGCTGTAATTATGTTTCGTCTGCACCCACTTGTCACCTCTTTAAAAAACACTTTACCCCCTGTGTTGGTGTGACAAAATCTTGATGCCAGTTTGAATTAATATCTTTGCTCATATCTATAAACACACAAAAGCAGGTTAATAAGGTTAATAATCTAATGTTTATTGATGCTTTGATAACAGCTATTACTCACAGTGTGATAATTGACCTTCTCGACAGCAGAAGTGTTGGCATTGTATGTTGTGCAAACAGCGAATGAGTTGCATTTCTACTTGTCATATCACATCAACATTTCTGAAGTGACGGTGTTCAGATCACATTTATATGAGATGAGTCTCTCAGGATGAGGAGAGGATGGTGGATGCGTTGGCTGCAAGAGACTGATAGCATTTCCAGATGTGTTTTTGGTAGTGTCGGGTATCCTCAAAGTGATACCAGTACCCAAGTGCTTCATTCGACACCCATAATGTGAACAGAGTGGTGTGTAATATAGCCATAACTCTGCTCAGTGGTTATGAATGGGTTTAAAGATGGAGTCAAGCCACTTCGGTGTTGGTGTGAGTTTGGGCCTGTTGATGTCTCTGTGTTGATTGTCAGCCACTGCTGCTGTATTAGCTCGTGCTAACCGGGCAGAGGTCGAACCGACAGGAGGAGAGCAGGTCCAGAGACGGCAGCAACAGAAAGTTTGCTGATCCGGCAGGGAGTAGGGACAGTCCGGGATCAGACCCCTGGCACAGATAGGGACAGATGCAGGTATTGTTTGACTGGAGACATCTTGCTACATGACACTGGGTTATTTTCAGCAGCTAGACTTTTGACCAAAACACAACAGTCCTCACACATCACACCTATTTTGGCTTCCCTGCATTGGCTTCGGGTCTCTTTTAGAATCCATTTTAAAGTTCTTTTAATCACATACAGACTCTAAATGATCTGGCACCGGAGTATATAACTGAGCTTCTCACACTGTACCGTCCAAACAGGCCCCTTAGGTCTGCTAGTCTGGGTCATCTAACTGTTCCAGAGTCCAGGTTAAAGACAAAGGGTGATTGAGCCTTTTCAGTTCATGTTCCTCGGCTTTGGAACAGCCTCCCACTGAAAATCAGATCAGCTGACTGTGTTCACGTCTTTAAATCTCGTCTGAAAACTTACTTTTACAGATTGGCCTTTCCTGACAGTTGGCAGGCTTTTTGTATTTTCTGCACCTTGGAAAGCACCTTGTGCTTCAGCTGGAAAAAATGCTCTACAAATAAAGTTATTATTTTATTTTATTTTATTTTATCTTGTTTTATTTTATTTTATTTTAGTTTTGTTAATGCCTTAAAGGTATTGTTTACCCAACTCGACCCTAGGTTTTGACAACAAAACTGTTTTTTTTTTGTTTTTTTTAAGACGCCAGACATTTCCAGTCTTGGGGGTGGGGAACAAACCGGGTATTTTAAGCCAGAACATGAACATACACATTAACCAAAACATAAAAAAATGTTAAGATTCAACATATCTGCAACAAATGAAATTTAACATTTGAATTGTACAAATGTGACATATCTAAGGTTTGCAGAAACGTACAATACAAACATTTACTCTGGCGACTGGCTAGTAAAAAGTACACAGTCTTCCAAACCATTTAGATATGTATCACTTTTATCAGAGCTCCACGAAGAAATCCAAGGCCTGGCAGGGCTTCTGTGCATAGCTAAGCAATTTTTGGACAATCACTGTTTGGAATAGGGTTTAGTGAAGAGTCATTTGTCCCCTCTCTTAAATTTTTAATGTTATTAACCATGTTCCTGGTTTAAAATGAAAGAATGTGACTGACTAATGCAATACCAGTTACTGCAGAAGTGACATTAAAACCTCTGAACAAAAGGATCTAAAACATCTAAATTTCGGATGATCCATGATTTTTATTCCCTTGATGCTGCTTTATCTTCGTCACACGACTGTTCCCCATCTCCTGACTCGATACAGAACATCATTATAGAAGGCTGTGTGACACATGAAGACCATATCTCCTGACAGCAGGAGACTCTAGTGCAATACAAAAAAGTATGTGCCTGATGATGATGGATGATGGACTCCAGTGCATTCTTAACCTTCACCAACCCAGCACTCAGTCACAGGCTTTTACTGGGTCACTTCATCAAAACACATGTCCAAAATGTCAGCAGTAATGGTCCGAACAAAATAATAGCCACAAATTATGAAAAATATAAACCCTCCTTCAAACACATAAACAAAAGTGTTCTATTTACCATAATTGCAGAGATCTTTCTTGACATCCTCTAAACATGAGTCTGGTGCTGTCCGAATATTACAAGGGTGTGTTATTAAAATTCTTTTATAGCGGGCAGAGACAGCTTTCTTTGGTGTGCATATTGGCTCAGATTGATTCACATTAGAGGTTCTGATATAATTGATGCTAAATAAATGAAAAAAATCAGACGAGCGGATAGCAAGACACTCACGTTTTATCTCAACTTTTATCACGACTTGACTATACAGTGTCCATCAGTGTAGGATTAGTATGAAATGGTGAGTCAAACTTCAAAGTTGATTTCAGTATTTTTATTTTTTTTCTGTCCTCTCATCAGTGGATCTGTGATGTGTTTTTTTGTAACTGGGAACTGAAAGGGAGATAATAAGGGCTCTGAAAAAAATGAATAAATCTAGCTTTGAATATGTTGAATGCGATTAGTAAAGCTGAACATTTAAGATAAGAAAGAAGAAGAAGAAAAAATGCAAAAACTGCCAGGCTGCCGGGCTTTTAACCAGAACCAAGACGTAAGATCATTAGCCTCTTTACATTGGCTTGTTTTAGGGTTGACTTTAAAATCTTATTGATTACTTTTAAGGCTTTTCATGAACTGGCTTCAGATTATATTTAAGACCTTTAATCCTTTATGAACCTTTGTGTATTCTGAGATCCTAGGGCAGAGGTCTTCTGCTTGTTCCAGAGTCCAGGCTGAGGACTAAAGGGAACAGCAACCAGGGTCACGAGGCTCTGGAATGACCTGCCCGAGGATACAGGGCTGACTGAGTCACTGTTGGGCGGCATGGTGTTGCAGTGGTTAGCACTGTCGCCTCACAGCAACCGGGTTCCTGGTTCAAACCAGGGAGGGGGAGCCTTTCTGTGTGGAGTTTGTATGTTCTACCTGTGTCAGTGTGGATTTTCTCTGGGTACTCCTGCTTCCTCCCACAGTCCAAAGACATTCAGGTTAGGTTAATGTCAGTGTGAATGGTTGTCTGTCTCTATGTCTCAGCCCTGTGATAGTCTGGTGACCTGTCCAGGGTGTACCCCTCCTTTCACCCACTGTCAGCAGGGATAGGCTCCAGCCCCCCAGCAACCCTCAACAGTAAGCGGTTATGAAAAAGAATGAATGAATGAGTCTCCTAAAACACACTTCTTTTGTAAAGCATATCCTGACTTTATCTGAGCTGCCTGTCTATTTCATTGCTATCTTATTGAATTTAATTTCCATGTATTATCTTCATTTTATCTTTTACTTTACCATTCCCTGCTTGATGAAGGTCCAGAGGACCGAAATGTTGCTTGATTAAAACTGTTTCACGTTTTTCTCCTCACTGACTTGATCAATCCATGTGAAATTTGGCACAGTGGTAGAGGGTCATGGGAGGATGCGAATGAAGCAATATTACATCAATTGGCCAAAGGGGGGCACTATAGCAACCGATTGAAATTGTAAACTTTGAATGGGCATATCTCATGCCCCGTATGTCGTAGAGACGTGAAACTTTGCACAGAGACGGCTCTCCTCATGAGGAACAAATTGGCCTCAAGAACCCATAACTTCCAGTTATACAGATTTCCCGCCATTTTGATTTTTTTGAAAAACACTTCAAATCGATCTCTTCCTAGGAAGTTTGACCGATCTGCATGAAACTCTGTGAACATAATCTAGGGACCAATATCTAAAGTTCCCTCTTGGCAAAAGTTGGAAAACTTACTAAAACTGAGCTTCTATAAGGCTATGAATATTGCAGAGGGCGTGGCTCATCACATAAAGGTGTATAACATCTCAAGTGTTTCACTGATCACCACACAACTTTGTAGGCATATGACCACACATAATCTGAGGGGACCCCTTCATTATTGGAGAGCTGTGGCTCCCCCTGTGGCCAAATGTTTTGTTTTTTTTTCTAATTTTTGGTATGACAAAGTCATGGTATGGTATGCTGTACTCAATGGGTATGGACTAGTAATTGTTAATATTGTTTGTTAACCAGTAAGAAGTGCAGCATTGATTCTTTTGCATGTTTGTAAAGAAAAAGTTGGGGTTTTTTTAGCTTTAAACTTGAATAGCATGTCTAAAGATATGGACAGGAAGCTCTTTGTGGGTGCATTTTTCAGCACAATAAACCTTTGATCCCAATGAACTGACGCAGCTGTCTTGGTAAGCCATCAATAGAGCCGTCAAAAGAGTAGACCCTAAGCATGGATTAGTAAGTAACATTGTATGAGTCATGATCCATTTTCAAACAAGAAAATGAAAATGAAAGTAAGTTGTTGAATATAAATTTTGTCCATAATCACTTGCACAAAGAGATAGGGAATGAAATATTTCTTAATTTGCTAGATTATTCAAAGTACAAATGAGTCATCCATGTAAACACACAGAAACCCAGAGACTCCTGTGCTGTGAACACATCACGAACTTACATTATTTAATTTGTGTTTTCACTAACGCTCACTTAAACACATGCATTAATCAAAGAAAACACAATTCAAAGGTGTTTCCGACAACCAAGAGATAAAGATCTCATAATTACACGATACAGTCATAATTATATTGTGAGACTACGAGAAACACAAGTCAGTTCTCTTTGATCTGTTTCCACACAGTAAAAGTCATCAGGAAGTCGAAGATGCACTCGTCTTAGGAGGATTATTAAGAGTCTAGAAACAATATTTAAGATGAAAGATATTGTGTTCTGTTGTTTGTGTGTTCTTGGGCTTACAGAAAATTTAATCTTGAGTTCTCAATGCTTGAAGTGATTGGGGCTTTTTATGACTGCAGTACTTGCAGTGGTTGATTTTGAAGAACACGGCTATCAAATATTACTGAGCAGTGTTCTTCCTCAGCACAATTTATATGTAATTCTGATGATTAAATAAATGCACATTATTTGCTTCAACCTGCAGTTCATACTCCCATAGTAAATGCAGACATAATCACTTTTAAGACACCATGGATCCAGTATTTATTGCCTTCTCCCCTTTTTGAAAATGTCTGATTTAGATGTGATTCAATACAATATCTTTGAATGTTCTGTTTTGATTCAGATGCCCTTTGCAAAGTCCTCACATCGGAGCTTATGAGAATAAGTAAAAAATACAGCTGTATGGCTGTAGAGCAATGTCTGAAATTGTGTATTTACTAAGACAGCAGTGTTTCAAGGCTTCCGGGAATGATCAGTGTCATAAGATCATTGGCTTTGTTTGCTTTAGTTTGAGGTTATTGTATGCAGAGGGTTTAGATGAGTCATAACATCACTCACTTTCTGTGAGCTCTGCAGTTGTTAATTCAGCAGAGCGCTGAGCTCCACTTTCACTTTCCTCACTGTTAAGATTTTAAAGGTTGATTCTCCCTTGGGCTACAGCAGCATATTATGAACAAATTCCTTTGAGTATATTTAGTGAAAGCATCTTTTAAACAGTTTTATACTTTTGCAATTCTTGTCCATAATGTGTGTAATGTTCCTTTATTGTTTCTCTCTCAATCTCTCCAGATGAAATAAACTCACAGACAGACAGGTGCCCTCTGCCCAGTGGGACATGACTAACACAAACCTGTTACAGCAAACCTGTGAAATAACATTCATGAGACATTTATGATGTATGATGCTTTTGTTTAATTATTAACATGGTGGGCTGATGGCTGGAGGGAAGCAGCTATACGCATACTCTCTGGCATTCAAGCTATCTTTGTGCATTTTAAAGATCAAAGTGTTTAGTGTTAGCGTGTAGGCAGCCAGTGAGGATTCGTGTCCTTGTCGCTGAAGTGGCTACTCTTCCTGAATGGTCGAAGAGGTTGGGGTCAGAGTATGCTTCAAACAAAGAGCTTGTCTGACGGATAGGCCAACATTGTCTGAGCCCCTCCTACGCCGACTTTCTGAAACAGACAATCCGACGTGCTTGCCCACTTTATTCTTCACACAAATACGTGCGTCACTACAACCATGAGCAACACGATTAATACCTGTTGAGGGAGACTGTCCAAATGTGTGTTCTCTCAGCAAGCAGACTGTAGACTATATATATGGACGACACAAAATAAAATATCCCAGATATGGCCACTGCCATCTTGCTTTGGTGACGTCATTTGGAGCCAGAGTCTGCGTAGTACCCATCTCCGCGTTATTGAGTTCCTACCTATACACCCATCCGACCAATCATGATCCCTTTTTATAACATCAAAAACACAAATTAAAACCGAACTTATTAAAAATCCGACACTCAGAACAAAATATAGCGGCATGATAACTACCTAAAATGCCAGTAACCATCTGTAGTACTTTGAGGTTTTGGCTCGACTCATGACCTATACTGCAGCCAGCCACCAGGGGGCGAAAAAGATTTTTTTGGCTTCACTTTTGAGGAGAAGTCGTATCATTCATCGTTTTACACGCTGTTGTTACCGGCTCATTCTTTTTTCCTCTTTAAGGGCGGTGGCCTTATGGGTAACCTGAGAGGATGTGATGTATACTTCATGGTGTGCTTCATGTGTATGGAGGGAGGCAGCTTTCTCAGGGAGTCATGGTGAAGACAGCAGGCAGCAGAGACTGATGATAGTCAGCAGGATTCAGTGTCTAGAGAAGCTCAGGACTACTGTTAAACCTCATGAGTTGTGGTGAAGACTGCAATAAAGCCATTGTTGGTAAACGGCACCTGAACGCCTCGCCATCCTTCCCTCTGCAGAGTGATCCGGGCTGCTAGAAGCTAGTTAGCAGCTAATAATGAGCTAAGGTAAAATTAATGTTAATCAGCCAGCATGTTCCCAACTACGGTTCGGAGCCGGTAAACTGTCACTGAGAGAGGTAACACTGTGGTTCAGATCAAAAACAGCCCTGAGAAAGCCCTGAGAAAATTGCAATGGGCTGCGTTGGTGAGGGGCATTCAGCTACTGGTGAAACAATAAAATCCACAAGTTTGAAAGCAGATTGGAAAACACTGCAGTGCACAGTGGTTTATGACAGTGGTTCTCAACCAGCAGTCCTTGAGGGTCTTTCAAGGGGTTCCCAGACAAATGGGGAATATTTATTTTTTACTATTTCATTGACTATAGAAGTGAGCCCAGTGAGATTAAGAGTCATAAGAGTGACTATTCTGAGGATAGTATTCACTTCCTTCTCTGTTATCTCCTCAACTATAACTGACAACTTCAAAATTATGATCTTAATCATTTCAAACAACCAAAATCTTGTCAGGTGGAGATACATGAAGAGATATCTTATCAAATGGGGGTCTGCGGCCTTATGTGTTTCAATTTAGAGTCCCTGAGACAAAAGCGCTTTAGACCCACTGGTTTGTAGTATTAAGGAGACTACAGAGACATGCAAAAAGCCACAGAGTCCTTAAGACAAGAAAGGTTTGGAACTACTAGTTTATAGTGTTAGACGGACTACAGAGATGTGAAAAAAATCCACAGAGTCCTTGCAGAGAGATAAGAGAGGAATTGTGATGCAACAGACGGATGTGGCAGCAGGCTTTTCATCCTGCCTTCAAGTGAGGCGGTTTAAAGAACACTTTTCGCTTTAGACGTGGTCACCAACATGTCCTACAACCTTGTTTATTTTACAGACACTGAACGCTTTGAAAGTGTCAACTGCAGTACAGAAGGATTGATGTTTACTGTAGAAGAGAGAAGTACAGGGACAAAACCTGTGGGTGTTAGAGGAGCCACATAGGGCTGGACCTGCTCTCTGACGGCTTCAGTGTCAGTGGGGTGCTTTGAAGTTCTGCTCTCTAAACAAGAATTCCCAGCTGGAGAACGGTGTAGTCTGACAGCACGAGCTGGTATCGCTGTGAGAAAGCACCACTCTCACTGTGTGAAAACCAAAAATAGGATGTTTTTTATCAATCTCCAACTGCAGCCACAACCATTATTCTGCTCCTGGTGAGACTGAAGGGGGTGTGACTACCTGGCAATACAGCACAGAACAACAGCATGAGCAGATGTTGCACTGAATTAAAAACATCTTTTTACAAAAAGAAGTTAGATAAATGCAGACAGATGTAAGTCATTTACACTGTGAAATATTTAGTTAAAAATATGCTGTGAAATGAAGAGATTTTTATTTAGTCAGATTATCATCTAGTGCATTTTTTTCTTCTCATCATGAATTGATTTAATCACCTTCTGCCACCTTATTAATCATGTTTAACACCAAATTGTCATTTCATCAATATAGATATATTTCATTTACAGATAACCAAGGGTGTGGTGCTATTTGTTTAGGCACCAGAGCGCACCCATGATACGGCACATTTCAAATGTGGCTCATTTCAAAAGTTAAGTTACCACTGTTCTTACAGTGACATGTTTATGTACACTAATGTATGTGCATAAGTCAACCATAACTACAAAATGAAAGAATGTTTTGTTGCCCTTTATCTTTACAAGTTCACAGTTATGGGCAACCTTTAATGTGGAATTTCTTTCCTTACGTGTCACTCAATGCATGAATTGTTGTCGGGAATCAGTCAACATGATTGAAACATGATTCTTTAATGTCAATATGATAACCAGACCATTCCTTGTGTTTTTATTATCTGTCTTGTATGACAATCGCCTTAGAGATGATTGAATATTCAAAAATAAAAACAGTACAGAAATTTCTATCGGATTATGCAAACTGTGAATATTCTATTCTTTCACTTGGAGAAAAGAAGTGGCAAAGCAACATAACTGTGCACTCTTGCAGCATTACCCCCCTGCAGATAACAACTATAGGGAAAATCATAACAAACCTAGCTTAAGTATTAGCTGAGGCTAACCGTGGCTATCTCATAATCTTGCATTTACATGATATTCCTCCATTCTTTCATTTTCTGTAACTGATTATCCTGTCAGGGGTCACGTGGGGCTGGAGCCTATCCCAGCTGACATTGGGCGAGAGGTGGGGTACACCCTGGACAGGTCGCCAGACACATCACAGGGCTGACACATAGAGACAGACAACAATTCACACTCACATTCACACCTACGGACAATTTAGAGCCACCAATTAACCTGCATATCTTTGGACTGTGGGAGGAAGCTGGAGTACCTGGAGAAAACCCACGCTGACATGGTGAGAACATGCAAAATCTGCACAGGAGGGCTCCCCCACCCCAGGGTTCGAACCCTGGTTACATGCTATAGTTCACTTAATTTATCTGTCTAGTTAGCTTTGGCTTGGTTTTCAAGTCTGCTTTGTAGTTACGGCAGATTTTCTTTTAAAGATTATTTTTATGGCTTTTTTTGCCTTTATTAGACAGGACAGTATGAAGTGTGAAAGGGAAGAGAGAGGGGTGATGACATGCAACAAAGGGCCACAGACCCTCAGATCCCTGGTTGCGACAAAGAAAACAAGGACACTGCCTTTGTAAACAGGACACCCACTCTACCCACTGAGCTAGGTTACTGCAAACAACACATTTCTGTGGCATAATATTTTTACATAGTCAAGTAAAACAGATATAAAGTCTGATACAGGTTACGATTAACCGATAGTCTACATGTTGACCACATATATTTGAAGGGCACCATACCTGCACACCTGACATCTGGGAAGTGGCAGGCATAGTTTGATTGCTGTGGTCTCGCACATTTATTACTTCCTTATTTAAGAACTAAAATCCTCATCATACAAACCATGTAACAAGGTGTTATCAGCATGTGTAATGAACTGTTTAAACAACTCCCCTTCCTGTTTAAATGGGTGCTTCAGCACAGACATTCACATCCAGTATTTACAGTTAAGCCTGTAATTTACATCAGCTGACACCTTTGATGTCAGCTTTTATGTGAACATGCTACTATGTCGCTTAAACATCATCATCATCTGGAGTGTTGATTTCAGTGATGGAGGATGAATGACTGAGTGTGTTTTAGAGTCACAAAAAGAATTTGAAAACAAGGACATGTTGGCAAGCTAAAAGATTATTAAGTGCCTTTGAGACAGATCGGTCCCTTTAGTGGGCCCATTTTATGTTCACTCAGGTCATGCTGATGCTTATCACTACGTCAGTGCTGCGTTTAGCCTATTAGAGACACTTCACAACACCAGAACAACATGTCACTTGCTCAGATTTGCCAGCAGGAGCCGAGGATTGCCCGAGGAGCTGAGGAGAGATTGGGTGTCACAAAAGGTGACTCACATGGACGTCGCTTCAGGAAAAGAAACTCCCTGTGACTTAGCGCATACGTTACTTTATCTACACACACCCAGACTCAAGACACAAACTTAACAATGACACACATATCTTGTTCTTCATGGATCCTTTCAGGTGAAGCCACCGTGGAAACTCCGGAGGTGTTTCAGTCTTAAGAAAGGAACAGAGTGCCAGAGTGTTACACTGATGGATAGAGCATAATGACTGCACTGATATAGTTTCCTGTGAAATCTTCCTCAATAAATGAGTAATTTGGAAGATAGTGGGCGAGAACAGAAAGGTGTAATTAGATCACAGCAAATATCTACTAAATATATCTGCAAATAAATTTTATCTCATTAAACTACTTTGGCTTAATTATTATACTATGACAATAACAATAGATTTAATTTCCTGACTATGTATCTGCCCGAAAAGAAGAAATTAGCTCTCGTATATAGCAGACATTCATTAAATTGACTGTACTTCCCATGAGTAGATTTAATCAATTGATTAAAAAAAAAGAAAAGAAAAACAAACTTGCACAAGTGAAATGATAATAATCTATTAATAATCTATTAATAGTCTTTGAACACTTATGATTGACAGAGTTTGGTGACTCTGGAGTGGCTGGAGTCTAATCACTGTCTGTGATTTAACACACTGTGGAGCTAAAATAAAAACATGATGGTCTGTTATTAGATGATTTCACTCTGTTGGAGGCTCAAAGTCATTTTTATTATATTGCACAATGCAAACAATTTAACCCTGCTGTGCTTCACATACAACAAATATGAACACATATTTAAATATCCATAAAAAGAAAGAAAATCATAAAGATAATTAATTTCACGTGCACCCACACAGACCCAAAGAAAGACGGATAGTCTGCTGGAACTTTCTAGGACCCAGTTATAGTGTTTACTTTGAACTTTTTTGACTGACATGTCATCTATCGGCCCACTGGATGAAATTCAACTTGTTTGCTAAAAGTTGCTTGTTGGGCAATTTGTGTAATTAGCATAATTAGCTCATTATCAGCTAACAAGAACAGAATCAAAAATTGTTTTGACTTGTCAGACTTCTCAGATTAAGTTATTATAATGCTCTGCATAGTGCATATAAAAGAAAAAGAATATATAATAATATAGTAATATAATATAAAAGAATTTCTAGCCTCACCATGGCCTCGTTAGCATAATCAGCAATAACAACATCATATTCAATGAAAATTAAAAAGTGGTCAAATATTGGCTCAAATTAAGTAATTTGGCTGTTTGATTGTTTTAGTTTAGTCAAGTTAATTTGCACATGCATGTTTGGAAAATACAGGAAAAAGAAATTAAAAGCTAAATCATTGTGTAGTAGAAGTTAGAAGCCAAAAATGGCTTATGGAGACACCTCTCTCATTATATAACAGCAATCATACATAAAAAAAGAATACAAACAAAGACTGCATAATTGAATAAAAGTTCCAGACTAAGAAGTAACACAAAAATGTTAAAGATTTACAATTTACAAATTAAAAAAATGCAAACAAATTAAATGACGTGTCTTTGCAAGTCTTTGTTTTTTGAATAAACAATAATGTAGATGATGATTGAAGAGATGGAAGAAGGTTGTTCCAAAGAGATGGTCCTCTTTATTTCAGTGAATATTGATTAAGAGAAGTCCGACAATATGGAAGATAAAGGTCCTCCGAGTGTCACGTGAAATATGAGTCAATGTCTGAGGAAGACTTAAAAAAAGTTCTGGCAAGTCATGAGTGAGTGATACATATTTATATATGAATACACAAGTCTGGTAAATGTTCACATTATAAATTGATAAAACTTGTTATTTTCTAAAGACAGAAACAGATGATTTGCATTTTTTAGCAAAGCTTGTCACCCTCAAAAATTCATTTTGAACTAAAATCTCATAAAGATTAGTGGGACTGTTTGATTGTTGGCGTATGTAACTCAGAATCGACTGAGTTTTGTGGATTCTTAGAACTGGTCATAGTTGGTTATACTGAGCATTGCAGGTATGTAAACTTCTTTGCACACCAGCTAATGTTAGAAACACCTCATTATTAGCAGCTCTGAAACTCAGACCAAAACTGTGTCACAAACATCCACACTCCTGTTGCCATTCTGTCTTTCATGTCGCGGTCTCTTTGTGTGCAGTTACACACCTACTTATTATGCTACTGAGGAAAGGTTGCATGATTTAGTTATGGCAAAAGATGGATTTCTGGACCTTTCTAAGTTGACTAAAGGCCAAAATCTATCTATTTCCTGATTTTGAGCATATTTGTTACATAAATTATGCTAATTAGGAAAGGTTGCATGACTGCACCATGGTAACAGATGGATTTCAGGACATCACAAACATGGAATTAGACTTTTAGATTAACTTTCTAAGTTAATCAGGAGCAAAATTATAGCCATTTCCATTTTTTGGTAATTAATTATTGTTTTATATGCTAATTACTCAAATTACCCAACAGGCAGCTCTTTGCAACCAACCTTAATCTCCTCTGCTAAGACCACAGATAACATGTTAATCACAAAATTTCAAAGTAACAACACAGCTGGGTTTCATACAGGTCATATTGGGGCATCCAGTAGACTAAGACAGATAGAGAGATGGAGGCACTAGCTTCCCATAAGCCAGAGAGAACAGGTAAGTCTTAAACTTGCTTTTAAAACACAACACAGTTGTGATAATCCTATATCATCTCGCAGTGTGCTCAGAGTTGGCTCATAATAATAAAGATTTACTGCTGATCCTGGGTGCAGTTAGGGGACCAGTGTCTGACGATCTGAGAGTTCTGTAGGGGTTGTACGCTCAGAAATGGTCAGAAATGTATTCAAGAGCTAGATCATTGAGAGATTTGTAAACAGTGAGCAATAATTTGAAATGAGTTCTTTATTCTATTTGAAGCCAGTGAAGTCATCCAAGTGATATGTTTGGTATTTCTCATCCCCCTGGCTGCAGCATTTTTATTAAGTTGGGGTGGTCCCACAGTTTTTTGGGGAAGACTGGCAAAAAGTGCATTACAGTAGTCTAGCTTAGAGGAGATGAATGCGTGAAGTCTTCAATGTTTGACAGAGGAAAGTTAAAGGAATAGTGTGACATTTTTGATCAGTGCTTATTGCGAATACCACTTTCACTGACTGTAAATATGAGCTACCTCCAGCAGCTGGTTAGCTTAGAATAAAGGTGAACTGTTGTTTTTACACTCAGTTTTTTGTACAGATAAGCAAACGAGATACCAAATGTAAATTCATGAGTTTAAGGAGCATTTTGTTACCCCTGACTTCCACTCATAATGCTAAGCTAAGCTAGCCCAGCCCAGTCACCAGAAGAAAATGCTGGCATTGTACATTTCTGCAAAACAAAGAAGCTATGTTTCTTATCAACGTTTCTGAGGTGACATAGTTCTGAGCTGTCTTAGTCATCAGTGGGTGGAGAGGATGGTGGATGGCGTAACAGGTTGTGAACTGTAGGCGACTGCAAACCACTGTTTGAGAGCAACAGACAACAAAACCAGTTATGTTTTATTAACCTGTCGCTGCTTTTCCAGCTGGACTGTGCCACAAAAAGTTGTTTTTTGCAGAGACATCATTTCCAGCTGCAAGCTGATTTAAAGGTATTTAAAGCCAAAGCATGTTCTTTTCCTAAACATAACCAAATGGTTTAACCACTTGTTAACCACAGCAATGTTCAAACATAAAGAAACATAAAGTTTGAATGTATCCTCTACATAATAATGTACAAACATATTCCTGGTTTGCAGAAATGTGCAGTGCCAATATTTTTTCTGGTGATTGGATTGGTAACCTGCTGCTGGCTGTAACTTCATATCCAGCAAACCAAAATGAGTTATACTGAACGTCTCATCTAACTCAGTGCATAAGTGTATTTCCTAAAATGTCAAACAGTTCCTTTCATTCAGACATTCCTTGAATGTTTTAGCTCTCTCTCAGCCAGAAGCTACAGATTGGAAGTGTCTGTGAAAATCACCTGTGCAGTGTGTGTTTGCATGTCCAAGCAGTTAGTGGTGAGGTCAGTGTGTGTGTCACAGTCAGTGTGAGGGCTGGTGTCGTTTAACCAAATGTTATTTAGAGCCTCAGGATAGTCCACACACAAACCTGGACTGACCTGAGAAATGCTTTGGGGCTGATTGTAGAGATTCTCTGAAGCTGGATAACGGCCAAACACTTGAGTTTCTCCACCACTGGAAGGTTAAAACATTCCTAATGTCACACTGGTGCCTCACGGAGAGCGCTGGTGTCTGATTAACACTTCTGAAGAAGTGATATTTAATTTTAAGGGGTGGATTGAAGAAAACTTTCACACACAGGCGCAATAAATGAAAAAGTAACAGCTAAAGAAAAGAAAAATCCATCTCCAGTAAAAATGACTTGAGGATCTATTACATATTTGTTGTTTTCAATTTTATATTTTCATTATAGCAAATTTGTACCTGTAGCAACATCCTTCAGAATCTCAAGTTAACTTTTTCAAAGTGTTGCTTATCTCGTGAATAGAATGACAGGAAAACCACGGTCCAATGATAAGATATGAATTGTGCTTGTGTAGAAAGGTTTCCTGAAGGCTTCTCAAAAGAAAACGTGTAATTGCCTTCACAGTTTTCTGAATGTATCTGTGCAGTGTGTGTCAGCAGTGGAAATGTTTACCATAACAATATGTGCCTTTGAACACAGTGAACGACAAATCAAACACATAAAAGTGAAAAAAAGGTAGAAAACTTAAAATTGAATCTGTCTAAAACATATTAAACTTTGCACAAATGCACAACATCTACTGTAAAAATATTAACAGTCACAGTGTGACACATTGCGACACACCCATGTCTCATGTGTTTCGCAAAATTAGTCATTTTGTGCCTTCCTGAAAAGCCACCCGCAGCATTTTCTGCACAATAAATGCAAACCAGATATTCATGAGCACGACAAACATGTCTCATTTAACGATATATTTTTCTATAGTGTGAGAATGTCAGCCACTGAGCATGGTCAAACTAACCCTGCTTGTGCCTTTAGCTTTCAAGTGACTTGTTGTAGTTCTTGTGAAATGACTTTAGTCATCACAGCTTTTCCCTGCAAGATCGCAGATGTTACATAATGAGCCAGTTTCTCAAGAGGCGTAGTGAAAGCTGACCAGACAAGAAGAATGCCCGATGTCACCAATATGACGCATGAATACACTTGTGTTTTATTCAGTCCTCCTGTGTGTAAGATTTCACAAAATAAGGCAAAGGTAATGGAAGAAAACTCACTAAACCTCCAGCGTGTTAAACGTCTGAGCGTTCCTGCCTATGAGGACATCTAAGTGCTTTTTTCTCTCCCTACAGATGCCAGAACAGCTGTGTCGCCACCACAGTTTGGGTAGGTCCACCCTGATATTTCAGCCACATCTGAAGAGAGATGAAAGTGACTAATGATCCTGGGTTTATTTAAGTTTATTTAGGTTTGTGGGCATCATGTTTTTGAGGAATGTCTGCATGCAACACAAGTGTGTCATTTGAAATGGTCCTATAAATTGATTTTGCCCCCTGTTGCAGTTTAAGAAAGACAAAGCACATGACTGTTGAAGCAAAATCACACATTATTGTCTCAGTTTGGGTAAATTTCACAGCACGGGACTGAAAGTCTTGATGAGGTCCAGTCATTATCCCTGAAGCATTCATCAAAGCCTCTTTATGTCTGTCATTATCTTGATTTTCGTCAGTGTGCACTTTGTCCCTGAAGGGAGGAGGGGAGTGGCTAAATGTCTCAAACAGGTTTATGGCTGCCTGTGAGCAAGTTTCGAGCCAGAGCATTTGCATGTCAAAACTGGAATCCACACCCTCCATCTGCAGACTGCTTATCATGTTGAGACACCTCCTCGTCTTTGTTTCTTCCAGCTGGCAGTCTCTCCAAATATTGAGCACAAGCTGAACATATATAAAACTAAAAAGGATATTCTGGGAGCAGTCAAGAGGATTTTCACAAAGGTCACAATCCAAATGTAAGTTACTGTTGCTGAGCAGAAGATAACGTAGCTATGACGCGTGTTCAGAAAGAAGCAGCGGCTCTGTGAGAATATGAAGTGCTTTGGTTTCCAAATGAATTCTCTGAACAGCGGGAGGTGTGTGATAAATTGTTTAAGTAAATATGCTGTTTGTACAAGGTTATGGAGTGCAGTGTAGGTTATGATTAGATATGCTGCAACAACAGCCGCTCTATATTTCTTTAACAGTTTGGCAGAGTTAATGCAGACCTCAAAGAATCTTTGATGATGTAAACATGAGATAGAACAGCAGCAGAGTCTATAAGAGAGCATAATATACCTGAAAAATAAGAGGACATTGGGGCTAGTTATGGGGACTCATTTTTAGTGAACATTTTCTACATAATACCGGCAGTGTTAAACTCACCTGAAAGTAGAAGTTCACACAAAGTTTCCGGTGTCATATAACCACCATAAATCACAGAGTTAACTTGTTTCTCAGCTCTCTTGACATTCAGATGTAACAGACACTAAAGTGACAAGCTTGAATATTTAAAATGTCACCTGTCTCTGTCTGACTTTCAACCAGTGAGGTTTGATTTGTAATGTCAAATATCACATTATTTCACAGTGTTTTAAATCAAAGTAGTGAAATTAAATCTTAAGACAGGTTCCATACTCTATGAAGACTTTTCCACAACCTTGCTTCACAAGAGTTTGTGTCTTTCTATTCGGTGAATTATTGTAACGCATATAAGCTGCATTTTTAGTCCTCTTTTTCAAGACATTAATTAACAAAGGTTTTAGTTGACCTGTGACAGCCCGTTCTCATTTTCCAACTCAGATACCAAAGCACAAAGGCACTTTTCACGGCAGTTTGAAACACATCAGGCGGCATCAGTTAGAGGCCAACAACCGAACCCATCCAATACTGCCGGTTTGTCAGTGGACATCTGATGCTGAAAAACAAAGGCACCTTTCTTGGTGTTATGAAACACACCGGACCAACTACTGTAGTATAAAGAGCGAGAATGTCCTTGTAGGGTGAGCAGGAGGGGTGATGGATGGGTCAAACAAAGTCTAGACTTTCATCCCAGTGGTGTAATTGTAATAACGTAGTGTAGTAGAAGTAGTGTGTAGCATGCTACAGTAGTGATGAATGTCACGTGACAACCTGTACTTAATATAGGCTAAGCCATGATGTTTTTTTCTTAGCCTAACATGTGCTCTTGTTGCCTAAACTCAAGGAAATAAATGTAAAAATGAGGCATTTTATGTATATGTATTTCAAGACTAGCAGAAACTGTACATTTCCTGTGAAAACAAAGTGTATTTTAAGAAGACATAATTCATGTAGCAAGTGCAAGTTGACAAGCTGTCCCAGAAAATCCGAGACAGACGCAGGATGCTACCTACCGCATCATATTTTGACATATGAGAACACACTGTCGATGAATCAAAGTGTAAAAGTCCCGTTTACATACAACAAAAAAAACTCTTACAGAATGTGGAAGAAACATGCCATTGACTTTTACCGGTTTTACTCCACCTTAATTCAGGTGAACTACAGGTGCAACAGTAACATTCTCCCCTTGGGCATTAACAGCTAAGCATCGTCTAAATCCTGACTTTGAACAGGTTCAGCGTCTGACAGTGATGATGAGTCAATTTTCATGATGTGGCTTGTTGGAAGCAAATTTAATTTTTTTTATAACGTGGAAATAACAGGCAGGTAAGGTGCTGTGTATTACTGTTACAGTGGTCTTATGGGTAGAAATAAAGAGCCAACATAGTGGAGAACGTAGGCCTCTCAACAGCTGGTACACCCAATCCCAATGTAAACACATACTAAAACCTTTATAAAAAGGTAGGCACACAAGGTCCTGTTCAACTGCTAAGAGGTGAGTAAAGATTGAGTCAAGCTGATAATTAATTCGTAGTTCCTGGATAACTTTTTTTAACTTTTAAATTAATTAGTTTATCAATATTTTTTGCCATTTATGACGAATATAGCCTTTTAAGTATATCTAAACATGACACACTGGTTCACTGGCAGCGTATTTATCTGTTCTGTTCTCATCTTATCATTATCTACTTTAAAGTCTGTGATCCAGTGTTCAGGAAACACTAGTTAGATATTCATTAAATTAATCAGCACTTAGTTCCTGTTTGGTTTCTCAGGAATGTCTTCACTTTACTGTAATAAGTTACAGACTGTAACACCCATTTGTTTCATATATACCATGGAAAACGGAAGTGATGTACTTAATTAATTAGTGCAGCTTTTTGTGTTTAACAGCTCAGACTGTAGCAGTTAACAGTATAACCTTTCCATGTGTTGTGTTACAGTTTAACAGCATCCCAGCTGCCACCAGACTTATTGGCTGAAATTAAAACAAGGTCGAAAATATTTTAAATATGTAATGATGTTAGAATTTCACATTGCGTGGACGCTAACATTACGTCATTTTACAGATGTTGGGTTTTGTTCTTGGTCAAATTGACGCTGGCATTAAGTGTCGTGCTGAAATTGAAGTGTGGTTACCCGACGTCACAACCTAAATTCAACCAAATATCAACATCTAACAATGTTGGAGGCCAGCTGGAATTACGTGTACTTTATTGTAGTTCAGAGGAGCTGTAGGTGCCATTCAGAGCATATTTAGAGTCTGAGCTGGGATTGTCTGCACACAGCTCTCAACATGGAGGTGGCTGAGCCAGTGGCTAGTGGTGAACAGTGCTAACAACAGTAACAGTGCCGACAGAGCTTACAGTGTTAACCTGGGAGGGGATAGCAGGGTGGGCGCTATGCTTTTGCATAGCGTTTGCTACTGTGTTAGTGTTCTGAGTATCTCACACAGAACCTTTAACATTATAACCTTTCCATGTATTACATTACACTTTGCCTCATTACACTAAACCAGAGCCAGTCTCTCAGCATTTCCCACCCTGTAATGTTTGTTCTCTGATCCTCTTACATCATGTCGTTGATTTTCATTGTCTTTGACAGGTGCTACTGAAACAGCGTGGAGCGATGGAATCCCCAGAGTTTTCCCTGCTGTCGTCCTTGAGGGGAGACTTAAAATCAGAGGAGTTTATCCAACCCCACTATAAGGAGGCATATCGCCTGGCAATTGATCGCCTGGTGAGCGGCGGCAGAGACAGTTACCTCGAGTTCCTCAAGGGAGAGCGTATCGGGAGCTTCCTCTCAGAGGAAGAGCTTCGCTTCATTACTGAAAACGCAGAGCAGCTCCCGCCTCAAAATCACGCAGAGGAAATCAATGGCTCACCAGACAACCAATCATCCTCAGGGACGTATTGGCCTGTCCACTCGGATGTGGACACGCCAGATTTGGATTTGGGATGGCCGGAGGTCATGCATGACAAACTTCAGACAAATATAGATCTGCTCTTCCATCCACCCAGACAAAATAACCCCACCATCAAAGAGGTGATCCGAAAGCATATTCAGGATGCAAGACAGGTAATGAAAACTGCATGCAACAATGTACTAAGACAAAATAATAAAAAAGCTCTGATGTGGCATACAAAATGATAATGCTGTCTCTCAGAGCAGCAAAATGTCTCAGACGTACTGATTTTCCACTGTGTTTAATCTGTGTTCTTCTAAGGTATGTCATAAGCACTTTTCGCCCTCAAGGCATGTCCACACATCTTTGTTGCTCTTAGTTTCTACGGGTAAGGAGTGTCTGCTGGGGTTGTTGAGGTCAAAATCTGGTTTTGCAACTTACCATTATGGAAGTGTGGGAATTACATTAATATGTAGAGTCAGATCCTTGACACAGTTAACGCCTCAGTTAATCCTCAAATTGTGTCATGATGACTCAAACTAGTTTTGTGGCTCAAAATTGTGGTGAGTAGACAATTAGTATTCTATGGTGTCTTTACACTCTTGTTGCAGCTGCACTGACTCTTATTTAAATCAAGTGAACTTCAACAGCAACAGACTAACAGGAACGTTCTGGAGAGAACAAAATATCAGCTAAAAACAGCTAATGAAAGGCTTTCCTCTCTTCCACGCAATTGCAACCAGTACACTGTTGAAAAAAAAAATCCCAAATAAATGCCAATAAATATGACCTGAGATGCAAACCCTGTCTTTTTGAGGGTGGAATAATGTTTTTTAAATTTACCCATTTTGGGGATGTTGCATTGGCTGCATGATTAAGAATGACTAACATATGGTTCATCTGAGCAGAAAACCTCCTACACAGGAAACTAAAGGAAGGAAAGAAATGAGTCCAAACAGTATATAATAAAGCTAGACATGATTTCATCAGAGAGCTCATTACATGTTACTGGAACACAGTATGATGTTGATTCTTCGTAACATTCAGTGCTTTAACTCCACTGCGTAGTCATACACAGAAACATGTTCCAGGAGTGACATGAATGAATTTAGGATCAATAAATATTGTAGTAATTGTAGAGATGAAAATGTTTATTCTGTTTTTCTCCTTTGATTCTGTATTGATATCAGTGAAATCACTAGTCCGATAACAGTGTTTTGGTTTTGGCTTCACTTTGAGTTTTTTATCACTTTCCAGCTGTCAGACTGACATTAATTATTCATGTTCATAAATGACAGCTGGCAGTGTGTGTTCTTCAACAGGTCATTCATAGGTTGAACAAGTGCAAATGGCTTAAATGCACTCCAGTCTTTGGCACATCGGACTGCTGATGATCTATTCACTTTGTCCTTGCAGGTCGTTGGCATTGCGATGGATGTGTTCACTGACGTAGATATATTCAAAGAAGTTGTCGATGCCTCTATACGTGGAGTCCCTGTTTACGTGCTTTTGGATGATTCCCATCTGAAAAGTTTCCTCACAATGGCTGAAAGTCAAGATGTCAAAATTCAACAGCTCAGGGTGAGTATATGATATAAAACATTCGATCAATTTGAACTGACTTGTGATTCTAACATTACGGTTACACATCTGGCAAAGTTATTAAATTTCTTTCTTTTTGTGGTTGTTGTTGTTTTCTAATGAAGCATGAAGCATCATAAGAAGCTAATGCCTAAAAACACATAAAGCAGTGGCAAAGTGCGACTCCCTGCAATAATTACATTCTTCTGCAGCTGGGAGGCGTGTTTGAGTCTAGGCAGGAAGAAATTCATTGTAACAAAGGTCAACATGTCGCAGGAGTCACATGACTCTGTTTACCGACTGGCTGCAGGTATTCTCTGGTTGCAACTTGGACTGGCCACTGTAGCTTTCCATTACATGGAAGCTCTCCACAGGCCACACTTTGCCGCTGCTCGGTGTGTTTTTGGCATAACATTTGTGAATGGCATATTTTGAGGGGTCTAATGTTAAAAAAGGTTTGACCTTCGGGGAATACACTCATTCCACCTCCCGACCTCTCCGATCTGGTGACCAATCACTGCTCTCTATTCCACGTACTCAGTTCAAAACTAAAGGTGATCGAGCATTTTCTGTTGTTGGTCCTAAACTGTGGAATAGTCTCCCACTTACAGTGAGATCACCCCCGTCTATTGATACATTTAAAAACCATCGTAAGACCCATCTCTTTCCTTTCGCCTTTTAATAATCATCAGGATGACATACCTGACCACACTGCTTCACAGGTTTCTCCTGTGTTTCATTTTGTTGTTTGTGCAATGCTTTTTGTGTTATGATGTTGTCAAAACATTGTATGGTCTCATTAATTTTACTTATATTCTCCCTTATTTGATTGTTCCTGTGTTTTTTATTTCTTTGTGAAGCATTTCAAATGTTTGAATGTGCTCTTTAAATTAATCTGACTTGACTTATTCTGTGCAGAGAATGAGATGAGACGATTTATACCACCCTTATGTTTATACAGTGAATACAAAGCTGGGAATATTAGCTTAAAGCTTAAGTCTAGAAAAACAAGGACACTCTCCCTAAGGGTAAACAGAACAATAACACCTTGTTAAAACCACTGTTTGTCATTTTTAGACTTTGTTTGTTATGCAAATTAAACAACAACTAAAGAAAGTATATAAAGTGGTAATTACTGAGCTTTAGAGGTTGTGGTAGGCATTTTTGTTACCTTTGGGAAGCATCATGCTAACTGTTCCCCTGTTTCCTGCTCATGCTAAGCTAAGCTAACCAGCAACACATTCTCTACCGACACTTGGTCAGTGGCCTTACACGTCAAACTATGACACTCTAGGAACCCCTCCAGCACCAGCTTTGGACGCTCAGAGACAACATGTCAATTTACACTATATTCATTGTGTCCCTAAAGTAAACTTCAGTTTTCACAGGAGTAGTTTCCGCTTGTTAAATGCATGCATAGCCTTTTCAAAATAAACTTTAGGTTTAGAAAAATAAACATCATGATTTGGCTTAAAATATCTACGTTTGTTACTAAAGAAATTCAACAATCCATGACATATGTAGTGCTGCACAAACTAGCTCACTACTGTTTTATTAAAATAACTTTACTCACTTTTGGTGTCACACAGGGCACAAACAGTGTGCTCCGGAGTTTGTTTGAAGCTCCCCTTCCTCCCACCCTATGCAGACTTTCTTGCTCTTTGCTCTGAGCATTGCTGCCACCCCCTGTCTCTCATATCACCATGAAAGGGTGCCTCCGTGCAACAGTATCTGATGACGGCCACTGACCAAGCGTCGGTATTTGACGAGTTGGTAGTAAGACCGGGTTGGTATAAAGTGATATTGATCTTCTTATCTTAACTTTCTGCAAGCAAACAAATAAGCAAATTTCCCAAAATGTTTAACTACTCCTTTAAACAGAGTGGACGCTATTGAGGGGATGCAAACTGGCATGTTTTTTGTGCAGTTTTATCTTTGCTTGCTGTGACCCTGAATTTATTTGCATACAAAGATGCAAATGTTGATCGAGTCTTTCATGACATAACCTTTGTAAAGACTTGACTGTTCAAAAGTCTTATATCACTCCTGGTTTCTCCTGTTTTTGCGGGTGGAGTCTTAATTATTTCTCTGCCCAAGAGACGCTACAGATTCAAACACACCCTATAATTTCCCATTAAGTGCATATTGCATGCCAGCAACAACAACAGCAACCGCAAACTGGGAACTCAACAAATGCAACATATATCAAAGCTTTAGGTTTAACTGCACAGTTCATTCCAGGCATTTATTTGATGACTGACATACTTATTAACTTCTGCTGCAAGATTTAACCGTGATACATATTTTTCTGACATTTTCCTGTCACCTCTCTAACCACAGAACATGAGGGTGCGCACTGTGAAAGGTCAGGATTATCTCTGTCGATCAGGAGCTAAATTTCATGGGGCGATGGAGCAGAAGTTTCTTTTAGTCGACTGCCACACAGCGATTTATGGCTCATACAGGTAAATCAAACAGGATCAGTGGTTGGGACTACTGAGACATAAACTAAACACACTCATAAAGCAAATCATTGCATTTACTGCAAAATTGCTGTCATCATTTCTTATTGAGGCCTTTTGAAGTAGTTGATTTAACTTTCTAGAAAATGTGGCAACATGAGCTGGAGTGAAAGTTTTTAAAATGATAATACTTGTTTTGCTTTGTGTCTAGTTCTTTGATCCATCTGAATAACAAATTAATTTGAACCCTGACAAATAAAGCAGCAATTTTATGGAGTGATAAATCACACAAGTCTCTTTTCTCTGCATTAAATTAATTAATCACCATGTTTTTGTGTTTGTTCGCAGCTTCATGTGGTCTTTTGAGAAGATACATCTGAGCATGGTGCAGGTCATCACAGGCCACCTGGTGAGGTCCTACGATGAGGAGTTTCGAACACTTTACGCCCGGTCAAATGTGCCTGCTGAACTCTGCCCAGCAGAGGGTTTGTTCCAACGCAATGGGCCACATGGACGACAGATTTTGCCAAAATCTCATTCCGCCCCCAAAATTGAGCGGAGGGACCAGTTGAGGCACACACTGGACACAGTCTATCGAAAGACCTGTGAGAGGAAACTAGGTGTGAGAGACCTCGAGGAGAGGCTCTTTGAAGAAGAACAACATGAGCTCAGGCCCTTGAATGAGAATGGGATCAGCGGTCAAAACCACATACCCCAATTTCAGTCTGCAGAGACAATGGACTTCTTAAAACGGCACAGCTATGCTGGGGAGATTCAGGATGGATTAATGGCGCAGAACATCAGGCCCAGAGCAAGCAACTGGAATATCTCCAGAGAAACCGGAAACAATTACCCCATGGATAATTACTTACAAGTGCAACAGATGCACAGAGGTCAAAACATGCGGCAGTCGTACAATGGCAAGGACAAACAGATTCTGTCCATGCAGCAGAACATGCCAACACTTGAAAATACATCCAAGTCGTTTATGCGCACATTGAGGATTGAGTCCTACCTCAAACACCCTGACGTCCCATACGGGGACTCTTGTGATTATTTAGACCAGTTTGAACCACAGGACAAAGCAAACTCCTTCATGCAGGGAAGGATGAGGTCTTCCCTTGTTTTCAGGTCCACCATACCAGAGCACATAGAGCCAAACAGGCACTTTAACAACTCTTCCACCAATGTCAACGCCTCAGCAACACACAACACTCCTATGCACTACTCATCCATGCAGTGGAATCCAGTAGCAGTAGCTGAACACAGAATGAGTAATGAAGAGTTCATGTTAAAGAGGAAAAGTCTGCAGATTTTGGATGACGATCGGAATAATGCAGGTTACGGCCCTGGTAGAAACGCTTACAACTCCATATATGCCAGCTTAGGCCGAGCTAAAGGTGGACACATGATCACCAACCCAGACATCCTGTCAGACAGCTGGCAAAAAAGGCACAGCGTGGCAGATCCAAGATCAAACACTGAGTACGGACATGAATCCTCCAGTCACATGTATGGAGCATTTGCAAGGATGCAAGTGAACAGAGGCACAGCAGGGATGCATGCACCTAATGGAGGATACGGGTCAAATCTGAAAGAGGATCAGAGATCTGCCTCTCATTATGATGTCAAGAGCATCACAAGTACAAAGAGCCCTGGTACTCCTGTTTGGCAGGAGCCGCCATCCAGGACTGTGTCTGCAGCAGCCCTGGATGTGAATAACAAGGATTTGTCAGGTAAATCCCACAGCTCCCACCATTTCCTGAAGAAGAGTTCCAAGAAATTAAAATCGTTACTCCACATACCAGAGAAAAAAGAGGATTCAGCTGAAACGCCGAGTCTGAAGTCAGGCTGCAGCACAGACACCATAACAGCTGAGGATGAGGAGAGGATGTCACGTGGAGGAAGACAACTTTACCAAAGCACAACCAACTCTATCCGGTCAGAACACCAGGGGACACGGATGGAGGACAACCAGCTAAAATCGTCAAGACCGCGATTTACAACTGAGGAGCACCAGAATCCAACGCAAGTCTCTCTCACTAAACCTGCTGCAGAGAAAAAAAGCAGCATTTATGACAAAAGCGCAAGGCCTTTCCTTGACTCAGCGAGCTGGAGCAAGGAACGAGGCGTAGACACTCGCATTTACAGCAGATTTGAGCCTCTCTGCTCATTTGAAAAGAAACACTCCATGCTTTCTGCACACAGCTTTGGAAATGCACACTCTCAGGAAAAAACCAAAGGCCTTCCCAAAGGTGAGACAGCTATTGAAAACAACATCACTCGAGCTGCGCGAGGGCACCATGAAAATAAGCTGGAGAGATTCATTCACAGAATGGGGAACCTCATACACAAGAACAAATAGTCTGGGGGTCAATACAGGTCACTTATTATCAATGCACATCTGACTCATATATTCTGAGAGTCGGTCTTTATTTCTGTTTACTTTGTAAAATGTTTTACGCAAACACTGTTTACATTTTGTTCATTTTGTTATTGTGTACAGATGCACTAAAAGGAAAATATGTTTTATATAAATACAGACTTTTATGTAACAAAATTGTATGTCGTCTTTATGTCTGTCTTCCACTGGCGTCAACTTAAAGCAATAAATTAAAACAACAAATGCTGCAGATGCATCAAGTAGTAGTTGTCAAAATGTCAAGATGGATAGAATTTATTGCTGTAGCGTAGGTGTGTGCACATACCAAACTGCTGTTGTTACTGCAGATATTCAGGGGATTACTGTGAAGGCGTCTCAGATGCTATCAGCATACAAGCTAACCACAGGTTGAAAAACATGCCAGCCTCAGACAGAAGCTTTATGAATGCTTTGAGGGTTACAATAATTTTGTAAAATGGACACAGCAGGATAAACTGGTTGCCAATTACAGGAGCTTTCCTCTGTGAAAGACATCATCTATCCGATGTTTGTTTTGTTCTATGGACAGCTAAACACCTTATGCACTATAAGTACAATCAGAATATACAATAGTCAGTGGCTGCTCAGGGAAGATTCAAGTATTTCATCTTTCATTTTTTACTCAAGGTGAAGGATTTGTGGGCGCACACAAAGCAACATAACCTCCAGTGTAAAACATATTCACACAAACTGGAAGAATTCAGATCCTCCATTCATAAATATATATTCTTTCCAGTTAGGTTATTAGTATGACGAGTGGGTATTTTAAACGCTAATTTTAATGCTGCTTGCCAGCCAGTCCCAGAGTGGTTCTCTGCATTTTGCCTCAACACTGCCCAATTTGTGGGGATGTAGTGGATATTTTTAAACACAGAACATCCTCTTTTATATACTTTCTCTTGATGAAAAATGCGGATGGTGAAAGTTATGGATAATGATTCACGTTTGTCTTCCTGTCCGTGGATGAACTATGTAAATGACATGCCTATTTTCTGGTAGAGCTCAGCCTTTGTCAGATTACACTTAAAACATATAGAAATGGGGATGGGGATGAAACGCTTGCTTTTAACATATTTTTGGACAAAACAAAAGTCTTCAAGACAATTCATTAGGAAACAAATACACACACAACAAAAAGCTGGTAAGCAGATGCAGCCTAATTAGTTTAAATAAAGAGGCAAAACACATGCCCAGGTGTAGATGTCATAATAAACTGTCAAAAACCCTGCATTATCAACATTTAATGGCCCGGCTCAATTTTCATAGCTGATTCAAGATATAAAAAAAATTCCTAAAGACTAAAAAGGAAAAAAGTATTTGATATGAGTCATTCATTTTTAGAATCTTGGTTTTTATTACTGGAATAAGCTCAGTACACATGTTTGACACTTGCCATCTGTAAGACTCTGCTGGTCACAGCAGTCACAAACCCTGTGCTTAAATGGCTCTGAAAATTACAGCCATTAGTGATTAAATTGTACTTATTTCCTTTTAATTAGTGTCTCTGTACAAGTACGGATATGTGGTGTAAGACAGTTGTTCAGCATCCATTAAAGCAAAGTAATGAGCAAAAGACACAAATATAGAGTTGTTACATCAATACTTTTGTCATCTAATTTATTTTATTACATCATTAATATAGAGAAGAGAGTCATATGGCTGGGTAATTAAATTAATTTTCTTCATGTACCACACAGCCCAGCCAACATTGGAAACTATACCCTGCGGTACATCCTCCCTGGCTTGACTCTCCTGTGTCTCTTTTACAGTTTTATCATATGTTTTATTAGAGGATATTGAGAGAGAAAAAAAAGTGACAATATGTTAATATACCTGTTTTCTAAATTCTTATATCTCAAGAAAAAACCCTTGTGCCTGAGACTCTGTGCTGCTGTAATGGACATGTAATAAAAAACGTCATGGCACCTTTTAGTATTTCTCAGACTCGATAGCATGTCAACAGCTGTAGGTGTCTGTTATGTTTGGAGTTTATGTACAAAAGAGAAAGCACAGAGATTTATAATTGGATACAAAAAAAAAAAGTGCAAATCCTAGCAAATCTCTTATTATAAAAATGTCATCTGCAGCAGAGGACATTCTGTTCCCTCGAGATTTCTTTTCATTTCTTTGAAGGACTCTTCTTTTCTCCTCTCCCACATCCATCAGCACATCACCTACAATCCATCATATCCTAAATTATAACACCTGAACCCGCATTCATTTTGGAGCGGTACATATTTATGTATTCCTGATCCATAGTTACTGAACTAATCTGATTTGTGTGTGTATGTGTCCAGTCCTATTCCACTGTGCTTTGTCAGAGATATAACTTTACAGGGTCAGTTCACCCCAAAATCAAAAATACAGATTTTTTCGTTTGCTGTCAGAGTGCTGGAGATATCAGCTTTAGAGCTGTCTGCCTTCTCTTGATTATAATGGAGCTAGATGGCACTCTGTTTGTGTTGCTCAAAGCGCAAAAAAAAAGAAAAAAAAAAGATCAAAACTTAAGATAATCCGCAGACTTTTTTGTGAGCAGTTTCACCTCAGAGAAGGAACTGTGCATCTCCCCATTAATGAGCTAATATTGTAGTTCCATTATATTTGACAGAAGGCAGACGTCTCTATGCAATGTATCCTTGTGTAACAGTTTGCATATCTTAAAAAATGCACAAACAACTGTTTGTATGACACTTAACGAATGGTGTAGTTAATTACTTAATATAAAGTTACATAGGTTAGATTTGAAAAGAAACATGATAACAACATACCTTAAAGGACAACTTCGGTATATGAGTGACTGACTGACAGCTGACTCATAGCACTCATAGCACTGGCGATCTGAACTGGTCAGTGGCGAAAAATAGCACTTTTAATGTGCAAACTTATATGGGACGCATTTGCCCCCGTTACTGTTTTAGCTTGTTTCGCGGCTCCCGGTTGCATCCGCCTCCCTCAATACTGAACCAATTTTAGAACGAGTTGTACCTATGAATCATACGCACACATACACATGGGGAAATAGAGCCCAGGTTGAAAAATACCGAAGTTGTCCTTTAAAGTAACTCAAAATTAACTTGGCTTTACACGGTCCAAACACCAATCTCCTGGGGGAAAGTCCTGTGTCTGTTTGACCCATTCACCACCTTAACCTGCCTCCTTAGGCAAAGGACAGATGATTTTTTGCTTGTTCACTCCTGTTAGAGCATTGGTCACGTGATCACAGCCTTCTTGATGACATGAGTTATACACAAATTACTGGCTCATGAGTTTGTGTGTTACATACGTCTTGCGGTGCATTACTCTTCATAGGTCTACATACAAACAATGCATTAGCACAGCCAGTTCTACAGCTGATATCTCCAGCACCCAGCAACTCACACAAAAACAACCAAGACTGATAATTAGCACTACAGGTAAGATGAAAAAATATGTATGTATGTTTGATCTGGGGGTGAACTGTCCCTTTAAACTTTTTCCTCCTTACAAGCTGACTTTCTTACAAAAAGCACAGAAAAACCTCTGAATCTCTTTTTAGAAGAGAGTTTTACCTCTAATATCACCAGCCTGAGAACCTAAGATGAACCCTAAACCACAAATAGCAGCACTACTGGAAACACATTCAATGGTGAAACACAATTTAACACAAACCCTTCACAATGATTGTGAAGAGCAGACAGGAAGTGATGAAATATGTATCAACATCAGCTGAACGGGTACTCTCACTGTCACAGTGCTGATTGAGTGACAGAGATCTTGTATGCAAAAGGCAGCAGTATACAGAGGAGACTGTTGTGGCGCAGCAGGCTTCTGCGTCACAGTTATTTTACTTTATCCCATCATATTAAAACAGATCCTATTGAATCCTATCTTTTCTTCACCTTTCATCTCAGAGCAGTAAGAGCTATATTAAGAATATATTCACCAACAATAGTCTCAGTATGGTGTGATGCAATGCAGCAACAAGACGTCCTCCTCCTCCGCTCTGTCACAGACAGATGCTCCTGCTTTGATGGCAGTCTTGATCTCAGTACAGAGCTGAACTTTTTGGATGCACCTTAAGCACATCTTCCATCTCCTGATACTGAGCCTGACAATGCTGCTGGCACTCCAGCAAGCCTCATTCAAATGCAGCTCATCAGCACAGTGGCTGAATGTAACACTTCTATTGTGGTGAACAGGTGAGATTGTATTGCTGTCCTTACAGCAGCTCCCACCTACACAGTCCCTGTCTTCTAACCACTAAAAGTTTTAGAAAACTAGGCAGGCAGCTGTTTCTGCAGTGGAGATCATTTCAAAAGGACAAATAAAACACAGTTCGCCTCTTTTTGTGTCTGTTTTTCACCAAAACCTGTTGCCAATATGGCACCACCTTCATACAACCTTTATGCACCAGACTGAATCACTACGCAGATTTCAGTGCCTCATTTTGGTGCTACTTAAATGCCTGAGCTGTTGATTAAAATATTTGCCCGTTGGTGCTCCGACACAGATGTTACATGCATCACAGCACATGCTAGTTAATATTACACTTGCTGTGATATGGCAGCAGGCTTTTGTTAGCTCGTAAATTAAACAGGTTTAAAATGCCTCAAGCTAAACGGTTTAATGTGCAGCTGTAGTTCACTGAATTCACCTTGGCAAATCTACCAAAAAAGGAGGTGTGTGAAAACAATATTTGTTTACTTGGTGTGTGTAAAATCTGTGACATGAAGACAATTTGTTTCCTACTTTTACCACATTATTCGAGGCATACTGATGTCAGCACGAATGCACTTAAGCAGAATTGAGAGAGTGAGTTGGGTGAAGAGATAGATGATGAGATTTAAGAGGAGAGTCTTGAAAGTGTGCATGATGTTCAATTAACTCCAGACACAATCTGATACAATTTAAAACAGTGCTTTGGCTGTATGACTCCAAGGACAGATTGCATAAGATTCCTGACGTTCCCCCCTCTGTAACAGGTGTAAAGAGGCAGACGGGACATTAACACATTCTCTTTGGACATGTCAGAAAATTGTTTACTAATTGGAAGAGTATATTTGAATGTTTCTCTGTACACCATCATATGATATGTGGATAAAAAAGTTGATGAATGTACTGCACTTAGAAAGGTCAAGGTTTTCTAATGAGAATAAGATTCAAATATTTATCAGAATTTGAAGCCCTGAACTCGAGTATGTCAAGGCTAGTTAATTGTAATGGTCTAACTGAGTAGCAGTGTACCCTCTATTCCTGTGTGTATGAAATTACTTTACCTTACTTTATTTCTTTATTGTCATTTTTATGGGGTACATAAAAAATGAAAAGCAGTTTAAAAGAAACAGTGCAGTAATTCATCAATACTAATAATTTAAAATAAGGCAGTGTGGCCCTTCAAATAGATAAATAATAATAAATAGCGGCAGGAATAAATGCTAAAATTTATATTAGTATTTGTTCACATATAAGTATAGAGGACAGCAGCCTTTGGTGTAATGTTTGTGCTTGTTTAGCAGTCTGAGCACAGCTGGGAAAAAGCTGTTTCTCAGTCTGGACCTCCTCGCCTGAATACTGTTATATATATATTATATAATATTGCTGTGCCTTTCTGACCACAGCTGTGGTGTTGTCTCTGGAGGGCAGGTCGTCCCTCAGATGGATCCCCAAGAAGTTTGTGCTCTGGACTCTCTCAACAGCAGAGCCACCGATGAATAATGGAAGATGGTGGGTCGGCGCAGTCTTCCTAAAGTCAATAATCATCTCCTTTGTTTTTTCTGTGTTGAGAGAGAGGTTGTGCCAGTTGCACCAAGTCATTAGCATCTTCACCTCATCCCTGTCATCTCCATTTGTGATGAGACCCACAGCAGTAGTATCATCAGCAAATTTAATTATGTGGTTGGTGTTGTGAATTGCAGAACAGTCACATGTCAGCAACAGTAGTGGACTCAGAACACATCCCTGTGGTGATCCAGTAGTCACTGTGATGGTGTTAGATGTTCTGTTGCCGACTTTGACAGTCTGCCTTCTCCCTCTGAGGAAGTCCAAGACCCAGTTGCAAGTGCTGGTGCCCACTCCCAGCAACTGCAGTTTCTCAACCAGCTGCTGTGGCAAGATGGTATTAAAAGCCGAGCTAAAATCAACTAGCAGAATTCTGGCATAGATGTTCTTGTATTTTATTTTGCTAGTAATGTTGAAGTCCCAGGACGTTTTTTGATTTTCTACCTGTACCTTCTACCTCCAGGAGCTAGCACAAGTGTACAAGACTGCTGTTAAATTTGATGGGTGGACCATTGTGGCACAGGGCCAATAACAGTTACTGTGTACTACACCAGTCATGGCCACATTAACCAGAAGGTGCTTAACACCAAATCAGTGTATGAGTCACAGACAGGTCTAGTAGTGGCAGATGAGATTAATGGCATTCTGGGAGAATTCCAGGTAAAGGCTGAAGTTGTAGCTGCTACAGTGAACAGTATCAGGGATCTTTGCCCATTCTCTACACCTGGCAGCACAGAGGGTTCACGGCATTAGTGCCACTACAAAGTGGTGTGCCAGATTTTGAGTTATCAAGAGACTGGAGAGGTCCACCATGGCCAAAAGTGTCCTGCCAGAGAAGCAGCAACATTTCAGTAAGTAGCATGGCTTTATAAATTTCAAAAAGTTGTTTCAAAACATGTCATATAAATTGCAGCTTTGTTTCTCAGATCTGCCAGAGCTCAACATGAGTCTGAATGTCGGAGCACAGTGGAGTTGACTTTTTCTGGTGGTGGAGAGGCTTTTGGAGCAGCGCCGAGCCATACAGGCAGCATCACTTGACTAACGACTCAAGAAGCCAGTGGAGAAAGACAGGTGATGGACAGGAAGATCAGCTGTTAAATAATTTTGTTGATATTTTATTCTTATCTTCATATTGTCTTTATTCCCCACACTGGAAAGGCTGGATGACGACCTCCAAAAAGCAGAGGAGATTGTTAACATCATCCCCCAGTGCATCTAGTGACAGGTCCCCCACATGTGACCAATCTGTCCCCATCCTGACTGAGCTGAAGGTGCACTTCACATTGTCTCAAGAGGACACTGTTTATTACTGTTGTGAAAAAGAAGGTCTCGGGAGATGTGGAAAAATAAGACCAGGTATTTTCCATTTCCATTCAAGCCTATGTTTACAAAGAGCACGAGCAAACAACATTAGTTTCATTTGTAGACATTAAATAAATTGTCACATTTTCATTACAGGATGAAGGCATTCAAAACTCCCTCCAGGAGGCCACTTTGATGGACCCTCACTTCAAAGGCCAACTTTGATTTGCTGTTGCTGATGCCTGGGAGAGATCAGTGAAAGCAGCAGTGGGTAGTGCAACAGAATTAAATGACAAGTCGACAGTGATTGTGGAGCAGCTAAAGGGCAATGTGAGACACAACCTGGAGCTTTTTTCTTCCACAGAACTGATCCAATCTCTGCGACATTTTGCATATTTGTCTTACATTAAAATTTGCAGCCCCACAGAGTTGTTGGGAATTTATAAAGTGTGTCAGAACAGCACATAAAAAAACCTGATAACATAACCAAGGCCGCATTAAATGGACCCGGGGCTAGGATATTTTCAGGGTCCCTTCCCTACTCCCCCAAGCACCATGACGACTCAACTATTGTCCCGTCCAACCTTAACAAACATCAGCCATGCTTACTTTGCACACAATAATGCATCAACCATCGGTTCAGGTTTGTCTTTTCAAAAGGGAGAATTGCAGCAAAAATATTAATGGCACTAAGGAAATTAAGTGGTCATATTTATAAAAAGAAACTGTTTCTGTTCCTCATAAAGATGATGGGTTTTTTTATGAGAGCCGTGACTATACTACAATAAGTCTTTAGAAGTGTAAGTTAATTATAAGCCTCCCATACCTTTCAGAGTACACATTTTAACCCATGGCCTTTTGGGGACAGTGGGACTTGCTTCTTTTCATACTTCAGGGAACAACACTGAAGGAGTCAGAAAAGATTTTGTTGAAATTTATTAAGAAGTCAGATTATTTGTCTTGAAAATACGCACATGCACACACACTACTGTATGTATAGCCACTTAAAAGCATGCAAAATACCTTTAAAGCAACACAATGGAGATTTTGAGCCCTCAAAATATATATCCAAGATCCTTGTGATGGTACATCAACTCACTATAGGTTGGATGACACCTGCGTCATTGCTTGAGAGTGTGTGTTTCACTTGCACTGGCACTATGCAGTTTTGGGGTTCGGGTAGGAACCCAGACACAAAAAAGAGTACAAAATTTGGCTGCTTTACGGCATATGTCATATACCCCATATTGAAATATGGCTTTCTACATGCTGATCACATGTATTGATAAAGTATTGGCTTGGCTGGCAGAGGTTTTATCGCACTTACTTACAGTAACAAGTGTAGCTGTTGTCAACTAGAGTAAACTTGGAGTTATATTCCCTTCATCTGCACCGGCAGCCTCTCTGCAAGTACAACAAATGCAGAAAGATTTTTGCGACAGTTGTAACAGACAATACCATTTTTGTCTGTAGGGGGACCCCGTGAGGTAAAAAGAGCAATCCTACATTGTGTTGCTTCAATAATACATTTCTTAAATGTGAAGTTAATCATGTAATATTAATATAAATGTAATGTAATATTCTTTTTTTTTTTTTAGATTGACTTGATGTCCACTACAAGGGACATGTTATAAAACATAAATAAATTACATTAAGATCTCGACAATAAACATTTTTTCTTCTGGGACCCAAGAGGATATGGTGCATGCACATATAAAACCATGTTCACGTGCAATGTGGCTATCTTTTACAGGCTGCAGGGAACACCGTTGTCTGTTGGTGTTTATCAAATATGATGAATAGTTGTATTTCACTCTCAGTTTTGTCATGAACAGAACACAGCTCAGGAAGTGGCTGGCCAGCAAGACACAGTAAGACAGACAGACCAAGAGATATACTGCAAGCTAACACATCAGCTTAACATTACAGTAATCTGCTGACATCAAACTCGAAGAAGAGAGAACGCTAGTTTATCTGTTCGCCACTCTAATGGTGTTTTTTCCTCTTCTAGTGACAAGAAGGATAGTTTTGTTTCATCCTCTCATCCAAGTTGTTCACACTGACGCTTTGACAATTACTGTCTGGGTATCTCTACATTTTAATCATTATGTTTCAGTAGATCCTACAGATTCACATGGGACTGATACGCACATGTATGTAACATACTGTCACTAATAGTGAGGGTAAACTGGCTGATGTGAAACTGAAATGAGAAACTTAAATTGTAGCATGATAAGACAAAAGGCACAGGTTTAAGTTGAGTCAGAGGTCTGTGAGATACTGATTTAGTTTCACAGCCTGCAGTGTGATTAGGTGTCTGAGATGTGCTAAGCAATGAAGGAGATAATGCTTAAAAAAAAAAAGAATACATCATACGGCCACCCTGGAAAATCATATATGGCGAATCTGGGGTGTCTGTGGCTCAGAGCTGGAGAGGGTCGTCCGCTAATTGGAAGATAGGCGGTCCCATCCGCATGTCTAAGTATCCCTGGGCAATACTGAAGCCCAAAGTGCTCCCAATGGCTGTTCGATTGATGTGTGAGTGCATGTGAATGGTCACTGAGTAGCAGGTGGCACCCTGTCTGGTTGCCTCGGCCACCCGTGTGTGAATGTTTGTGAATGGGTGAATGTGACATGTAGTGTAAAAGCACTTTGAGTGGTCAGAAGAGTAGACGAGTGCCATACAAGTGCAGGTCCATGTACCATTTATCATTTAAAAGTTAACATCATGCCTATGAGCTCTTGTGTGGAAGCATATCCTGCTCACTGATGGAGATGACGAACAATGAGGTCAGTGTGTGTGTCAGAGTCAACCCAACCTGCAAATCATGCCAAGAAATCAAAACCAGAATACTGATGTGATTTCACCATTTTCACAGCATGATACCTGCAGCTCCAAGTGTCTGGGTGCAGCTTTTTCACAGAACCATTTGCTGTTGTTCCTTTCAGATATTTCAGATACTGTGTGGGGATCTTCATAATTGTCCTGGCAATCTCACTGACTGGATAACACTCTTGACTCTTTAAATGCAAATAAATATGAGGAAATAACATAAAAGGAATCAAAAGGATGTTCCTGTTTCTTAAATAAAAAGCTTTGGTGGGTTACTTTCTTGTTCATAATGAGTTTTTGGAGTTTTGTGTTTTCGCCTCATGTGAGATGTGGGATTTTAGAGCCTAAAACATTATTCAAATAGAAGACAGAAACAAGTCGCTGCCTATTTGTAATCATCTTTATAATGCTGGACTTCATCTCATCAGCTGAGACGAGCCCCCGAGGGAGAACGCTTGACTTCAAACTCAGTGCTGCTGAGTCATTTTTGTTATCTTATCCCAGTCATGATACTTTAATGGGGAGTATTGATCAGTTGCAAACTGACAGGAAAAGCAGTGGTATCCTTGGTGCTAAAAAGCCTGTTTCCCACTGCACACTTACAACCGCTAACATCCGGCTTTTGTATGCAATGAAAGGTTAAAATCAGCGTTCACACCGGGGTAAAGACTCTGCAGTAGTCATGGGTATTTATCGCCTATGGCTCCAATCACACAACACCTGAGACACGCTATTTTCAGCACCTTTACCGGTGAGATTCAATGATGCACCACCACCACACAATACCATCCATCTGTGCCCAAGCAACGCTCCAACATTGTTCACAATTAGACAGCACTGAGTGGGAAAGAGACTGAATGAGTAAGAGATATATAAAAAGAAGCAGCCACTGTGACATTTTCACTGGGTTTCTTGCTGCTTTCTACTGTTTATTAATCTTTTTCCAGCCTGTCTGTGACGTCAAATGTGACAAAACCAGAACGAAAAAAGCAAAAAAAAAACAGAAAGGCATACTTATCTATTTTTAGCTGTTTTCATGTTTCGAAAACTTGCATGCATGCACTAATTTTGGTGTCAAAGGGGTATAAGTTTCATGTGAGGAGCTTCAGTCGCAGATATTTATTATATGGTGAGCAGCAGCCAACATAAAAACCCCAGAAAGCACAGCAGGAAATTAATTACCTGGGCTTAAGAATTCAACAGGCAGATAAATCTGGAAATTGGGCACTGAATCTGATAATATTCATATGAAACACTAAATTAAAAATTACTTTTGACATGACAGGGGTTTAACCTCATTACTAACACAGCAATACTGGTCTATGTAACACTGCTTCATGTCAGACACGAAGAACAACAGAACATAGACCGATTGTTGATGGTAAGATTTATCAAAACAACTCGACTCTGTCAGGTGTTTGAATGAAGATTGATACCAAGATGAAGGAATCAACAAAAATGATTGGACAAAGACTGGATCTCACTCAGAAACTAGAATCACCGCCTTGTAGCTGTGTGCCTTTGCAAACCAGTCAAATTGCAGTTCGGCATCTCATCTTGTCTCTCTCTGTCTATTTTTATGCATGTGTTCTTCCACTCCTCCCGCTGTGTGTTTTACTTCCTGCGTCAATGATGTGCCTGAGCTTTGCTCTTGTTAGTCCGTCCAGATTTCGATGGTGCAGTGGAAACTGTGTGGCTCAGGTCTGTTTGATGACACCTGGGGTTGCTCATTGTCCTCTTGCATCCATTCTTATAGTCACCATTTAAATGTAATTGTGATATTTTGATGTTCGCCATAATGCTGGTCTATTCTGTACATGCATCATCTGTTGCATGTCTGTCCATCCGCAGAGACAGATCCCTCCTCTGTAGCTCTTCCTGAGTTCTTCCCAAAATTGTAGATATTAAAAGGATAGAGGATGTGGTTTACTGTACAGACTGAGGATCTATACAATCAGCACAGTTTAAAAGTAGTTGCCCAAAATAATTGTCACTAATTCAGTATCTGAGCAAATGTCTCTCCCTCTGTTCCTGAGTTATGGTGTTGAAAAATAGCCAGAAAAAGTGTTTTTGCAGAGCACCATTTGACCTTTTGGATTTTAAATGTCATCACCTTTTGATTTTATCCTATTAGACACTTGTGTGAGATTTGTGTGTCATAATTAGGGTATGAATTTTTGAGTTATGGCCTAAAACAGTTTTGTGAGGTCACAGTGACCTTTGAACACCAAAAATCCAGTCAGTTCATGCGTGAGTTCAAGTGGACATTTGTGCCAAATTTGAGAAAGGCCTTTCCTGAGACATCATATTCATGAAAATGTGGGACAGAAGGATGGACTGACAGACAGTCCACAGACCCACAGACTGAAGTGTCATGGCAACCATGTACTGCAAGAAATTTTTCCAAAAAGCGATTAAACTGACTTGTCACTGAAGGCAGCACATTCATTTTACTGTAAATAACGAAGCAAAATCCACGAAATCACGATTTCACAGCTGTGTGCGACTGAGTGCAAATCTTTGTTTAGTTTCAGAACAAACTGCAATTATTTTTGCTCCAGTCCTGCTGTGAGCTCTAATGGACATTTATCTGCATTGTGTTTGACATCTTTGTTTAGCTGGAGGATTGTTTCCTAATGAGATTTGCTTTTGGTTGTTAATGTTGTTGTGAGTATAAATTGAACTCAAAGAACAAAGATCTGCCAGATCCCATTCATGTTTAATTTCTGCTACTCTGGCTTACAGTGCTTGACAGTGCTTCAAATAAAGCAATTATTAGACGCCCCTCACTGAACTAATTTGATGTAAAACCTTTAACAAATAGTTCAGCCTTTTGTTTCTCTTTCCTGCCGAGACTTAGATGAGAAGATCAATACCACTCTGATGTTTGACAATGGTATTGATCTTCTCATTTAATTCTGGGTAAAACATAGAATAATCAGATTTCTCTAAAAGCCAATCTATTCATTGAACACAACAAACAGTGAGCAAGCAGAGAATTGTATTGTTTTATTCACGATCATTTTGTCTTGAAAAATCATTTTGTCATGAAAAATATCTGGATTAAAGAAAACACATGCTGGAACAAGGGCAGTTTAAGTCAGAGGAAACAGGAAGTTAAGATGACGATAAGGACAACAACATATCTATAAATCAGTTTGCTGTAAAATTATATCATGAATAATGTTGCTGGACAGAATTTTTACACCAAATAAGGGGATTCAGCACCACCAAAGATATGTCACAGTAAATGTTCACCACAATATTGCAACAAAATCCACTTTCATATCATTAAAAATAATAATTTAGATGGATATATTGGCAGAAAAAAGTATGTTTTGTTAAGTGTACAAATAATCTGAAAATAAGAATCATTGTGTTTTTATTGCTTTAGAATGAGCTGTATGTTTACATATGGAACAGGTCCTCGTCGAAGGCAATCGGCATGTTGTACCACCTTCTCTCTACAGTAGCCCAGCGTGGACAAACCAGGCACTGGCACTGGATAAGCATCAAAAGTTCACTGATTTTCGTTTTACATAAAACTGCTTTACTTAGTGTTTTTACCAGTTTTAATCACCAGGTCCATTTATTTCGGAGAGGGAGACACCTCTGCAGATAATTCAGCTCCGGGTAAAAACTTCCGCAATGTCTGGATCTTAAGTTATCAGAGAAAAAAGGTGAGCACACATTAGCAGGTGCTGGGCTAGCGGCCTGTTTGTGACAAGCCAAACAGCATCAGAAAAACATTAAACTGCTTCATTCAAGGTTTTTTTTACAAGTTCAATTCACCGGGTCTGTTTGTCGTGGAGAGGAGGAGACCTCTGCGGATAATTAGGCCTCCGGGAAAAAAACCCTGAATGTCTGGATCAGGGCAGAGCAGGTGAAATGGCTTTATTCAGTGTTTTTACTACTTTTAATCATCTGTGCTGTTTTTCTTTTTTCTTTTTCTTTTTGGGAGGGGGACAGAACTCTGCAGATAATTCACAAAAAATGTCTTCTTAACAATGGACACCAAAGGAATCCTTGCCAGGCATTCATGCTTGGCACATGGGAGAAGTTTCAATTGGCTGCAATCTGGAATCCTCACTTAGATGCCTTAAAATAGGGGTCAGGAACAAAAACATGACTGCAAATGTGGTAAAAATGCCAGTTACATTACAAAAAAAACAGACAGCTAATAGTACATCAGTATAAGACTGCTAATCAAAAACTGCAGCCTTGACAGAAAAAAACTCACTCAGTCAACGTCTGCGTCACAGTTCATCACAGCACGAACATTCTCCAAAACTAGCTGAATGAACAAAAGCAAGAATGGAGAAAAAGCTGATGAATTTCACCAAAGTGCCACAACATTACTCACAAGCCTGAATTTAACCACCACTACCAATCCTGATCGTTCTCATAAAGCCTTTATGCAGACTTTCATACAGCCAGTATGCAAATCTGTGTTGAAAAAGCTAAGCCTATTTTATAGGCCTCTGCTCGAAAATTGCATACCCATAATGAAATGAATATATCTCTGCAACCACAACGTCTATTTGAATACTTTTGGTGTCATGGTAAAAGGAACACTTGTGAGATTTGTTAAGATGTGTAAATATCAGTATATGTGTTATATGTGAAGAGTAAACGAAGATGGCACACAGCACAAATGAAATATTTTGGTTTTAGTACAGAAAATTCAGGCGAGCTCTCCAAAACTGCACCATGTTTGCATGTCATATACAATCCTATATCTTTCATTTTTTGTTTCTGTAAATCCCTACTGATGTTTAGGGTATACACATACAACTGCCTGTTTCGTTTTTTTCCTCTATTTCCCACTCCAAACTGACCAATACACACCTACTACATTTGAAACTGAGTTTCTATTCTGAGCTTTGGAGGCCCGTATCTCTGCGACAGCTTGGCCGATTTGAGTGATTGACACCTCGTTTGATTCGTTAGAGCCAATAGAATGACGCTACACCCACCAAAACGAGATTGACAGCACTGTAAGCCAATCAGAGTCAGCAGAACGCGTTGTGGGGCCGTGTCGGCTGCTGTGAGTGGTCATTGTTATGGTTACCCCGGAACCTTTTTTCCGCCCGGATTCATTTGAATGACGGACAACATCACGGTAAACGGAATGAAGCATGATTTAACGGCAGAATGCGCTTTTCACAAGATATTACAACTATGTTTTGGTGAAAAGATTTCTGTTGTTGTTCTTTGGCCTCTAGCTCTCTGAAGCTTTGGGGTAGAGTGCTTTGGCACATATGTATGGAAACAGCGAAGTCTCAGCTTTCATCTGAGATGAATGGCGTGTGTTGTGAATAACGTGTGGTCGAGTTAGAGCCCGAAATATACCGATTGGGTCGGGACATCGGTGCTGTAGGGAGCTGGATTTGTTGTTGTTTATTTAGTTGTTGTTTGAGCTGTGTTTGGGGCATGTAAAAACGTTTTTTACAGCCTTGTAGCCCAGGTTCTGCTGTTTAATTTGATGTGCAGCATCACTAACGTTATGTTCTTCATGATCAGTGTATTGTTTCACACTGTGCTTGCAAAGTTGTTCTCAAAGTCCCCCAATTGGACTTTCGGGCTAACTCACTGTTTGAAGAGCTGCAAGCCACATGTCTCAGCGCAGGACCTCGTCTCTCTGATCAGTCAGCCGAGGTCTCTTTGAGGTCAGCTGCACCTTAACTTTACGTGCATGGTGTATGGACCAAAGCTCGTTAGTGAAGATATTCCTAAATACTGAGAGTGAATTTGTTCTCACTTCCAAGATCATCTGGAGACTGAAGTTGTGGTCCTCCTTCCACAACTTGTCTTTCTTCCGACTCCAAGCTGGACATACATCTTCATGTTTGCGGTTGAGTTTCCTTTTACATTAAGCTACTATATCCATAAACAACAACAACCATACTATATATACTATATGATACTATATATCACTATTTGCTAGTGCAGGCTCCCACAATCCTAAAATTGTTTGTACTGTGCATTTAACTCTTAGCATCGTGGGTCATCCTTAATCTCAGAGTATGTGTGAGATTTGATTGACTGTCTTCCTCCTACATTAGGATGCTAAATCCACAGTTAAAGGTTTTATCTGTATAATCTCAAATATAAACACATTTGTTTTATTTTTATTTGAAACTTCGGCAGATGGATGGGTGCAACATGGAATTGGTGGGTGGATGGGGGTGGGGGGAAAGTCATAGGCCCCCATTAATATAATTTAGTTTCAAATCAATTAAAAGAACAAAAGACATTGGAGAGACAGTGGATGGGACTCTGGCGTTTGTCAGCCCAAAACTGTTGGAATCCACCACTCTAATATCACAGTATGTTAACCGGTGCAACAAAAGGTGACACCATGCAAGGATGAACAAAACCTTCAAATTTGTGATTTGATCCATTTTGATCTCAACTCCCAGCAGCCATTTGTGCAGTTTTGTCTTGTTTGTCTCACTGCAGGTTTCCAACACTTTTATCATCTGAGGCTTCTTCTCTCACTGAAACCATACTGTCATCAATAACATCATATTTTGCCCAAACTGACAAACACAGGCGCTTTTTCTTTCTGCTGTCAAACAACAAGACCCAGGGATACAGTGGGGTGTTGTGAAAAGCTTCATGAAACATGTTATTTTCATCAGTTCCACTGCAGTGGTATTCTTTAGCCTCTGACAGTGAACACACTAGAAGTGGGAATAATGACTGATATTATTGACAGGAGCCGAATTATCTGCTCTGCAGAGTTCTCTTCATCTCCGAATCAAACAGACCTGGGTACAGTATTTCAAAACTTTTAATCTGGATCAGAATGATCCGGATTTTGTAGTCCTCCTTTTTGCTATCCCAGATCAAATTGATCTTGTAGGTTTGGTCCTGGTTTTTCCAAGAATTTTCAGATAGGATCATTCTGATCCAGATACCACAAGATCAGGATTACAGAATCTGGATTTGAGGTCTTTGGATATAGGCTGACTACCATGATCATCCCACTTGTATTTTTACCCCTCATCTATTTTTATTTTGCTACTCTTCATGTTGCCTACAGCACAAGATTATGTTGTTTGTCACTTGTTTTAGACAATAGATGCAGTTGTGAATTCATTACAAAAGCAATTCAAAGTTGCTTTGGATGAAAGTATCAGCTAAATGACTAATGAAATGTCTATGTTGTTCAAACTACTACACAACATTTTATTAACACAGATGTTAGAATGTTGGGAAATATAAGTCAGTTTCCATAATGATTCATATCCATCTAGCTGCTTTATAATACACAATACTATAAGGTACACAATACATATAAAGCCAGAATTGCATGTTTTGAGTTGGTCATAACCATCAGTCTGTTCTAACTATTGCTTTAAAGTTATTTTGTTTTATCCTATGTGAGGCACTTGTGTCATGTATCATTCTCACTGAAAAAAGTTGACCACAAAGCTTTTGTCACCACACAACTGTTTTTATTGATCAAAAGAGTCTAAGTAAAGTAGTGGTTGACTATGGCTTCTCTCATTGACCGTCCATTTGGTCCATCTGGATGCAGTCCTGGCAGTGGCGGGTCAGGGACATCTTGGGGCTGTGAATGATCACCTCTTTAATATGTTAAAAAAGAATGATTGACATGTGGGTACTGTCCCTCCCCCTTTTTTTCTTTTTCATTTTGGCTCTGTTGTGTTTTTTGGTTGTTTTTTTTTTTTTGTATGGTGTTAACTATGTATGAAAGGACAGCAGTTATACATTTTCTATTTGCTCAATTGATGAGTTTTGTCTTGGCTGTCTGGAATAAAATAAAAAAGAGTTAAAAAGAAAAAACAAAGTAAAATTATTTTGAGTTACATGTGGGAATTGGTTGGGTGTAGTGATCAGTAGGAATATCTAGGATGCAATAACGTGCTTTGGTATTAATTGTGCTTTGTGTAATATTAACATGTATTTTGTTTACTATTGATTTTGTACGGCAGTCTAGGCTACATGACTGCAGGAAAGTATATCCTAATAATTTTATTTTTAAATTGAGTCTGAATGAAAAATGAGTCTTCTGCATAAGGACATGGACTCTTTCGCATATCACGATGAGATCAACACCTTCATTAAGTGGTGTGACAAAAACCATCTGGTTTTAAACGTGTCAAAGACACAAGAGATGGTTCTTGACCCGAGGCAAGTGACTACACGCGCGCCAGTGGTAATTAAAGACCAGACTATTAATAAAGTGGCCACATACAGATACTTAGGGATCCATATTGATAACATTTTTTGCTGGAAAGCACACATTGACAACTTGTGCAACAAACTGCTGCAGAGACTGTATTTTTTGAGACGACTGAGGCTGTACGGGGTTAGCAAGCAGATCATGCTGATTTTTTACAGAGCTATTTTAGAGAGCCTCATCAGATATGGAATCACAGCCTGGTATGGCAACCTATCAATGCAACTGAAAAACAGGTTGGCCAATATGCACAAAACAGCAATGAAGATAATAGGTATGAGACAATATGAGTCCATAGAGAATCTGTATAATCAGTCGGTCATGAAACAAGCAACAAAAATCTCTTCAGACTCTACTCACCCACTGTCCTCTGAATACGAACTTCTCCCATCAGGAAGAAGATTTCGTATACCAAAGTGCAAAACAAACCGCCTCAAATTATCATTTGTTCCAGCCTCCATTAAGCTGTTGAACAATGTTAAAAACTAGTGCAATAGAGCAACGAGCAATGTGCATTAAACACACGGCACTTTAGCGCTCAGCACTTTTTCTTGCACTTTAGACGTCTCTGTATGTTTCTGTGTTGTGATTGTTAAATGTAGTCCATGTCTGTTTTATGTGATAGAACTGTCATTGTGATGATGTGTCCCTGTGATGATGTTTTTATCTTGTCCTGTGAAGCAATGAAATGTAGCACTGTGCCCAAGATGAATTTACCTTAGGGGACAATAAAGTTTACCTTACCTTACCTTACCTTACATTAATGATGAGAATTAATGTAGCCTAGACTATATTTTGTAATCTGACATTCTGGTTTCGCAAACTTCAGTTTCCCAGTAAAGTTAAGAAAACAAATTGAATGGTGTCAGTATCCCTCTGTCCAGCCTGACGGTCGGCATTAGTACACTGTGCAATGTGCCATGTGTCCTACATCTCTCTACATCCACCTTGAATCCATGCTTGATCCACCCTTCCAGTGGGATCAGGATAATCCTGATTTTCAGCTTCAAAACTATCCCAATCTCCACCTTAGAATTTTGAAATACCCAATACCAGCATTTGATCAGGATTCTGGGTAGGATTGGATTACCAAATCCATATCCCAATTTTACTAGGATCAGGATCTTTGAAATACCGGGCCCAGGTGATTTAAATCTGTCAAAACACTGAATAAAGCAGTTTAACGTTAAAAAAATGAGAGTGTTTCCAACACTGCCTGTTACAGAGGGACTGCTAACCATGGTGGCCTTCACAGAAACGCGATGGCCCTATCTTGGCAGTGTTTGGTTTGTCCGTGCTGCCTTTTGTTGCCTTTTTAACCACCTGGAAATCTAGAGGTTGGGTGCTGGGTGCTACTCTACGCCTACTCTGTGCCAACTTAAAGAGGGCGGAGCCAGGTTGCATCTGAGGTTGCTAAGCAACCATAACTAGCACCTTATTGTAGCCAGTCTTGGGGGTAATACACATGCCATGTCTTTAACCGCCTGGAAAATGTGAGGTTGAGTGCTGCGTTCTACTCTTGTGCCCGTTCTGTGCTGGCTTTCAGGAACGCCGCTAAGCAACCATAACAAGCGCAGTATCATAGCCTATATATTTACCTGAAATCCTGAGTGCAGGATTCTTCTTCCAGGCACTGTTTGTGTGTAGGCCTGTTGTCCGTGGAACAGATGTGAGGCTCTGGCAGCTCTGCGCTAAAATGATAAACTTTTTTCCCATATTTATCACAGACAGATTTTTATAGATGACAGGAAAGATATATCTCCTGGCTGTGATTGGTTGGTCCTCATCACATGATGTGCGGTGCGCACTGCTGCGTTCCAAAAGTGCAGCCATTGCACCCTAAAAAAAATAGGTGCTGGGGAACACATTTGAGCGCACCTGCCTCCTGTCTACATTTTAAAACAATGAATTTTACGGCGCAAAAAACGTGCATGTGTACAGAGCTGGTCCTCTTCCAGGCCTTGTTTTGTAGGCCTAAAATATTGTCAGTGGGACAGATGTAAAGCTAGCCCTGCACTAAAATCATCAACTAGCCTACCTCTCCATATTTAGCACAGACATTTACTGTATAATAAAAGGGAAATAAATCTGCTCCTCGTCACGTGCGTTGCACAAGCTGAATCTTTTTACCTTGACAACACAGGGCTTGGGAACGTTTGCCTGCCGCAATGCCGTCACTCTGACTTTCAGGCGCGCCTGCCACACGTAGGCTATACATAGAAAACAATGGATTTGAGGGCGCAAAAACGCGGCATGTGTACGTCCCCATAAACGGGTCATTCTTAGGTAAAAACACAACGAATACTATTTTTAGGTGATGTATGATCAAAAATAGTATTCGTCGAAAAGAGAACATCCGATTTGCCTTATTTATTTTTGATAAAGCACCACAGCTCATGCAGTTCGATTGTGCTGGTTAATGAGGTATCTGAGGGACCCAACTCGTCCTTGGAGCATCCGTTCCTCAATTACAGGCTCCTAATAGATTTCTGCACCGCTGCAGCTCATTATCCAGTCAAGTTGACTCCATTCATTTTGCCCTGTGGAGGATGAAATCTTAACAAAAATCCAAGCTTGGATTTAATATCAAAATTAAAAAAGACAAGACGACAAAATAAAAACCTGAAATTAGGATATGATGTACATTGAGTCTTATAGAGTGGCCAAGTAGAAATATTTTAATGTAGCTAATGATAATAATAAACACACAAACAGGGCATTGAGTGTCCCTCTATAATCTCTCTGTTTCACGCAGGCTTGTCTCCATCCTTCTTCCCATTGCTTATGAAGGGGTGGGTTACTGAAGCAGCTCGTGGCTCCTTGCTCCCTATAATCAGCTGTGTTTGTGTGTGACCCTGCAGTGGTCGTGCATGAAGACTGAGGACAAATCAGCGTCACACTGACGAGGTCTGTGAAGCGCGTTATTATCGCACCACGGACAGTGCCGCGTCTTTATTGGCAGTGTGCTCTCCAACCTGCGGTCACTGCAGCCAGACATTAACAGCAGGAATACAACAGACACACAAAGACCTCGGAGGATGTCTGGGATCACTGGGAATCTGGATTGCGAGGAGTGTGTACCTTCGGCACATGTGGCCAACAGCACGGAGTTACATCCGCACTTCACTGTGGATGAGGACGACGAACTTCTGAGATACATCTGGAGGGAGTACTTACACCCCAAGCAGTATGAATGGGTTCTCATCGTGGCTTACATTATTGTGTTCTTCGTCTCACTCATTGGAAACTCGCTGGGTAAGTTGCGTCTTTGATATATTTATTGTCTTTTCCCATTCATGCGCATTCAGTCCTGCAAAAATCACACTGGAGTACACTTTGGACAACTTTTGGGGAATGTGAATGAGCATATTTTCTACAAGGATAGTATCGCTTAAAGCCAAAGTGATGGAAAATATAAAGTAATCCAGTTTTTCTTTTGATGTTAAGCGGAATCGCAGCTGCTGATGGAGAAGCATCAAGTCAGTGCGCGTCTCTCAGCGCAGCCAAGTGCAGCTGCAAACGCACAGAACTGGACCCCCCACTGATACGTTTGAAGATACGGACTGTGCAAATTATGTCACTTTATTTATACTTGGCTGTCAGTACAAGAGATAAGGAAAAGAAAAGCTTTTTGCGCGCACAGATTCAGGTCATAATTCACTGTCATGTTGTCTGTTCATCATTTTTCGCTCATTAGACTGCTTTCAATTTATTTAACTTCAAGGAGACTCAAAGTGACCATGCAGCCTGACCTTTATTGACAGTACTTCAAACAGATATGGAGGCGATTTACTGAGGAACTACTGTGAAATGTTTTTGCAAGAAACTGCCTCTTTAGTTGTAGCAGTCATGGTGGTACTCATTTTACAGTCATCACAACCTGCTTAATTTGATCCATCCAACCTCAACTCCCAGTGGCTTTTCTTGCAAATTAATTTTTTTTAATGTCACAGCAGGATTGCTCCCTCTTTTTTATCAGCTGGAGCTATTTTAATTCACTGGAGCCATTTTTTTTTATCTCTCAAACATTTTGGTCATAATTGCTCTCTCAGCAGGTCCCTCGATTACAGCTGTGCAGATAGTTCAACTTTTTAAAATATGAAGTAGTTTGAAACTAGATGTATTGCCTCAGCTTGTGAGACAGAGGAGGTGCAATATGTTGGAGTACATGAGAAGTATGTGATAGTACTACCTATGGTTTGGATGAAATCTTGCAGCCCAAATGAGACGAAAAGTACAATATTCTGCAATTTTTACCTGATTTAAATAAATAAAATAACTATATTACCATAATTAAAATATTCATATCACGATTACAGTGACCAACATTATCAGAATTATCCCAATGTGCTGAAAATGTTCAAAAGCACTAATACACACTCTGACATCATTTCACCAATTTTTATTTTGATTAGCAACAATAAGCAGCACTTTTTGTTTGCATAAACCTTCTCATTAGAGTGAACACTGCTGTGTGCAGAAATCTTTTTGACCAGTTTGCACTTGCTGAGGTTTCCAGCACCTTGCCAAGACTAAGCTGGGCGGAACTATGGTTGTCCTTCATCATGTTTGCATAAACATTAAAATGACAACATAGCCAAGTCCCATATTTGAACAGATAGCAGTAGCAAATTATTTCTATAACACAGTTTGTACACAGGAAATATTCAGTGTGCTTTACACAGATAAAAGCAAAAGGAACATCTATTTGTAAATATAATTAAAGTAAAGTAGACTGTACATAGAATATTAATTCAGTCAGGAGAGACTCATTCTGAGGGAAAAGACTTTTTATATGTGCACATAAGTATGAGAAACGTGAACAGTCTTTTGGCAAATAGACCCTATTAGGATGTCATATTTAAGGTGGGTGGTGAAGCCAGCCCTATTGGACTCCCTGCGGAGTCTAGGCTCTGGTGGTGGTAGTGGTGCTGATGCGATTAAGAGGGGGCTAAATATCCCGATGTGAAGAGGTGTGGGTGTTTGATGAGCTTGTCCTAGGCTCTGGCTACAATTAATGGGGTGGAGGAAGGCGCGACCATTCCACCTCAAATGACAGCTGACAGCAGCAGAAAGGGGAACACATTTGAAGTTTGACAGTAACAACATGATTGGCTGAAAGAGATTGTGGCAAAGTTTGATTGGATAATTAGAGGAGCAAATGCCCATCATCAGCTGATTGGAGAGGGCAGTGAGATAGAGAGAGAATTTTGAATGAATGCAGCGTAAAGAAAGTTTTCCTGATTAAACTTCCACTGTGCTTCATTTAAACAGCTCAGTCTCTAAAAGAAAATACTGGCATTGTCCATTTCTGCAACCTGTGAGTCTATGAATTGTATCTTTGATGTATCTGTAAAACTATGAATGTAGTTTATGAATTGGCTTGTCAGCTGAAGGTGGAGGGGATGATGGATGGTGTGTCATCTTGGCGAGACATCTGCCAAGCTGCAGACCATTGTTTGACACAAACAACCAACAAAACAGGTTGTTAATGAGAGGGTCATTGAGGGGGATAGTGCCATAAGAAAACAATCCATTTTTACTGAGACTCTGCTGCCTTTTCAGCTGGGATTAGCATCAAAAGCAGGTATTTTAGGACAAATCATGATCTATTCTCAACCATAACAAAGTATTTGTTCTGCCATGTTAACCCCAGTGTTTTTGAAATGTAAAGAGTTGTAAAGTTTCAACATATCTGCTAAATAATAACATACAAATGTAACATATCCATAGGTAAAAGAAAAATGTTTTCAACCTGGGTTTGAGAGTTGTTATATAGGGAGAATGTCGAAGATGTTATGGTAGTTGGTTCCAGTTGCACACAGTGTAACAGCTAAATGCAGCTTCACCAGGTTTAGATTTGACTCTGCGCTGTGTTGACTGACCTGAGTTATTCTTATCAGAGATGTTTTTGTGGGCTAGTAGCAGCATGTTAAAAAGTCTATTTTGTAACAAACTAGAAGCCAGCATAAAGATTTCCAATTTCAGAACTGGAGTAGTGTGCTCTGCTGTCTTGGTCCAAGACAAATCTCCAGCATCGGCACTCTGGACAAGCTGCATCTTATTATTGGTCCCTTTGGGAAGAGGAGTGGAGAGACCATTACAATGGTCGACCCCACTGGAGATGACAGCATGGATGAGCTTCTCTTGGTCATTTTGGGACACCACACTCTTGACTGTGGCTATATTTGTAAGATGATAAAAGGCTTTTTTATTAATTGCTTTGAAATGGCTACTGAAAGATCTGATGCTTTTAGAACACCTAGATTTCAGACTTGGTCTTTGGTTTTTAGAGCCTGTGAGTTGAGTTTTTATTTTTATTCATATATCTGAGTATCATCAGCATGACCATGGTAATTATTGTTTTCCTGTAGAATTTAGTCCATACGCAGCATGTAAAGATTAAACATTAGCAGTCCTAGGACTGATCCCTGGGGGGCTCCCACATGTAATAGCCACTCTATTAGATTATCAACTGCCAATGGTGAAAAATGAACTCCGGATCTCCTCGTGCGGGAGGTGAAGGCCCGTCAGAACCAGATCTATGGGGACATGACCATGATTGGTCAGATAATTTCACAATTTCATTTGTCATTATTACAAATTATGATGATCATTATTACTGCGATTAGATCATTCTGATTAATGACTGACCATTAAGCCGTGTTTCTGATAAATATTTTAATGTGCACAATAATAACCTTTCACATTGTAATCATATTTTTATTTGTTATAAACGGAGCAGCAAAAGCATATGTGTGGCTGCTCCGTGTGTGTCTGAGCAGAGTGCACGCGTGTTGTGCACCCGCCTAGAGACGCATATTACTAAATTGTTTAACAGCGAAATACTGCGGCGTTGACTTTAGACCAGGTTTTTGTTGGTCACTGACGCATTTGCTTTTTACGTCATCTAACTAGCAACGCGCCATGACTGCGCCTGACCACTCCTCATTTTTAGACCAACACACCCGGAGAAGCGCAAGTTCATTTGCTTGTTAGACGACAACTGCGCCTGCATCTAAATAGCAATGACACTTGCGACATGGATTATGCGCCCTCTGCCGTCCGTCCACAATGTGTAGTTTTTGGCCAACAGGGGTCTCTGAATCAAAAAAATTACAAAAAATGGAGCAATGCCGTCATTGCTGTAAGTTTCTCTCAATTAGGATTCCTTCAATGTTTATCCTTCAGGAACTTTTACCAGGAGTGAAATCATCCATTGAGGTTAAAATCAGTGTTTCTTAGATGCTGTTTGGCTGGTTGTGGAGGGTCTGGTGCCCCAACTCCTGCTGATGTGCTTTATTCTCTGATAACTTAAGATCCAGATGTCCGATGACTAAAATTCTTCATCTGGTTAAAAAATGACCAAGATCTAAAACATTGGAACACTGGAAAAATGTGGCTCAAAACTGGCTAAAAAGTCAGCCTATGAAAACTTTTGGCAGGAAACCTCAACCTTGATGCATGGGCAATGGGGATATGACACCACTGACCAGCAACCAAATGACACAGACTGTGTTGTTAATTGAAATTATAGATTTCTCTGAATTTGAAAGTACACAACTCGAACAAGAAATTTAGACATTTAATGGCAAAAAGTAACGTATGTCTTTAAGGACTGTCCCAGAAAGACCTGCCCTACAGTGTCAAACACCGTACTGAGATATAGTAGAACTAGAGCTGATATTTTACCTGCATCAATATTTAGCCAGATTTCACCTCACACTTTTTAAGAGCTGTTTCAGTACTGAGGTCGGAAGCCTGATTGAAATTTGTAAAAATATCTCCTCAGTTAAAAATAATGCTGAGTTGATTGAAAATGACTTTGTCAATAATCTTAGCTGTGAAATGAAGGCAGATATTTTTAAAGACTGGGAAAGTGCCTGATAGCAGTGAGATATTAACTATGAGCTGTTTCCTGTAGAGATTTTTGGTCGATAGTAAATTTAAAAGCAAATTAAATTGTACCACAGACGTCAGACTATTTCTAGGTGGTCATAGAGACAGGATATTGTCATTGTCTGAGTGTGTGGCATAAGTGGCCGGTCTAATAGTTTAGATTCTTTCACTGATAAACAAACAAAGTCATTACATTTCTCAGTGGAAAGGAATTCTGGGGTTATCTGTTTTGGGGGATTTGTCAGCTTGTGGCAAATAGAGTGAAGGTTTTATTGTTCATGGTAATCATCTCAGAGAAATGTAGCTGTCAAGCCTGCATGACTCATAGTTAAAACTACAAAGGCTTTGTTTATGTAGGTCATAGTGGATTTGAAGTTTAGTTTTTCTCCACTAACATTTGGCTTTCCTGTCTGTCCTTTTCAGTGCTTTTACCATCATGGTATTTCTCCATGGTGCTTTCTGTTTGCTCAAAGTTCTCTTGACTTTTACCAGTGCAACAATGACATTCAAAATATTCAAGTTAAAGTTACGGAGTGGAGCAACTGTCTCTACATTCATGGTCAGTGACATAGCCTCCAGAAAGTGAGCACTTGTACTGCCGTTAATATGCCTTTTCTCAACAGAAACAGGACTTATTGGAAAAACTGGTGCAAACAGTACATCAAAGAAGACAAACAAGGGATCAGAAAGGGCCAAGTCCTTAATCATAACAGAAGATGACAACCATATCAAATATGCATTAATATAGCCAGTCTTTGAAACGCTTGCTTAAGTGTTTGGGTTTTCCTGCTGTTGCATGCTGCGCCTTTGTCTGAGAGACTGTTGCTATCTTTGGTTGATGCAGGACAGTATTCTAAAGCTTGGTAATCAAACACAGCTTTAATGATAATTAAAAATTGAAATGCTAATTTTAACCACTGTTTTTAGTATGAAACCAGTAACCGTCTCACTTCCAGATAGGAGTCAGGGGAGAAAAGGTATTTTATAAGGAACACTGGTTGATTCATCAGCAGTAAATCTTTTAGTAACCACACATGCTAAATGTTGCAGACAACTCGCAGCAATAATAATCCATTCTGCAAAACAACTCAGTCCAGCAGGTCTCTTAGTCTAATGGACAGCCTGTGCATAACATGTGTCTGCACATGTTATTGCAGTAATCAGACACTAGTATTGATCATTCCAGCATTTCCAGACTAATCATTTAACATTTTCATATCAGCGTTGTAAGATTGGCAGGTACACCATTTGGCTTGTTAAGCACAACTTACACAGGAACACTGCAAGCTTGTACTTTATACTAAAATTGGAATATATGAGAGCAACAAATAGGGAGCAAACACACCTGTTTATCTTCTTTCTCCCACAGAATATGACAAGCTATGCCTAATAACTCCATATACCACACTCCACTTTGCAGAGGTCGCTTATATGACATTTGCATTTGTTTGTCTAACAGATTGAGGGTATTTTGAGGGTGTCCTTGCATGCTTCATCAGTAGTTTCAGAGCCAGAGATGACAGGTTCTCATTATAGTTGTCTCCATTAGATAAAGAACTTCTGAAGCAACTATAATCAGAAACACGCAACGTTTTTAAAGTCATCTTAGCTTCTATTTCTTTATGATTTTGTGCCCCAGGCTTTGTTTTCTATTGCTGTTTGCAACACTCTCCATCTTAACGGTCACTGAAAGAAAGCATTTTAAAGAGTCTCTTTGGTTTAGCTTTTTGATAGTTATATAAGTTTGGGTGTGAGCAGAGCCACCGACCTCAACAACTTCACCAGAATAAAAGAGTAGAGAAAAAAAACTAAATGCATACTTCACATCAAGAGCAACTTCTTATATTTACTTATATTTACTTCTTATATTTATCCTGATCCTTATCCTTCTTTTAAGCTGGAAAAGGTAATTCAGAGGGATTTATGGCAAAGAACTTAACTTATGTATTGAGCTAATTTGGTCTGATGGTGTGTGGAGGTCTTGGGGTGGTTGCTTCCTCTGCCCCTATAAGATGGAAGTAGGGCGGTGACATCACACGATAGTATGGACGTCAATTTCAAACTTGCACTTTTTTATCAGAAGAATTAACCTCCACTTTATTAAATTATCACTCCACTCTACAGTCCCCCTCAGCTCTATGGAGCGTTTTAGCATCTTTCAGCTTATTGTTTTGGTTTTACAGCCCATTACTTCACTGTTTTGGTTCAAACAAGTTAGCGACTGGCTGGTGAACCCCTTTTCGACAGCCATGGGTTGGCTTAGCTTGGCTTGGACTGGGTTTGGGCCATCAGCCCAGCACAGCAGGGATTTGCAATGCCATTACAACAGGGCTACCGTCTTGAAGGTGTGTCTTAAACTGATGATGGCTTGTCTTGAGTGATGACGTTTAAAAGCAGAGTGTTGATCCATGGTTAAAGTCCCCTGTTATTTTTGCTGCATGTGTTTTTTTACAGCAGGGCAGGTGAAAGAAGTTTATCTGTTGGAGGTGAGCTGTTTGCAGAGCTGCAGTAAGAGCCTGTTGTCAACAGCTCTTTATCAACATCTCACTGTGACTGTTTCTGCTTTTAGTCTTGCTCCCTAAAGAGAAACCGCTAACTAAGCTTTCCTAATTTAGTAATAATACATTTCATTTCCTATAGATTCTTCACAATAAAAGCCCCCCATAATTTTGTTATGTAAAAACTTTTATTGTGAAGCACCAAAATAAGGAAATATTGCGTTTTCGAGCAGCAACTTCACATGACTTCTAATATGGAGAATAGCGGACATGAAACAGTAAAATAAAGCAGATATCTAAAGTAATAACAGGGCACAGAAAGAGAAACTAAACTCCAAACCACAGAGATTCAGTCAAGCTATAAACGTACTGAGAGCTAAACACACAGAGACTTTGAAAAATGACTTTCTCTCTGGTCTCCTGCAGACAGAGGTGAGTGGAGTCTCACAATGCACATGCTTGTTTTGGGGGGAGAAGTGGGGTTGGCAAGATGTCACTGCTACCCGTTTGAGGACGAGTGGCCTGGCTTTTGGACCTATCCTGAGAAGGTCCATCTCCATCCGCCTCTAAACTGACAATGGAAACACAAATCAGCACGGCATGGCTTTACTAGGTGCGGCAGGAGTGACAATGGAAAAAGGGTAATAGAGAAGCATTTAGCACCTGTGGAGCCAGATATTTCCCTCAGGAGTTGGTGAAGGCCAAAAACAAAGTTAAAAGAGAGTAAATATTGGACTTATAATTCATTGGGCAGACACAAACACAACTCCTAATGAAAACGATTGACACCATGGGCTCTAGTTTCGCAGACCGGGCAAGACGGGGGGCCTGCGCTTCGCCATCTGGGTGTGGCCAGGCGGATTTTGCAAGTTTGGCACACCGTGCGCGCTGGCACAGCTACTCCTCTTTCCCACCTGCGTCCCTCCTACCTGCGCAAGTCGGAAAGAGGGAGGAGAGAAGGCGTGGAGTGGGTTTTACACAGCCCATTCACATCACACCAATCAAATGAGCCCCCAAAAGGCGTAATGAGAGTTGACTCAATTCGCCATGGCAGAAGAGAGCAGCAGCGTCAGACGGCCAAACTTCTCCCAGGAGGAAACTGATGTTTTGGTCCGGGAGGTCCAAGCTCGCAGTGTCCGAATATACGGAACTGCGAGCTTGGACCTCCACAGGCTGATGATGCAAAGGTAGCCTGGGAGGAGGTCACCACAATTGTAAGCTGATGATGCAAAGGTAGCCTGGGAGGAGGTCACCACAATTGTAAATCAATGTTACGTCTCTCTCGTGCGCGCACGCGTTCTCTTTTTCTCTCTCGCAGTTTCACTCTGTTTCTTTTCTTTTGACTTTTCTAAGATGACAGATGCTGAATATATACTCCCTATCTGATGCTGTGGCTGTTTGTGGTTGGCTGAGAGGGATGTGAACTCATTAGTTTGCAGCTGTGTTAATCAAATCAGGTTGGGTTTCCATTACGCGTGCCAAACGTGCCAAACGGTGCCAATCCCCTTTGATCTGACATCAGATGTGACGGGACAGTCGATATAGAGATACATTTATGTGCTGAATGCAGATAGTTGCATTCAATAGTGGTTTTGTGGCTATTTATTGCATCGTTAATGTGCCTGATATTCTGAAAACCTGCCTGTGAGGTTTTGGTGACGTGTGCGCACTGTCCGCCAGTCAGCCAAACTTCGGCTTACACCGGTTACGCTCCGCCTGCGCTAACAGTAGACCTGGTTTCAGCTGGCGAGCTTTTAGCGCACCTTCGGCGAAGCCTTTTGGCACGAAACTGTCACTGCGCCAAGCTGGATCTGTCGACACCTCCCCCTGCTGTGCCGCCACACCCATCTCAGCGCACCTCGGTCTGCCAAACTACCAAACTGAGCGCGCCTCGGGTTGCGCTGCTCGAAACTAGCTCTGCGTGGGGTTTGCCACCCTGCGCCACCCTGCACCGCACCAGGAAACTAGAGCCCCTTGTGTCTGTTTGATGCTTAAATAATTGCTAAAACTTTTTTACCATATCGACTCTGTGGGGTGACGATATGTAAATGTTGTGTATACTGTTTGTTTCTGCTGCCCTCAGGGAGCTGAAAAGAAGTTAATTAGGGTTTTATAATAACAAGCAAATTACTTTTATGTTGAGATTCCGGTGGGGGGGGCCAGCGGGTGCCAATCAGATGCCAGTTGGAAGCTCATGCCAATCACACCTAGCATCTTGGCTGACGGGCCTTGGCAGGACAGTATATAGCTCCTACTGGTATCTGATTGGCCACCTCTGGTGAGCCTCTTAGCATGATACTGTAGGTAATGAGTTATTTATTAATGTTTATGTTTATGTTTATGTTATACCACTAAAGCTGCAAGCTGACGACCACCTGTTGCATTTTATAGACGGTGACATCACCTCGTTCAGCCAGCAGCACATCTCAGCTTGAGATGCATGCCTTTGGCTTTGTTTTGGGTTTAGTGCTAAACTGCATTCATTTAATTATGATCACAATAACAGGAGATCAGAGAGGGCTCGTGTCTTTGAAGTAGGTGTACAGAACTGTTGCTGTGGGCCACGGCACACCTACAAAGGTCTTAAGTTGATTTAGGCCAATTATTTACTAAGTAGTGATGAGTTCATTACGTCATTCTTTTTGTGTGTGTGCAAAAATTTCAGGTGTGGCTCACTTACCGAAAATCAAACAGCATTTTTAAATAATAACCGAATCCCAACTGAGACTTTACAGTAAAGATTGTGTCATTACTTCTAACAGGAAGTCATTCCCATAAAGACACAATGCTTTCAGCCTATCAGAGTGAGCTGTCTCACTTCCCTGTCTTTACTTAATCTAGCATGATTTGGAACAACATGTTTCATAATCATTATGCTCACATGAAAGAGTTTGAGTTTGTTACAAGCGGTTAATAACATCCAACATGGAAGTATCAAAAGTTGAGTGAACAGAACATATAATATGAGAGAAATTATTATTTTTTTTATTCACTTTATTAATCCCCCTGAGGGGAAATACAATGTTTTCACTCTTGCTTGTCAATTACACACAGGTCCGAAAGACACACACATGCACAAACAGGACCTATACATGCACAAAGTGGAGAGATGTCAGAGTGAGGGGGCTGCCCTTGGTCAGGCGCCCCGAGCGGTTGGGGGGTTCGGTGCCTTGCTCAAGGGCACCTCGGCAGTGCCCAGGAGGTGAACTGGCACCTCTCCAGCCACCAGTCCACGCTCCATATTTTGGTCCGGACGGGGACTCGAACAGGCGACCCTCCGGTTCCCAACCCAAGTCCCTATGGACTGAGCTACTGCCGCCCCACAGAGGGGAGATTGGCTTAAAAAATACTAAAATCAGAAGATATTAGCACAAAGCAGAATAGATAAATAATCAAGAGGACTAATGCACTATAATACAAAAAATGTATATCAAAGACATAGGAAATATGTATGTAATCACCATATAAACCGTGCTATCAATATTTTAATCATGTTAAGTACAGTAAAATAAGCATGGAAAGAAATTAACTCATAATTCTTGTGCACTTATTAAGAAAACTATAATTATTAAAACTTTAGCAAGTAAAAAATACAAACAAAACCACATGGATCTCACTGCAATCAGCTGTCCAGTAACACGCTGGTGCAACTCTTTTAAAATATTACTTGCGTTTATGATTTATAGCTTTACAACACTATGATTTTATGAATCAGCTAATCCATGTTTTAAACTGTTTTACTTCTAAATTTTTTAAAACATTGAGCTTACATTAAAATTGCCCCACTCATTTCACAGGTGTTAACAGGTGCAAGCAGGTGTGAGGGAATTAATCAGCTGTGGGTGTGTTTCTCGATAACTGACAACAGCCTGTGCACCATATGTCACATGTCTTACAAACGAATGGACAAGGGAACAAGAAAAACAAAAAAAAACGTCAAGCTCCTTACACAATAAAGCCTATTTACAAAATTGTCTACAAAAAATGTTGATCTTATGAATGAAGACATCAGCCTTGCAGCTTTCATAAATTATTCAAACGTTGCAACATTGTACATCCTTATGCTGTGTATCATAAATTGGTCTTTTGAGATCCCCAAATCCATTATAGCATGCCATGGTATCTCATCATTTAATACTTTGGGAGATCATGTTTGCAGATTAAACGTCCAGTACACTTCTCTTCTGCTACATATTACTTCAATGATACCACCTCTCTCTGACAGAGTCACTTTTTCAGTGCCCTGGAACCTAAGTGATATGATATCATGTTTTAAGTCATTAAACTGCTACTGGGTAATCTCCATCATTTCTCCTTATGGAGCTCTTGAGTTCACTTATTCTCTGCTTCAGTGCACGTGATGTTTTACCAACAATCTACTAATAAACTGTGAAACTGAGCAAGAGCAGTGTGCAAGATTTTCTGCTCAAAGTAATATTTTCCAACACATCTGCATCTAAAATAGTTGGATGTGCGAATACCTTTCTTCAAACTATTTGTCCCTGAAGGGCAGGTGGTTTTTGCAGCATGACAAATACAACAGGAAATTAAAAATTGAACTGCTAACAGTGGTGGCACTGTTCCTGCTGATGATGAGAATTGAAGTATTTTGGATCTGCAAGATTATGAAAATTGCAAAAATAAAAATGCATGAAGAAAAGATTTTCCATTGTGTATTGCAAATTCCTTCATTCCTGAATTCAGAATTTAAAGGCTGATCACTGTCTGTCATTAGCGCACACGTGAATACATTTTCTATATATGATACTGTCATACTGTTGACTAAAACTGTTTTATAAGTTGGTCCATGTTCCCCAGAAATGTACTGATGGATTAAAAATACAGCAGTACATTTCTGAGCTTCTGTGACATAGTGAGTGCTTTAGAGGTTTGCAATGACATTTATTATAATGGAAATACAATCGATGTCCCACTCAGGCTATAAAACTGAGCATCGAACAAACAGCGGGTTGCCAGAATGAGTCAAATGTTTTTTATTTGCGCTGACATTATTCCATATTTTTGACAATATGTGATGCAGTGTTTTTGTTCATTATAATGGGATGCTGTAAAAACTGTAAAAAAAAGAAAAAAAAAAGAAGGTGCTCCACTTTTCCTCACAGTTGTTGGTTCTTTAATATGTTTTGACCCGGAAGCCTGAACAAAACTTGCAGGTTTAGGTGTGCAGCTTTAGTTAACATTACAATGGTCAAGTCACCTTAGGTAGACTAAAAGGCCCGCAACAGCTCCTTTTTCAGCAAGTCAACCCACTAACCTGGTTTATGAGAAAGGCAGACTGTGTTTCTGGCCAAGGGCTGTCACTTCCCTTTAACTTGGTATTGTTTGCCAATACCCTTTTAGTCTTTTTGGCATGCTACATCTTCAAGTTTCTTAACCAGCGACTCTTACTTTGTCCAACCACCATTTGCATGTGTGCTTGTGAGAGCTGCTCAGTTATTTGTAAATCCGTCACTAAGTTTGTGTCTAAAGTTGCTCCTAAGTTCCTCGTCATCACTTGCCAGTTTCAAACTACTGATTTACTAAATCACACAGCAGTAACATTTTAAAAGTTGAACATTATTGGTTAAGTATGTTTAATAATTACATTTTTTTTCAGTTACAATTACATAACAGTATTTTATCAATCTCCTTCTTATTCCAGGAAGCATTAATATTACCAACTCTGAAACATATTCAGCCAGGACATTAATAAAGCAAAGTGATAACTATATTTACGAAGGACTGGCATTTTAGTTTATTATATTTCTTGGCCCCTTGAACTGCTATTTATGAAGTTAATATAGCTTGTGATGGTGAGTCTTTACTATATTTCTTATGTTTTAGGAGCTGTTGTGTAACCCAGCTGGCCACCAACGCTGCTGCTTGAATTTAGGCTGTGATGATTGGTGACCAAAGTTAAATGTCAGGACATCTACATCAATTAGATGATGCTGATGCTTTGTTGGTTTTAAGTTGTTGTTAAGCAACCAAAATCTAATGTCTGTGAAACGTCTCATGCAAACGTCATTAACATTAAGTTGTAAGGTATCTAGAACAAACCGAACTTCTGCACACAACATCATGAAATCCAATGTCATACAGCATTTTCTGTCCAATATACATCTTTTTGATGTCTCTCTGATGCCAGCTGGGAAAATCACTAGTTTAAAACCAGCTAGTATTACAAAGAACTAACAAGGACATACACAAAAGTAGCAGTGGATTTACAAATAGTTGTTTATCACAGGTTTCTCAATAAAATCTGCAAGCAACCCGTTCATGTTAGAGGGAGTCATTTTATTCAATGTGAAAATCAAAAACACTCCCTTATGGCGCTTCAATGGCAGCTGCACTGAACCTCCTTTTTATTTGCTAAGTCTTTGTTATTGTTGATTTAACTTAAAGTCCTGCTCTTTGTATATTTTCTTAATTGACACTGGGCTGACCCAATTGCATTTTGAAACCCCCTCCCCCTCTGGGTTCAGCGTCTTCATCAAACAGCCTCTGCAACAACATGTGTGCCAAAATGAATAATACAAGACACACGGGAGGTGCAGAGAAATTGTAGGTCGGAAGTATTTTTCTGACCTGGACTTTTCACACCCTTTTAGCAACTTGCCGGCTGCTCAGAGTAACATCTTTCCCTCTCCTCTCTCACAAGCAGGCAGGAGAGAGTTACTGAGAGAGTTAGACTTATGGTGATGCAAATCGGCTCCACAAGCCTGTCATAACGTAAGCCTATGTGAAGTTCGACAAAAATGTGATAGTCTTTGTATCCCCTCCTCTTTGAGCCCCTCTTTAATATGTATTGACATTAAAATGTCCCCTTAAATGTTGAAAGAAACCTGCACTTTTGTATCATATCATTGCTGAACATGTTACAATACACTGACAGCTGGCTACATCTGACGGCTCATACACGACATCTAAACTGATCATAGTGAGCAGCAGGTGTGTAGTGTAGTTGAATTAGCTGCAGGTCGCTGCAGAAACCTTGACTTTCTCACGGCAAACATTTAAACTCGTTATAGCAGGGGGAGCACAGGTGTAATTAAAAGCATTAGCCTAATGATGGCTTTGTTGCAGCCACACCAGTAAAACAACAATACCAGAGGACACTGGCACACCTAAATGAAATTCAGCCACTGGTTACACCTATGACATGCCAAAATACAGTACCTTTGGTTATATTGAGTATAAATCTTGATATTGATTGACACATGATAATAAAACTCCCAGCAAGGACACAGACAGTAAATATAATGTGTCCAGTACGTAAATCTTGATGAATTTGTGTTTTTGTGGCAGATGTTTACATCACCTGTATACAGCAGTGGAAGAAGCACTCAGATCTTTTACTTTACTTACTTTACTTTTACTAGCAATACCGCAGTGTAAAAATACTGTGTTACAAGTGAAAGCCCTAAATTAAAAATGGTACTTAAATAAAAGTACAATAGTAATAGCATCAGAACATGCTAAATGAACCAAAAGTAAAATGACACTTGGTGCTGAACAGCCTATTTCAGAATAATAAATATTATATTATTGGATTATAATTATTGACACATTACTATTCAAACATCTCTAATGTTGCAGCTGGTAAAAGTGGAGTTGATTTTAACGGGTAGCTCGAGCACTTTTTTACTCTTTTTATTTTTTTAACTTTATGTATTCATTTTTCTTTTTTGTGTGTTTGTTTTTTTTTTTCTTCTTTCTTTTCTCTTTTACTAATTTTAGCCTTATGTTGCTGTACAGGAAGGTTGAAATACTGTAAGAAATAAAACATATTGTGAACCATATAATTGTACTCTACCTTACTACTCTACTTGCTACCAGAAAGCCTTAAATTTAAAGAGGCTATTTAACTCAGTCAAATCATGAACTGAACGTGTTAGAGCAATGCACATGACATTATAATGAGCATGTGATGTACTCTCATAACATTATAGCAGTATAACAACTGAATCTTTTTAAAGCATGGCGTGCTGAAACAAAATTTCTTTTGTTCATAAATGTTTTCAGTAACATTCTTTATGAGCTTCATTATAAATCAATAAAAACAATTGGACATGAAACTCTCACTCCTTCATCCTAGAAATAACACTTCACAACAATGACAGTGAGTCACTACTCTTTGCACTAAATCTTCAAGATTTAGGATCACATGTGATCCTGGGTTAAAATCAACCCAACTTGAGTTTTTTTAACCCAATGCCTGGGTAACTATTGGACCAACCCAGCAGTAGTTAATTTGACCCAACAAAATGGGTTGTGCATTTTAACCCAACAAGATGGGTTACACATTTAATTCAAATGCTGGGTCAAATTAATTTCAACCCTGGGTAAATTCTACCATATGAATTGGTTAATTGTTATACTCAAATAATGGGTCAAATTAATTACAACACTGGGTAAATTCTCACGGTAAAGTGTCACTGCCATAAAAGTTTGGAAACCATTGCTGTCAACAAATTTGAACGCATCTTAAAAAAAGGAGCCAAAAAGGCTTGACAACCCAATAAAGATTATCAAGTAAACATTTTAAAAATAGATGCTTCAAGTATCCATTTGAATTCTTCGCCTCAATAAGCACATAACTTGCTCATAAATTACTCCTTCTGAGCATGAGGTAACTATATACATTTGATGTAACTTTATATTTTGAACATGAACACACTTGACACTTCAATCCAGAACCATGATTTAACCAAAGTGTGTATTAGAGAATGTGCACATTCTCTAATACACACTTTAAAATTCAAACCTGTACCGTAACTATTGTTGTTATCTGTATTTAGTTATCATTGTACATTAATAGTTTGTTATTCTTTTTTTTTTAAAGAGTATTTTTTCGGGCTTTTTTTTGCCTTTAATGTACAGGACAGCGTGAAATGGGGTGAGAGAGAGAGCAGGGGGGTGACGTGCAGTAAATGGTTGCAAGCCGGACTCAAACCTGCGACCACTGCGTTGAGGCATTGCCTATGTACATGGAGCGCCGGCACTATCCACTCCGCTACCGACGCCCCAATAGTTTGTTATTCTGATGTATCACTGGGTGACACATTAATTTGCATGATTTCTCATTAAAAATAAAAGAATAAAGAAAGAAATGGCATCAGTACATGAGCTTCGAGCCCGGTTTCACTCCGAGGTTGTCGAAATCCGGCGCCTGGGCAGTGATTTACAGCGTCAGAAACCAACAAAAAAGGTGTCCTTGAATGTCGGCATGATACACAGCCAGTTGCTGGTACTAGTTTAACAGCGCCAGTGGCATTAGGGGGAAACGCGGCAGGACAGGGACGAAAGTTAAGGCGGTAAAAGTCCAACTGGGGCGGGCGGGAGTGGTGGTGGATGGGGAAGATTCCAAAGCCAAACCCTGTTCTGTTTTCCTAAACCTAACCACGTGCTTTTGTTGCCTAAACCCAACAATGTATGTTTGTTGTTGAAGCAAAGAAAACGTCAATTTGTGCTGTGATAAAGACGTAGTGCAATTATTTTGAAAGAGACTATATGTAAATGGTAAATTTCCTGTGAAAACTGAAGTGTATTTTGAAAGAAGACAATGCATGTAACAGGCAACGTCAACAACCAAAGCACCCAGGGTACCTTGCACATTGTATGTGGACGTGGAATGTCCATGACCAGAACATCAATATGTGATGAGGGGCTTGGCAATGAGTAAGACACATGAAATGAAATGATGACAATAAAAAGTATTTTAAAAAGAAGGAGGAGGAGAAGAAGAAGAAGATGGAGAATAAGGAGAAGATATACTTTGTTAATCCAGAGGGGGAACTTCAATTTTCTTCGCTCTGTTGTCATACACACAGGCCTGAAATACACACACGCACGCACACACACACACAAACGCAAACAGGACCTATGCATGCATTAAATGAAGAGATGTCAGAGCGAGGGGGCTGCCTTGGACAGGCGCCCCGAGTGATTTGCAAGCCAAGTCCGTATGGACTGAGCTGCTGGAGCCCATACCAATGGGAGCTTATTGAATTTAGTGGAGTAAAAAGTACAATACTTTCCTCTGAGACGTGGTGGAGTAGAAGTACAAAGCAGTATAGCCTAAAATGGAACCACTCAAAGTACTCTACAAGCACCCTACCTCAAAACTGTGTACTTATAACTGTGTACTACTTATGTGTATTTGTACGCATACATTCCAGTGTTTAGCACGTAATAGTCTCACTCCTTAAGTCATCAAATCATAGTTACAGTGAATAGTCTATAGGCATTGGGCAGACGTCATATATGCTTGCACAAATTCCAGAAATGAATCCAGACATTATTCTTATTGAGTGAAAGCTGAGGGGATATATTTCACAGTACAAACCCCATGAATATTTTACAGAACAAATGGGGAGAAGCAGATAGTGAGCACAACTACAAAAGAGGAAACAAAGCAACAAACGGAACAACTCACAGAGTGGAAACAGGTACCTACAGTTATTTCTGTCTCATTCATAATTCTGATTGAATGGTGAGTATGGGTGGTCGCGCTGCTAATGCTGCTCGCATTAATGTGGATCCAGCTATCCAGGGATTTATGTCGATGTGCCGCTCTTTCATGTTTGGTTTTTGAGAGATGAGACATGGTCTAGTTTGTCTGTGTTTTTGTGATAGTGCCTGTAGCTGCTTGGTTCCTTTAGCAGCATGCGGAGCTGTAAGGGAGACATGGTAGATCCAAAGCAGCTTACTCATGTCTTTCTCCCAGCAGGGAAACGACATGTGTATCCAACTTCAGTAGCCTACAGTAACTGAAACACAAAAGGAGGAAGTGTTGCCAGAAGGTTTGTTTATATTGCAGCAGACGTTATTAATAATACTCTTATGGTTTTAGTAACTTTTAAGTCTTAATTGGAGTTTCAGTGATTGAATTGTGGAATTATAACAACTTCTCATAGTCCCAGCACTGATCAGAAATGCTCAAAAAGATCATTTCACTTGACTTGACGCTGTCTTTGATGTTATGCATAGTTATAGTCATGGTCTAGACTTTTCATCCTGCTTATGTAATCCACTGCAGGTCTACAGTATCACGTCTGCATTTTATAGTGATGATACCACATATAAGGCTTGAAGAAGAAACAGGAAACATAAGAAAAAACTTTAAACATTTAATCAGACAGCAGTCAGTCAACACCAGCTTAAAGGGACAGTTCACACCCAAATCAAAAATACATATTTTTCCTCTCGCATGTAGTGTTATTCATCAATCTAGATTGTTGTGGTGGGAGCTGCCGAGTGTTGGAGATATCGGCTGTAGAGATGTCTGCCTTCTTATGAATATAATGGGACTAGATGGCACTCTGCTTGTGGTGCTCAAAGCGCCAAATAGATAATACATTTGAAAAACTCAACAGCAGAAATCATGACCCGGTTACCTAAAATAATTCACAGACCTTGCTGTGAGCAGTTTCAGTATGAACTTTTTTCTCTCTACCGAACAGCACCCGCCAACCATCACTGCACAGAAGGAAGCATCTATCTTTTGCAAGCTCACCTAGCACCACTGAGCAGGTGTCCTATAAAAAGAAAATAGTTCCTCAACATATTGTCACTCTGACCTCGTCACATATAGACGTTTGGTCATGCACTTTCCATGTCCAGATACGACAAGCAAGGTACCCTGGGCGCATTGGTTGCTGCCGTTCTGGGACATCATGTTAAGTACTGCTTGTTACATGCACTGTCTTCTTTCAAAATGCACTTCCGTTTTCACAGGAAATTTAACATTTACATATACAGTAGTCTCTTTCGAAATAAACACACTGTGTCAGTTTAACACCGCAAATCGACGTGACACGAACACCGCTCTCCCAGGTGAAGGTAGGTGTTTGTTGGACCCATCCACCACCACTCCTGCCTGCCGAACTTGGACTTTCGCCACCTTAACTTTCATTCTGATCCCATCACGTTTCCCCCTGACACCGTCGAGCGCCGTTAAACTGTAACAGCGACCGCCCACGTATCATGTCGTTGTTAAAGGAAAGCTTTTGTCATCAGTAGGCTCGTTCGGGATGAACTGCGCCTCGCCTGGAAAGCAGACAAGATCAGGCGACAAAAAGCTGCAGTGAAGTCCGACAGTTTCCCGAGAGTTTCCAGCAGCCCTTAGTCTGTACAGGAAGTCACAGAAACACTCACATCCTGTCCGATATGGTGTCAATTTATTAAAAAATGTTATCAGACTCATATATCAGTTTGTCCTCAGTCTCCAACTTTGTTAATTATGATAGATTGATTAATTTATTAAAATGCTTTACAGATTATCTGTAATTAATGTTCATGGTTCAGCCTCCACTTTACATGAATTCTCATGTATATCAGCATCATATCAGTTTGCTGCCACAGAGCAGTGCTGTTCCCTCAACTACACAGACAAAAAACAAAACAGGACAACAGCTTTTATTAAAGATCAGTCAGATATAGTCAGGGCTTCACATCTGTACATATCCTCACATCCCACTGACCACAAGTCTCTGTGTTGCTAAATACTTCAATAACTTAACAGTCAAATTTTAATATATAATAGACTACATATATTTAGTCTCTGACGACTAAACTTCACCATCAGCCGACGACTTTTTCTTGTCTTTCTTTGAGCACCACAAGCTGAGTGCCATCTAGTTCCATTGAATTAAAGAGAAGGCAGACATCTCCAACACCCGGCAGGAAAAATATGTATTTTTGATTTTGGGGTGAACTGTCCCTTTATGAGCCCTGCGCACCCCTGGTCCACCCTACACACTTCTGTTGCCTGATAAGACCTCTTCTCAGGACTATTATTGATCAGCATGTCCTACACGCAAAATATTAATCAATGAATAAATGTCTGTTCCAGTTATTATGGCTGCCAAACTCTGACCATTCTTATTGGTTTGTTGTGTTTGATGACCTGGTATAAAGGTGCAATCAGACAAATTGTGCTTGGTATTCGATTCAATGATGAACAGAGGCAGAAAATGTTATTCTGATGGTGAACTGTCCAACAATATTCACCTCACGGATTCTGTCTGATTGACTAGCAAAATTGCGAGGCTGTACAACATCTTGACACAACGACGTAGAACGAGTACAAGTGTAATCGATAAAATGAATGATTGCTGAATTTCATGCGGCTGCTTCAATTTTATAGTCTTGAAAAATGGCACATGTCAGTTGAGTCAACTTGAATTGATGGCTCACAGCAAGTAAACAATACACCAGATGAAGCAAGAGCGATGTGTACAACACAGACTAGAAAAATACATATATTTCACATGGTTGTAGTGGCTGGATCTAAAGAAAAAGGCTCTGTTCTGTGCACACGTAAAGAGTTGCAATCTGGCTTTCCCTTTCAACTAGTGGTGACATGCTTTCTCCATACCCTAGGCAGCAGCAACCCAACCGCCAGAAGAAATGTTGGCTTTATGTTCCTGCAAACCACAAATATGAAACATTTGTACATTATTATGTTGCAGATATGTTGAAACTTTATGTTTCAGCAACACTGTGGTAAATGTGTGTTTTTTTTAGGCACAAAAACATTTGGTTATGCTTCTAAAAAGAGCATGTCTTAGCCTAAAATATCGCACCACAATCACACACAAGCTCGCTAAAAAAAATAGTGTTGTTGGTTTTTGGTCTCAAACAATGGTCTGCAGTGGTTTGCAGCTTGGCAGTAGTCTGGCCATTCATTCAAAATTCTCTCCACCTCCAGATGAAAAACTGCCAAGCTGCAGACCACTGCTTGAGACTAACAAAACCAATTGTATTTTTGCAAGACATTGCTGTGTTTGCTTTAGCTTTTAATGTCCAATTATAAGTGTTGTGTAGAAACCTATCAGTTTGTTTCCATCTGCTTTTTATGCTTCAAATGTGGGTGTTTTGTGGCGACCTGTTGGCGGAGATAGTGGCACAAAAAGCTGTTATTTTTCACCAAGATGTTGCTGCTTTTCTTGCCAGGATTGTGCCCCCCAAACAGGGTATTTCTAGCCAAAATATGATCTTTTTCAAACCATAACCAAGTCTTTTTTGTGCCTAAATCTAACCACATGTTAACCACAATATAGTTCAATCAATCAATCAAACTTTATTTATATAGCGCCTTTCATACATCAAAAATGCAACCCCAAAGCGCTTTTTGATAGCGTTGTGTGATAGTGTGAGATAACGTGTCCATGGTTTGCAGAAACATTCAATGCCAACATTTTCTCCTGACGACTGTGCTGGCAGCAGATGTGTTGCGGCACTTCAACACTGCCTGCACTCTTCATAAGTGGGTTTTCCTCCCCTTGCTACTGCATAACAAGCGACATCTTGGCACAGTCAAATGGAACACAGCCCCTGAAAACAGCTATATGGGGGCTCTGAGGTGATATCCTCTGAAGCATTTAGTACATACAGGAAGAGGAGTGGTAGATGCTTAAGTGGAGGGCTTTCTTCCCCAAAGCGGGCCTCTTCTCTCCGTCTCTTGATCACTGGAACACCTGGGACCCACAGTGGTCTCTGTCGTCTGCCTTGTTTGAACTCTCAGGCGGTGAAGTATTTTCCACTCTGCCCACCAGTGGTTCTCAGTCCTGCAGCCGCTTCAGTCACAGTGGTGCCCTCTCGGGAGCTGCTCACCAGCACTCTATCACAAGCCACCTAAAATACCTTTATAAAAATACTTTCTTTTCAGAAGCGTGTATTCTGTGTTTCTCAGTGTAGGCATAGTTTTCCCGCCCACCATCCAGATTCTCTCTGTCATTTTATACACTGACATTGCAGACAGGTTACACCATGTATGAATGATTACTCAAGAATTTCAGAAACAACAGCTGTGCCCCAGTTGCACACTACATTTACTAAAATTATACATCATGTACTCGTCTTCACAATTCTGTTTCTGCAGGAGAAAGCAAAGTACTTTACTGAAATTATAAATATTATTAAAAAAGACTGCCAATTTCAGCTGTGTACACAGAACAAAGAGAGGGCAAAATGCTTTTACAAACATGTCCGTTAGTTTTTCTTTGTCTATCCTTGAAACTATCCAGTTAGTTTATAACAACTTGGGTCTTATTGTAAAGACCAAGTTTGTGAGATTGCCGAGATCCTATAGGGGAAACAGGCATTTATGCATAACTTAGAGAACAATTACTTACCATAGCAGGCGGCATGGTGGTGCAGTGGTTGGCATTGTTGCCTCACAGCAACAGGATTCCTGGTCTGAACCCGGGGTGGGAGCTCGGGCCCTGGGGTGGTGGGGGAGTCCTTCTGTGCGGAGTTTGCATCCTCCCACAGTCCAAAGACACGCAGGTTAATTAGTGACTCTAAATTTGGCTGTAGGTGTGAATGTGAGTGTGAATGGTTCGGTTGTGTCTCTGTGTGTCAGCCCTGTGATAGTCTGGTGACCTGTTCAGTGTGTACCCTGCCTCTTGCCCAGTGTCAGCTGGGATAGGCTCCAGCCCCCTGCGACCCCCAACAGGATAACAGTCACTGAAAATGAATGATTGAACCTACCATAGTTGTGTTTCTTGCCCCATTGGACTTTGTTGTAGCTATTTTATTGTGTTCTGAGACCATCCAAATGGCATCCTCTGAGCTACAGTTGAACACACTCAGTCATCTGATCAGTCTTTTTTAGAGCAGAAAGAGTCAGAAACAAAATGTAATATTGAAACTTAATATATTCTAAAAGAAATATGTGATTAACAGTCATCATTGGACATTTAAAACCATTTAAACCAAACAGACACTACTAAACTGCAAACTTGTGACATGCAGACAAGCACTATTCACTGGGCACACCACTGAGCTACATTCTTAAATATTTTTCTGAGACCTTTAAAAATAATGCCAAATATGTAATTTATTTATAAATGTGCTGCAATCATCCAACCAGCAGGCATTAGGTACAGAGTAAACTGCATGTATTGTTGTTAAAAAAATTGTGGAGAAATTGTCATATCTAACCTTGAAGTCATAAAATCCACATATTCCCTTATTCTTCTTTTTCAAATTACTGTACATGACTTTTAAATTTGCTTAAAAAAAGCTGCGTGCTTCACCAGGTAAAGCAACAATAAGATGACGAGCCAGTTAACATTTAAAGTACTGTCTTTATACCATGTGTGGTATATTAGACACAGTGGATGTATTTGACATTCTCTGATGGTGTTATGTAACTTTGAAACCATAATGTTCCAGTTCTGGGTGAGAGATGGACTGAGATATGTGATGCAGATTCTCCTCTGTGAATTAAAAAATCTGACAGTCTCAGGATGTAATTCACCTTTACGCGTTCAGTTTTAGTTGTCTGTATGTAAATTCCTGATAAATTAATTTGCCAATGGGAACAACAACATAAACACTGATTCTTAATTGAAACTATGATTGACAGCGTGTCTTTAAAACAGCGGTGGTTACCATTAAATACTGTGCACTTGTCTGATAAATGTTTGCTTTAATTGAGTCCTCGGGCGGTCTTTGATTTTGCATCATTTTCAGTTTGTTTTGCAGTTTGGAAAAACCGCCACATGCGCACTGTGACCAACTACTTCATAGTGAATCTCTCCTTCGCCGATGTCCTGGTCACCATCATCTGCCTGCCTGCGAGTCTCGTGGTAGACATCACAGAGACGTGGTTCTTTGGAAAGACTCTTTGCAAAATTGTGCCTTATCTGCAGGTAAGAGATCCACTTTGAAATTTGTTCAGTATATTACAACAACTTCACTCATGAATGATGTATGAATACAAGTGTCATGAAGGGGCTCAAGGTTCCGACACATGTGATCTGAACGAAAAGTGAAAATAATGAACCATATTGTGTGTAAATCAGTAAAGTAGGTGTGTGCAAAGGTGAGTGATTGTTATACAGCAACAAAGCAAACCAAACAAAGAAGGGGAGGAAGAGAAGGATAATGCAGGCAAGCTTTAAAGGCTTCCCAGCCCAGCAGCTCAGGTGAACCTCCTCTCACTGATGCCCTCCACTCCACCTGGCTTCTCCTCAAAGCTGGAAGTCAGGGGGGTCATCAGACAATACAAGACCTGCGTTTCTATTATTCTTACATTTTTTTTCTGTATTTATGAGGGAAAAATATAAATCTATATTTTTTCAAATCCCATGGGACGTGCACTGTGTGGGACCTTTGATGTTATCCCATGGTGATTTAATGAGTGCCTTGGGCAAATCTTTTGCTTTCTACATTTTTTAAATTCCATTACATCCACCGTGCCAACACATCTGCCACAAACAAGCATCCATTTTATATCACACTGCAGGCTTCGATGATGTGTGCAGTACCTCAGTGTTGAAGGAGTGGAGTGAAATCCTACATTATACTGTACAACAACAAATCCTATTATCTTCAGTTCACACACCTGTAGAACCTCCATCATATCACAAAGAATTGTGTGGTGTGCACAGCATGGTCTGGATGGATGCAGCTGTAAACAAAAACTTTAGAATTTATTCTGCTGCACTGGCTGCCAGCTTGCCAAACACATCACACCACATGGCACTTAATTCATTCATTCATTTTCCATAACTGCTTATCCTGTTAGGGGTCGTGGGTGTGCTGGAGCCTATCCCAGCTGACACTAGGCGAGAGGTGGGGTACACCCTGGACTATGACAGGGCAGCACTGCATTAGCAGCCTATTTAAAGTCCTTCATGGTTACATTCACTCTGCTGATGTGTTCTAATCACAGACTGTAACTTTTTCAGCTACAAAATTCACCAGGGCCATCTCATTCTATTTTTATTTTTTTCCCCCAAATGAATTCCCACTTGGGAATTACTTCAGTTCTTCCTGTATTTCATGTGACATTTTGCAAGTTGTTTCCATGCTGCAGTGCTACATCGCCTCAGGGGGGAACATACCCCAGAAGTGAAACTGTACTGCTACCTCCATCTGCAGCACAGTATGTTGTACACCCAATGACACAACTGATTCCTTGTGAAGAACTTGTGAAACGTTCCACAAAATCGTGTCATGAATAAATGCTGACTTTTTGAAACTGCAGTCACATAGTTTAGGTTTTGGGTTTGCAATTGCAGGTAATCGAATTTTGTAGCAAACAGGAGGGATTGACTTAAGGCAGCACAAGAAAAATAAATTGCTAAAATAAGAATATATTTTCATATCTATTACTCAGCTTCTGGTACATTGAATTTATGGGGGGAAAAAAGGTTGTTTTCCTTATATGTCTCCACAGTGAATGAATTATTCAAACACTGAGAAAATTCTCAATAAATTAAGTCATGGGGGTCTGCATTAACAAAAGCACAACTATATCAAAACATACATTCACAAACTCTCACACAACTTTGTGCAGTATAATCCAAGTCTTATTTATCCAGTCTTATGTTCACTTCCCAAACACATGCATTTTCACACCACTGAGCAGAGTTCAAAGACATGCCCTTGCCCAGGTGTAAAAACGCATTTGTTTGGGAAGTGAAGTGTCAAAAGTCGGTGCCTGGAAGTGGGCCTGTAGGCTCCCGACCTTGAACCTCTTGTCTCTTGTCAGTTGTCCTCAGATGTCGATTTGGTACCTTAGGCTCAGCTGGCAAATACTTAAAGAAACACTGGAAACAGGCAAAGTCCGATGCAATCAAGTTTAATGTGTCAACAGGCTTTAACACATACAACTTAGCGAGTCAAACTCCGGAGTGTGACTGAAAAACTGCTCTCAGCGTCCTAGCTTATATGCTGGTGGAGATTCAAATGAGTCTCCACCTCTTTTTGCTAATCCTTCCTACTCAAGTCCAATTCTATTGGTGGTAAACTTTTCTTTGTGTCCAATTCTGATTGGGCCCGTTTTTAATGGTGTAATGCAGCCTGGAATTTCCCAAATCTTCTACCCTTATGTCTGGTTTTGCTTTCGCTCTATTTTTAAAAAACATGTGAATTTTGGGGACTTTCTTTATACAGTCCTCAATGCTCTTATACGAAGTGAAACCAGAACACAATACGTGAATGTGTGTGTGTATTACAACATTTGAATGTGTGCTTCATACAATATGATTACATAGTCTGGTGTTATGAATACTTTGACATGTATAACAATGTTTTATCATATTCAGATGCAGATCAAGGTGTTTTATAGTGCCTTGTACATAAACATGATTATATGATCTTTGTCTCTTAATCAACTTATGTATCTTAACCTTGTTACTCGATTTGGACACAAACTTTTACACTACAGAAGCCTCCTTTCACTTCTATTCATTCAGAATTTTCTCCATTTTCAGCTTCTTTGTTCACCCTGGAGAAAAACATCTCCTCTACGAAAAGAGATAACGCTAATCATACTAACTTGGATTCATGTCAGTAAATATGAGTGGACAGGAGTGTGAGCGTGTGCAACGGTTCTCAATGTGACAAGCATTTCTTTTGACTTTTGTGGCTGGTAGTCTGCACTTCTTTTTTAAAATTTTAATTCCAACCTTGGTAATGAAGTAATATTTTTCACGAGGTTGTCCACTTTTATATAACCTGCATGAAACAGCTCGATAAGAACACACAGGGCGAGGTATCTTAAATGCGCCTTTAGTGATACATGTCTGAAACACTGTACTGTAGTTTCACCATGGCAAATCCATGTCAATAATATCTGCCATTACATAACTACGTAGCCTAGTATTAGTGCAGTCACATTCTGTTAGCACCATGGTTGCTCTTATAAATTCTACCTTACATCTTTCCTTGACCTCATGATGTTTACCATCCAAGAAAAGTATTGAGAAAAATATTGAGGTCATTGAGGTCAGGCCTTTGATTGTATGTGGTGCAACAAGCAACAAGGAAGTGCTCCGACTGTTTTTTGTCTCGTAACTTGCTGTTTACACAGGAAGTCGGGATTTGTAAATGGACATCTGCTGCTTGTGATCACATTGTGCCTACATGTGATCAGATATCTGACCAGGACTGACAGAGCTGAACATTATCTTTTTAATCTGATATCTGCGGCGGATATAGTGCTGTCAGGTCATATGACCCTCTCAAAATGTGGACATGTGTCCCCAGCTTATATGTAACATATGATATCTGTATAAAATCACCAGGCTTATATTTAAATTACTCTCCAAAGAAGGACAAGATCACAGTGTGCCTACAGAGTTGGCTGCTCTTGATTATCATATCCTACAGGCTTGTCCAGTCCCAGTGGTTTCTGTGTTCACCTCACGTTCAGTGTACTCAGCCTTTAAGGTCACCACCAATTTCGAGGCTATCATACAAGCCCAACGTACCTGCCAATGTTCGATTAATTTTCTGTCCAGCAGAGGACAATTATGTGAGGATTTCTCCCTTTCTGCTGACAAGGCACTGTTTTCTCATCTCTTTTTCAGACCTTTCAAATGAAGGAAATTAGTCGGCAAAGGTGATTTACTTCACCTCTGACATCCTTAAGCTGAACATGCCAAATGCTGGAGCTGAGTGCTTATTTCCCACAGGACTTGAACTCACCAACAGATTTTTATCTCCCACACGAAATTGGTGGCGCCTCTGTGAACCCATTGGACTCATTGAAATTCCTGTAGACACCACGCTGAAATGGGATGACAGCATCTCCAGGATAGTCTGTTTTTACATGCAATTGAAATCTCATTTCATCTGGTATGACTGCCTTCTCCAAAATCTCCTTAAGAGCAAGGCAGGTTTGTGATTCAGATAATGATGAGAGCAGATGAAGATTGTCTGTGATCCCCCCCTGCCCTATCACGGTTTGATCGGCATAATGCCACTACAGTTCTGATACACTGGAATAACTCAGCATGTTCTTGACCTCCACAGGGGATCAATCCTGTATTGTGAAAGCAAGTGCAGCCATTGTATTTTGGTGATTGCGAGTGATTGATATTCTGACTCCTTTGTAATGGAAAAAAAAAACCTTGATAAAAATCAGTCATTGTGGTGCTCCATTTCCCCCTGATGCCTCTGGTCAAGGTTAGACTCATCATGTTGACAAATAGATGAAGGATGTTTTGGCATTGAGGCTTTTTAATTCTGAATATCTGTTTGAACTTATTCTTATTGCAGACAAAACGCGTCATGATTAAAAGCCTTAAAAACAGACATTTTAGATCTGCCTAACCTTTACCATGGAAAGCAAATTGATTTAATCTTCTAAGAAACAAGAAATGTAATGCTTTGTCATCTCTCTGTTTATCTCTAAACACCCCAGGTCTAGAAAGTGATGAATAGATAGACTGGTTTCATCTATATAACTGTTTTCTTTTTCTCCAGACCATCTCTGTTTCTGTATCAGTCCTAACACTGAGCTGCATCGCCCAGGACCGTTGGTATGCTATCTGCCACCCGCTGATGTTTAAGAGCACAGCCAAGAGGGCTCGCAAGAGTATTGTTGTCATCTGGGTTGTGTCGTGCATCATCATGATCCCTCAGGCCATTGTGATGGAGTGCAGCAGCCTGCTGCCTGAGCTCACAAACAAGACCAGCCTGTTCACAGTGTGCGATGAACACTGGGGAGGTTAGTTTGCACAAATCTCTCTCAAACATGACAGCATTTTGCCAAATCTCTCACTTGTTGCCAGATGCACGGGTTAAACTGAGATCAAATCACTAAATAAAAGACAAAAAAAAAAGAATGAATTTCAGTGAAATGTTTCTTTGGCAAAGGAACACAACCCTTTGAGAGCAAATCAGTGAGCGAGGCTTGTGCCATTTAGCTGCCGTTTTAGAATTTTTAGAGCACCTTTCACAGGGTTTGAAAGGGTTAATAAAGTATGATGAATGACTTTGCTGAGTCCAGATAAGCAAGTCTCTGACTAAGGGAAAGAACTGTGCAAGAGAAAAGGCTTTTCAACCACCTCACCATCGTTAGGTTACAGTAATTGAGGCAAGCTATTGATTAAAAAGCTATAAAACACTGATTGCTTACTTTACTGACACAGGAAGGTTAATGAAAAACTTACTGGGATATCTGAATACATTGGAACTGTCAAACAAGTTTAGTGCCCTCAGTCGACTCTTTGAGTTTATGAAACACTACATTTATGTACCCGTGCAGAGAGAAGTTCGGGTGGGTGGTGACTACGCAAAGTGTCGACTGTGACGCAGAACCTCAGGTTTGCACCCAGACTCCTGTCTGTCGGTACATTTAGGCAACAAAAGCACTCTGGTTAAGGTCAGAGAAAGATCATGATTACGGTTAAATGTTAATTTAATGTTTATAATAAAAATTACAATGCTGTTGTCATTACAAGTGAATACTGTGTTGCAGGAGTAGAGAATGTTGATACATTCAGTATCATCATTTTTGGGATTTACCAAATATGTTAGCAGCATTTCCTCATTATGTTAACAGAAAACTTAATTTGCTTGGCATTATGTTTCCCTCAAAAACGTTTTTCCTGTTTCAGATTAGTCATATATTATTAATTAATTTCTAGGAGACAGGGCATGACCGAAAACACAAGAGCAAGCGTGTAAGGAATGGATCAAACAGTGCGCCTGTTGTAAGCTACAAACATATCAGCATGCCAAGCTAACTAGTTTACTACTTATATTTCAATCAGGAGAGACAGAAGAATGAAGTAAAGATAATATTAAATACAGAATATAAGTGTACAGATTAACAGATGATTTGTGCTCATTAAGTTTTAACAGTCTTTGTTGCTTGGATATTTTATGATCGAGGGACATCTGAGCAGCAGCAGGATAAATCCCCCCCTATGGAGTCCAGACAATGGTGGTGGCTGATGACTCTGAGGCTGCTGACTGCTGAGGTGGATGAGGCTGATGAATCTGTAAAGACTAGTTGGTGATGAGGAGGTGGAGGACATGCAGAGAAAGAACTATATTTAAACTGAGGAGCAGTAAGATGATAGACTGACAGAGAAGGTGTGTCGCTGGGCTATTGGTTGATTGTTAATCAGCTGATGACTCAGTTGATGGACCCAGACAATGACACCTAGAGATAGTAAGTGAGCATACGTGCAAGGAGTAAATGGCAGGGTGAGAAAGAAACTTACAGCCTGAGCATGAAAAGTATTGTCTTCCTGACTTAACTTTCACTAAAGCTTCATAAGTTGTTGGGATGCTGGAATTTCTCATTTCGATGTCATACCTTGAAAATATTGATGTTTGATATCATTTTTTAAACTTATAACATGACAACAAAAACTTGTGTTTTCTTGGTTGGCAGCAGAGAACAGCAGAGCGTAGCAAACATTATCAGCAAGACAGAACGAGAAAGCGTAGCTGGTACTGGTGTATCATAGCTGGGGAGAATGAGCACTGAAACAGTTTGAAATATTCAGAATCCTTGTGTATGCATAAAATGGTAGTTTTCAAAACACTGCCGCTGAGAACTGCGTGTTCCTGGTGGGGCCTCACAAAGCTAAAGCACACCTTGAAGATGTCTGAGGCAAAATCCTGTTTAAAACCAAAATGCTAATACATAATCTTCTCTGTCAGTTCAACCAACAATGATGAATGATCTTGAAGAAGGTTTGGAGTCATAAGTGTTTATTAGACTCAGTGGGAGTAGCATTTCCTTGATAGCATTGGTCAAACATTGTCATGGTTTAATTTGTTAAATATAACAGCTCGAGGTTTGATATAAAGTGTTCTTACAGAGAGTTAAGGGGTGGATGCTTGCTTGTAGCTGCCAAGTAATGCATCTTCTATGATTTAAGCTTAGGTCATTGTTAAAGGGATAAATTCATGCTGTCAAGCCCTAAATATGTGCTGATAAAACTGTTTGAGTCATACATCTTAAGAAATTAAGTCACAGTTTCTATGCATCATTCTTCAAAGGTATTTCTCACTATAGGTCGAGAATTGCACCCTCTGCTTTGTCCGACCAGATAAGTGTTACATGTATTCAATTTTCAGTGTCGGGCCAAAATGTAAGCGTTGTTGAATTTACTTTACTCCTGTGTCTCCAGAGAGAAGGTGTGTGGTTGCGGTATCCTGCAGACATTGTTCAGTCTGTCATGGTGCATCCGCTTCTTCTTTTCCATTCACCTGTCCACCAGTTGCCTCCAATGAGTCAGCCTCCATTTGACTCAGCCATCTGCCTCCCTCGCTGCATCCCATCAGCTATCAGCCCCAGTATTTATACAGGGCAGTTCACACAGCCAGGGTTTTACAGATCGTCTGCGTAATCCTTGTGCCTCAGAGCTCTATCCATTCCTAGTCCTACTTGTTTGTTACCTGCATGAAATCTGTTTTTCTTTCCTGATTATGTCTAACAACCTGCCAGACTACCTGTTGTCAACATCCTGCTGTCAGTCTGATTAACATCCCTTCCTGCGTCAGTGCCTTTGGATGTTTTTGCCTGATTTGACTGCCTGCCAACTGTACTCCTGTTGAACGAATTTTGTACTCAGTTAATGCCTTTGACTTAACCAACCGTCACAGTGTCTAAAACTGGGTAGACACCAGTTGCTGCTCGATTTGTGACAGCTAGAGAGAAATGTATTCCCGCTTATCTCTGACCAGGAACGCGTGGCTTGCATCTGATTTAAACTGCCAAGCACTAAAACCACATTTGATTTCTTAGGGGTGGATGCATGATTCAGAGAAGCTGTTTTTTTAGCTTCTGAGAAATGCATCCCTTCCTCTCTCACACAAGCAGAGCCAACAACTCCAAAAAGTCATTTACATTAAAACACTTCTGAGCTAAGGTCATCAGGGCCACACTTCACAATTGGGTAAGAGTCTGGCTAAATTATCTCCAAGGGCCCCACAAAGGCCTGTGGTCAGTCAAATTAAATGGCTTTAGCTCTTGAAGCACAATAACTACACACATAAACTTGTTAAACAGCAAAACTTTCAAGGTCTTTGGTGAATGTGTCAAACAGCACACTATTTATTGTAATGCCTAAATAACTGCTAATGCAACCATACATAAAGAAGGAAATAATTACAGTGTATAGCTCTCTGCTGATAGAAGGAGACAAAATGAATGAGAATGTGAAGTGGGTCTGTTAGCTATAGTGGAGTCATGGGCCCTGATCACAGAGAAAGCATTTTAGCATCTGGAGGTGGCTGTTTTTTGTTTTTCATGAGAGTTAAGCTTATCGCTCGCTGTTTTTGCATTGCTACACGCCCCGCATTTCTGTGCTCTAGGTGCCTGGCATTCTTGCCAGAGCACCCTGAACTCTGTAAGTTGAAAAAAATTCAACTCAGAGCAGAAAAGCACGCCCCATCATCTCCACTTTTTTCCCATTGTCCAATCTGATGATTAGAGACTGTGGTGGTCACGACAAGAAGTTTACAATGGTAATCAACAGAGGAGAAACTGGTGGTAGCGTTTGCTGGATACTCAGAGCTATACGACTTTACAAACCACATTTACCACAGTCTCAATTAAAACTAGCAAGCCTTGAAGCATATAAGTGCAGTACTTGAAACAACCATCATGGAGGCAAAGCTAGACCAACTGGTGGTACTCCTCGTGATTCACCCTCTTTTTTAGAGTCTCGTGTACCCACACAGATCTCCCTTTCCCTGTACCCAAACTTTTTGCTGACAACTTCTCATCCTCAACCCAGAGCTACAGCAAGTACCCTCTGCCTGTCCATTTTAGGAACTCAATACTGATTACTGGGAAATAAATAAAGATTAACATCAAAAATCAAAGAGAAAATTTGATTGATTACATGGGAAGGTTAGGGTAGGGGATAATGGGGTGGTTGCGTGGCAACAATAAATAGGCACAGCAAGCATTTTTTTACAGTGACATTCAATTTAAAAAAAACAACAAAAAAAACAAGGTAGTGCATCTTGCGTTTTGCAACAAATGCTTTCTGTCTGTTCGGGGCCTTAATCTTCATCACTCTTTTAGACTGTAAGAAAATAATTAAACAAGATTATAGACCAGAAACTATTTTGTGATGAAATCACTCCAGCAGCAATACAGAGATCTGCGACTTAAAAGGAATGTGCAGCAGGAGTGAGAGCTGGGGTACAATGCCCCCCTCCCTTCATCCCACTCCCCTACTTCCTACAAATCTGGAGATGACGTCCAGTGTGACATGGTATCGGCTAAGAACAGCCTGGAGTCATGTGCTTTCAACATGAACTCAGCTTTGGAGGATGAAAAGCTTGCTGGCATGATCAGTGATGACGACAAGCAGAGGATTTTCTTGCTCAGACCATCTCCATCTGCAAACTCAACCTTCATTTTCATCTCAGCTACACATCTGCAATGTTTTGCAGCTGCATCTTGCGAGACTGTGATGCAATTGCATTTACATAATCCGTCCTTAGACACATCGGCTTGTAATTGTGTCACTAATGTGATCAGGTCTATCATGATATTATCACCATGATCATTGTTAGTATTATACTGCACTTATCTTACCTCCATGCAGCATGCAGGTTCATTACAGCAAATGACACAAGTGTTGCTAATTTATAGGGCAGGGACATTATGCTTATATCCTGATTTGATACAATCATAATACTTGGGGTCTAAATAGATATTCATTGGAATATTTAAGTATTGCAGTTGTACAAGTTGCAATTTGATATTATGATTTATTGTGACTTTGTTCACTTTTTTAACATTATACCAAGGGAAAAAGTTCATTATACACTTCAAGAGACTGTAAATCATGAGACATCCAAAAACAATGCACATCACATGTTTTTAAGTATTTGTCTGCCTTTTTCTGCTTTTTTCCTTTGTCTTCCCGAAATAGATTTGACATCACGTTTCTCAGAGATTACAACAATAAAAGCAGTAACTTCATTCCACCTCCGCATAGACTAATATGAAGTAATTAAATTTGAATTATACTGATTTAGGCATGAAAATGAAAGACAGCACGAAAGAAACGAGATATTTAGGTGTAGGATGGTAAAAGTGCAAAGGTGTAGATGTATAGTTAAAAGCATTTGCACTCAATTAAAACAAGATCAGTCCTAAGGCATTTAAACAGCCATAAAGGTGGCAGAGTGTCCAAGTTTAAGGTCCTTTGCAGATGAATCCATGTATAAAGAGCACTGTGAGTGAATGACATTCTTCCTAGCACAGTTCTGACTAAGAGAATGTGAAGCAACAACCTATTCCGTGAGCGAGTACCAAAATTATTTGAGGTCAGACTTAAAAGGGATGAAATATTAGGTGGAAGCGTCTGCATCAAAGCTTTAGAAATGAACAAATACCAATGCTGTTCCCGCAGATGTGGCCAGCCAACCTTTTGGCAAAGGTGGCAGTGATGGGTGCTGTAAGAATCACCTGCTTTGAACCTGAGGGCTGAGTGGTAGACAGCATTCAGTGATTTCAGTGTAGAGGCAGCAGCTTTTAGCGTATGAAACACCCCCATAATCCAAAACAGACAAAAGATAAAATTCTACAATTGTATTTCTATGTACAAAAGGGAAACAGTTCTTAATTGTGTACAGAAAGCCAAGTATTGTCCTCAATTTGGCAGTCAGAATTTCAATATAGTGCTTAAAATTAAGACTGTCGTCCAGCCAGGTACCAAGGTTTTTGGACTCTCTCTATGGATGTGCCCTTTGCAGAATGAATATTGATAGATTCAGAATGAGTAGCCATATAAAAGTGAACTGACAAGAGCACAAAAGTCGGAAACTCAATGAAAATCTTCAAAGTATCATATTGAAGGTTATTACTTAAGCTGACTCACTTACTTGGGGAATTCAAATGAGGAGTTTTGCTATTTCTCGCCACCAGCTTGTTCGTAACTAAACCTTATGTGCCACCGAGACCCAGTCTCACTCCAAAGTCGTCGAAATCCGGTGCTTGGGCAGTGACTTGAGGCATCAGAAACCAACGAAAAAAAGGGTGTCCTTTAATAACAGCATGATGAAATGAAATGAAATGAAATGAAATGAACAGCACCTGGTGGCACTGGGGGGAAAGTTAAGGTGGCAAAGGTCCAATTGGGGCAGCAGGAGGGGTGGTGGATGGGTCCAACAAGTGCTCTCTTATTACCCCTATACTGAAATCCCTTCATTCACTTCCTGTTGAGTTTAAAATGCAGTTCAAAATTCTCATTCCTAGGTACAGAGCATTACACGGTCAGGCTGTAGCTGAACTACCTCACCCATATTCTTCAGCTCGCTCTCTCCGACCAAAAATGCTACATTCATTGTCTGTCCCTCGCACTCACCTCAAGACACGTGGTGATCGAGCTTTTGTAGCACATACATTTTGGAATGATCTTCCTGCTCCCTTACGATCTGCTGACTGTGGTTTCTTTTAAAAGCCAGCTGAAGACTCACCTATTCAGACAGGCGTTTGGGTAACTTGTATGTACCAGAGCTGTGTATTTTCAAAGTCTGTGTATTGTTGTTGTGTAGTGTGAATTCCTATTTTTTGTTGTGTGTGTGCGCAAATAGTTTTGCTAGTTGTGCACTTTTCATGATGTGGCTTATGTAGTCACTTCGTCTCTACGATTTATTTATTTCTTGCACTTTGTGACCTATGTCTGCAAAATAAAAGATAAATAAAATAGATAAATTTTACTTACTCATTTACCAACTGTATAACTTACTTATGTATGTATAGTGTGTAACTGCTTCACCCACTTCACATACAGGTGAATTAGTTAAACAGTACTGAATACAAGAGTCTTGGTGGCACATAAGGGTTAGATACGAGCAAGTTGGTGGTGAGGAATAGCAAAACTCCTCATCTGAATTCCTCCAGTAAGCCAGTCAGCCTTAGTAATAACCTTCAGTTCACTTTTATATGGCTACTCATACTGAATCTTTCAATATTCATTCTGCGAATGGCACATCCATAGAGAGAATCCAACAGTATAAATACCTTGGTACCTGGCTGGACGACAACCTTAATTTGAAGCACCATATTGGTATTCTGACTGCCAAACTGAAGACAATACTTGGCTTTCTGTACACAAATAAGAACTGTTTTCCTTTTGTACATAACAATACAACTGTAGACTCTGTATTTTTGTTTCTGCATGCTGTCTACCACTAGTACAAATTTATTTGCTTGGCTATCTATTTGGATTGTAAAGCAACTGCAGGTTTGTTTGCCACTTCATGTTGGAACATGCAGCCTCTGACACTGGAGTCAGCTCAAGTCAAGTTCTTCTAATTTGCTTGTACTGTGATTCTGATTGTATGACTATCAAATTTGAAAAAGTGTTTTTGTATAATTTACTGTAATTAATTACTCAAGGAGCAAATTTTTCACTTGACCAGAAAACTCAAGTTGGTTCCTCAGTTCATTTATCTTGTAATTTATCTTTTGTTGTATCAAGTTGGTTACAGTACATCAAGTGACCCGGCGAGGACACCAAAACAAAAGTGTTTTGTGGTGTAGAGGAAGCCATTTTAATCGTTTTTTAGAGGTGCATAGCAGCAAGAAAATAACAAAGGACAATTTTCTGGCCCAGAATGAAAAGGGAATGTGAATGTGCAAGGTTATATTCGGCAAACAATCCTAAAACAAAATTACTGTTATCTGTGTTACTTTATTCTTCCTGCTGAAGAGTTTTGATTCCATGCTTCCATGCATTATGCTTTTGTTGGAGAGCTTTTCAGTCACACAGACTGAAAGTTTACCGTCATCATTGTGCACATGAGTGATGACATTTTGTTTGCACTTTTCATGATGTGGCACCTCAGGTGAACCGACTGTGTCAGACTTGCTGGGGCTTTGACATCTTTACCCTTTTAGTTCAATACCAGTTCACAGCTCTGTCATACAGCTCTATAGACGGTCAAAATACTGCATATTGAAATCAAAAGAAACATGACATAATGTTGTGAAACACACACAGACATAAAACTGTAATTAAGCATCACACAAAATTAATGATTTTTTTTTAAATTATTTATTTTGAGACCCCAATAGCATGTTGTAAACTGGTTAACTGGTTAACTTTCCACTTCAGAGTTAATTCTCGACAGGTTGTAAGGAACACCTCTGCTGAATAATGCATCCATAATATAACTTTATGTCTGAAAATGTAAAAATCAGATGGTTTGATCTGCACATATTTTGGGTGATTTTGGCTCAACAAATTGGATTTTCATACATTAAAAATGATCCAGATGGCTAAGATGTTATTTGAACATATTATATTTGTTTGACTTTGACTCAAAAGAGTAAATTTGAAACCTGATATTAATTTTTCTGACACTCATTGTGTAGAAGGTCTGTGCCAAATTTTGTTTGTTTTGGGTTTTACAGCTTCAGCCGAACTTGAGTTAGATAGCGTCAGGTGCTGTTAGTAGTTATTCCTCATCCTCCTCTAATTATGTCTTGTAAAAGTAAAACATATGGTTTTAACATGAAGCCAGAAATGAGACACCTGCTCTTGTTTACTTCTCTGTGACTGCTCATTCAAGTGACAAACCAAAAAAATGTCTTAGCTAATGGTTACTATCCAGACAGTTTTTAATGAAAATATAATGATGCTTTTTATTCTTTCAACAGCTGAGATTTACCCAAAGGTGTACCACACTTGTTTCTTCATCGTCACATACTTTGCACCGTTGTGTCTCATGGTCCTGGCGTATATCCAGATATGTCACAAGCTGTGGTGTCAACAGGTGTGTATTCCAGTGCTTTAAAGCTTTTACATCAGCTCTTACAAAGGCCATGTTTAAATGAATCTTCCTATGACAAGCTTACAATGCCTGATACATGCACATACTTTATCAACAGATTCCTGGAAACACATCAGTGTTGCAGAGGAAGTGGAGGTCCATGCAGTGCTCAGCCCCAGCTGCGGGGTCAGGAGAGCCCATGAGGGTCAGGACCAGTACGGTGTGTGCTGAGATCAAACAGATGCGAGCCAGGCGCAAGACAGCTCGCATGCTGATGGTGGTCCTCTTTGTTTTCGCCCTGTGTTACCTGCCGATCAGCGTGCTCAATGTCATGAAAAGGTAAAAATACTTCGAATGGATCAAGGATCAAAAGCCATTCAAACACAGACGCTGCATATTATGAATTTCTTCTTTACATTGGGAGCTCACCTTGGTAGTTTAAAATTCAATAATGGCTGACACAGTATATTTGCAGTACTGAATTGCTGCTTGTTTTTTGCTATCTGGATTTAAACTACAATGACGCATTGTAAATCAATCTTTAACAGATGCATGTCATGCTTTCCCTGCAGAGTCTTTGGGACGTTCAAGAAGACAAATGACAGAGAGACAGTGTACGCATGGTTCACGTTCTCACATTGGCTCATATATGCCAACAGTGCAGCAAATCCCATCATCTACAATTTCCTCAGCGGTAAGTTCGTAACCTGCTTCATCACTTAGACCTGTTGTGTGGGCTCATTACTGTCCTCTGGTGGACAGTGTGGCCACAACAATAAAGCTCACTGGTTTCAATTTCTCATCTGATAATATGTTGTGCCTATAAAGTTGTATTTTAAAGTTGTTTGAAGATGTTTTTCTATGGCCCTGATAATGACATCTGCATCTCATCTCTTTGTTCGCAATAAACAAGCCATGTGAAAGCTCCAAACTGAGTTGTTTTTCAGTGGGTTTCGTGTTTCTGTTTTCACCAGGGAAGTTTCGTGGGGAATTCAAAGCAGCCTTCTCTTGCCATTGTTGTGGCCAAGGGGAGAATCGAACACAAAGAACGAGGCCCAGAGCGAGCACAGACAGCCGAAAGTCCCTGTCAACTCAAGTCAACAACATGGACAATGTGTCTCGCATATCAGATCAGATAGTGTAATCTTAAAATCCAAGTGGGGAGTTCTTTGACACACTCATCATCAAGTTTGGAAATGTTCACACCTCTGTTCCAGACGTTGGAACGGAGAAGAAGGTCTCGAAGTTATTGTTTTATGATTGGTTTTATGAGGACACGAGACACGAGAGAGCTGACCACTGAAGACCTTCTGACCTCATTTACTAATCACGGACATAGACGGACACAGCAATCACCTGTAATTCACAGAAACTGTATATTTATTATCAAAGGACATCATCTGAATGTTGAGTATTTAATAACCTGTACTGTCTGTTTTATATCATACATGGGTTATTATATTGTAAGTGTAATATTTTGATTTTTTATTTATTTATTTACGACAGAAGAGCAGTCTTCAGATTTGTAGTTTGTCTCCCTCTTTATCAGATGTCCATCCTGAGTCAGTCAGTCTTCAGTGCCGTTGCCCTTGAATGTATAACTCTGTGCATACACTGTCTGGAAATGTCCCAGTTCAAACATCACAAGTTTCCATCACACCTCAAAATATTCAACATGATACCTGCACGTACTGTATGTGTCCTGGTGGACTTCATTATATCTTTCTTCACTCTACACACACGCTGAGTTTCTTCTGAACAACATCAGAAAAGTGGACTTTAATGTAGCTGCACACTTGCCTACTATTTAAAGCACCAAAGCAAAACGGTCCACTCAAAGGGCGCGTTTCCTATTTGAAATGTGTCTGTCAGTCACTTTTACTGACAGCTTCAGAGCCCAGAGACGTGTCCTGTCAGAAAAACAGGGGATGCCGTGAGATCTATTGTTATACTGAAACCAAACTACACTCTGCAGTTAAGAAAAGTCTTAAAAAGTGCTCCAGAGATGTACATTGACAACAGTTTTATCTCAAGCCCTCGTCAACTGTTTATTATTCCCAGTAAAAACCCTGCCTTGCAGCTGCAGAGCCATCAGCCTTATGAACTAAATGCATTTCTATTCAATTCAATATTGCAGGGATTATCTAAATAAATCAATATTAGGTCAGAAAAATAGTATGGCAACATATGGATTTATTGGCACAAATGATGAACTTTCCCAGTTTCTTAAATACTTTCATAATCTGCAGTGTGTACACTGCTTCCCTCGTACATTAACTGACTTTTACTGTTACTCACTTTCTTTTGTGTGTGTGTGTGTTTTATCATGCCTGGAAGCCGCCCAGTACAACCACAGTATTATCTGCCACTGAGCAGCTTCATTAGAGCAGTTCTGGGCTAAGGGCCTTGCTCAAGGGCATCTCACTAGTGGTTATTAAGCAGTAACAGGCGATGCTCTTTCACTGCCTAGAAAGTCATCCTGCTGGCCCAAGGACTGAATGGGCAACCACCCAGTGTCAAGGAGGGCAGTGAAACTCCACCACAGTTATTCCTATGCTGAGTTCTAGGCGTGCTGAGAGGATAAAAGCACAACATCCCCGTGATGAGGGATACTGCACATATTTTACTCTCATGAATATTCACAACCAGCACATAACTGTTTAAGTTTATGTGCAGCTAATACACCTGCATATAGGTGCAATTTAGGCATAATAGCAAAGTGAAACAAAGTTACCCGTGCACAATTTATTTTGTTTGCACCCCCAGATGCTGAACCCCAGACTGATTCATTAGTAATATTGGCTGCATGGAGCGGGTGGTGTGGCAGAAGACACAAAAACAAAGAGAGAAAGAATATTAAAGCAGCTTCTGCACGCTGATACATGAAAATTTAATAACAAAAACAAACTTTCTGCCTGGAGACCTTTGCATCAGGGCAAATCACTGAGATAATACTGTAGATGCATTGAATTCTAATGCGCCCGCTCACATGGGAAATATTGTTCAACATCATCCAGGGCACATCTGGTATCAAATGGTGGACTGTTTGACAGGGTTGTATTGATTCTTGGCTTGAATGTGAGATCTTTGTACATCAGAGATACGTCTTATTCAATCACAATTTATTTCATATGTACACTACGCTGGAACATGAACATGCTGTCCATAAAGTGGCCTGCATGTGAGGGAAATATCTGAGATTTGTGCCCCCCAGTGGTCATATGTAGAAGACAGGGTGGCTAATAGAAATGAACTGGCATTTACTTCCCTTCCTTAGTCCATTGTTGTCCAGGCGAGAACAGTTTACAAAATCCTTTTCTCCTGTCTGTATGTCCACATGAAAGCACTTCATTACATTCTCTTTCCTGCGTACATATTTTTGTGTATATTAACTTTATATTTTTACACGTCTTTAAGCTTGTTCTCCTTAGTTATTTCAGTCTTTTTACTTCATGGTGCTGCAGTTTGATCATGACATAACATGACTTAGGTATTTTAAGACTCACTAAGTGTTTAGGGACAGTGATCAAAGTGAGTGTGTTTTGATATATTTCTTACAGAGCCTACAAATTAGCATTTTTCTAGCATTTTTGATTTTTCCCACTTTAAATCAGTTAACCGTTACTCTTCTTCATTTAAACTATCTTTGCCAAATTGTTAAACTTTAAGTTTTCAAACTCTGACACTCTAAAAACACACTTAAACTGAGAACCATGTGTGTAAAAGCATGTATAATTCAAAATGCATGTGCTTTAAAACAGCAGTGATTATGGTTTCTGAACATGAACATATCTACTCACAGTGCTGTGATGCAGATGTAGCTTTTTTACGATGGAAACCCCAAAGCTCCAACAAGAAATCAGCAACATTTGACTTTGTTTCCGATAAGCATTTCAGTATTATTTCACCTGTCTGTCGATGCTTTGTGATGATTTAGCATCTCTGTAACTGGACCCTCCTTGTGTCTCCATTTTCAAGAAAAATACTGTATAGTTTGTTATTTTTGTATCTTTACAAAAATGTGTTTATATTTGTTGATGAATGCTAATTTAATTCAGTGTAGTCATGGCTGCTAATTAGTGACACTATGATATCACACGCTTTTGGTTTTACAGGCTGTCGTCACATACAGTTGAAAAGACTTGAATATTTAAAACAGAAAAATGTACAATAAAAAATAGGAAAGTTATAAAACAATATGTGAAATGAATCAGGTTTTGAAATGAATTGATTGTGCAAAGTATTGACCGAGGAATGTGCAAAAGTTGAATTTGTGTCCAGGTTTTCAAATGAGATTAAGACATAAAGAGTCAGGATGTTATTAATATTTTTATATTATTTAATATTTTTGGGGTTATGTTTAATGCATGTATGTATGTATGTATTTACTTATTTATTAATTAATTTTTTTATTTTTATTTTTAGAAACACTTTATAATGTGATTTGAGTGTCACCTATCAGAGCTTTACCTGGTTATCTCATGTGTCCTCAGCTTGACCTCTTTTGACTTTTTTAATTCTTTGTTTCTATGGTGAGATTCCAAAGTGTATTATTTCATTGTTTATTCCTCACACTGTGTGTAATTCTTCACATATTTTATCAATAAACTATATTGTACTACATAGCTTATTTCTGTTGTCTCTTATCTTTGGGTCTAATCTCTTCTTAAAAATCAAATGTTCAGTAGAAATACACCATCAGTGCATCAGTGGCATACACGTTCATGGCAGTGGAGGCCCAGGGGTTAGATAAGATGTCTGCTTCACTAACTTACAGAATATGATTTCAGAAAATTGATAAAATGGAAGTGAGGTTTTTCTACCACCTAGACACCCTGAGGATGTTGACATTGTGTCCAAGTGTTGTAATCACTGATGGTAACATCAAGTCCACTTTCTTTGGATTAAAACAAAACAAAACAAAAAAAGCTTTATGTGTGGAAACCTCTACTTTTTTTGGAGAATTGGGGGTACAACCTGTTTAAGCTGATATGGTGAGCTTGTTAGCAAACAGTTGCCTTGATAAAACAACATCAGCACTGATTTAGAGTCCTGTTTTTGGCAAATAAACAAATCTAAGTCCAAAGCCAAAACATGATCTCCTGCTAACCATTACCAAGTGGGCTTTGTGCCTGAACCTATCCACACCACAGTGTTGTTAAAACATTACGTTTCAAAGTATCCGTTACAAAATAACGTGCAAATCTGATGCATTTGTGGTTCGCAGAAACAGACAATGCCAGCATTTTTTCTGGCGATTGTGTTGCCTATTAGTACCTCTCTACAAGCAATCTCTTTCACATACAAGTGTTAATATGATTCACTGGTGATTAAAAAAAATCTCAAATATATCCACTTTAAATTATTGATGCAAAAAATACAGATGACAAATACAGACACAATTTTTATTTTGAGATATTAAATCAGCACATCACAGGTCAAAAACTGGCTTCCATGCTCTGCTTGCAATCCCTCATCCGAATTATGTAGAAATATCATATTCCTTTATGCAAAAACATTTTTATCTCAAACATTCATCCAAATCTGGTAGTTAAATTTCTGCCAGTAAAAAATACAGTGATTGGACATTAGAAAAATAAGATCCTTAGATACACTCAGAAAGTTACACACTATCACATGCAATTCAAGAACAAAAGATTTGTTTTTGTTGTTCTCCTAACTCTGTTTTGTTCTTGAATTGCATGTGTCATTGCATTACATGGTACACGGTGCAGCTTCCAGTAAATGTGTTACATCCTGTTGACTGTGGGAGGTGTTTTCCAGCTTAAGAGCCATCACCATGAGAGGCAGGGATCAGCTGCAGGAGAGCTTCAGTTGTCTGCTGACAGCTTTACAACAGCTATCATGCAACTTACACATCTGGAAGCTGCAGTCACACTTGGTGAGTCAAATAAAACCTATTTTATTTTTTAGTAAAAGCTTGAGTTTGTTCAATTCTTCCTAATGTCGCGGTGTGCTGTTGGGCAATGTAACTAAAACTAAGGCTTTAAAGTAGAGCTGCATGTCTTGTAGTCTATGATGCATGTAGTGAACTTAAGTGTGTCTACAATCAGTGATGCTGATGTGTTGTGTTGCTTAGGAGCAATAAATTCACATAAAATCAGTTTTAAAGGGTGGAAAACTTTTTGTAATGTTCTTGTATTTCAGGGATTTTTATTTCTCAGATATCCGGCATCAGCATTTCATCTCCACCTTCTGACTGTTTGGCTACTGAGGACACATGCATGTCAAATCTATGCACGTGGAGTAAAGAAGCATTTTATGGAGGCGTCTGTGAGGGTAAAAATGACACATTACAGATTCACTATTTCTGCTGCAGGAGCCACTGGAACATGGTGTTATCATCATGTTCTCTAGTGGCATTATAAAAGTAATGTTTTCATTTCCCCAGGAGGCTCAGGACCAGAGGCTGCCTAATTAAATTTAACTTCTTGGAGTATGGCTTAAATGTAATAACCGAGGCAATAGCCTGGAGCAAATTTCACATAACTGAATAAATAGATAAATAATAAATAGGCTGTCAAGTGCCTTTTAAGATATTTATCTGTCTTGACATTGAAATCTGTTAATTCTTTGCATATAAAGTCATCAGGAGAGAGACGATCAGAGCAGCAGGCACGTAGGAAACACCTGTTGCACAAACGAGACCTCACTCGCTTATGGAAAATCCTGTTTTTCTGCCTCCCTCTTGTGTTTGTCATTCAAGATGAAGGGTGCCAAATAAAAGGCTCACAGGTCTGTAACTTGACCATCCACAATGTACTGGACCAATTTCCCTCTCTGCGCGGGTGTGTGTGTGCCTGGGAGGAGGAGCTTTGTGGCTCTATACAAGTGCTGGCCACACAATGCCACCAAAAGCCAGGTGCAGTATTCTCAGTCGGCTTTGAGATAAGCTTTTATAGGTGAAATTGCATTTTTGTTTACCAAAGGCGATCTGATGTGAACAAGCACGATTGTGCTGGGGAATGAACAACAGACTGGCTTTAATAGGCATTTGTTGGAGAGGAGCTGATTATGTTTCCAATTACTCTACAGGGGCTCAGCAGAGGAGGAGCACGATAATGGACTGGCAGTCAAGCAGTTTGTTAGACTATGGTAATTATTTCGTTATATAATAATAATATAATAATTCTATCAATATAAAAGTGATATTTCTATAATCTAAAAACTCACTCGCTACATTTCTTTCTGCAGTACACGATAGTGCTGCATCCTGCTGGGACCAAGTGATGGTTTGTATTGATGATGCAGTGTGCAACAGGTACCTAGCCCCTGTTCTCAAGGCATGCATGGAGCAGTGCGACCACAACCACTGTCAGCACGTGACCCAGCAGTTCTATGGCAGCATGCCGCACAATGTTGCAGAGATGCTGGTCATGTGCGAGTGTGAGGCTTCAGATCAGATCTGTCAATCTACCAAAACTGCCCTGCACAGCGGCACATGCAGAGAAGAGACCTGGTTCTGCCAGGATACAGTTAACCAGTGTGTTGAGGACAGTTCCTGCAGGTATGTTGCTACTCTGTCACTCTAGAGTGTGTATGACATCACAGAAGAAATGACTTAATGCTATAAAAATAGAGTTGCCAACTTTCTGAAAGGGAAATAGGGAACAGGGGGAGACTATATGACTATATATCTGCAGATGCATGTTGTTTGATGTCACAAATTCCTCTGTGACTAATAAAGAAAACTGTGCAGTTGGCCTTGTGCACATTTGCACTTATGCACCTCAGCCATCGGTAATCATTTTCCCATTTCCTTCTGTGTTCCTGTAGTTTCTATTTATTTGTTGCCAACAAACTATCCACGTAGGTTGCCATTTTTAAAATCTCGTGCTGCTTTCACGCGTATCGTAGCAACGCTGTCACTTGTCGCTCATGAATGACAGTGTTGTGCCTGACAGCTGCTTCTCACTGGTCGTGACTCACTGCACATTCTCTATTTGAGATCAGGAGGGTTTCCTTCTACCTCACAGAAATCTTCCTGTCTTCAGAGTCTAACCTATTATATTTCTCTCCCATTGATATGCACTGAATTGACTCTCAAAAAAGCGCATCCTGTATCAGTTCAATACAGAACATGTCTTGTAGGTTCCAATGACTAGATGAGTCCTTATTTAACAGGACAGTTGAACCCTAGTTGTGAACAGGAGAATTATTTGAGCACTGAGGTTGTTCCTTTACCTCTGGATGATCATAGAACTGAGGTAGTACGTAGGCCAGCTTTGAGCTAAATGCTGATGTTGAACGAGTAAAATTTATGTTTGCGGTCTTAGTTTAGCTTGTTAGCATGCTAACATTTAATAATAAGCACTTAACACAAAGCAGAGCTGAGCCAAGTTATTGGACAAACTGAAATGCTGACCTGATGAAAGTACTCGATGAAAATTTTAGGGTTGACTTAAGTTATTACAATTCACCCTGAGTGGGACATGAATGTACCAAATGTACATCAAGAAAAGGTCAGGGGATCACTCATGGATGTATTAAGAGACCTGGATACAGCATAAGAGTCTGGGCCCCATTCATTCCTATGTTTTAATTCCAATGTCTGGCCACCACAAACACTGGCTTCAAAGCCTGGTGCACTTCCTGTAGGACTGGGATCAAAGTAGGGGTCTTCACGTGCCAAAAATGATGGTCCCAAGCCCTAATGGACATGGGAAATTTGTTTCAAGATCTAATTGGACCCAATAGTTTTAAAAAATATATTTACGTAACCCATTTTTGCCCAAGATATTAAAAACCCAACAAGGTGCAAGTCCAAGAGGAGAGAGATGTGAATATTCTTAGGCTTGCTATCCTCATTTCTATTTCTCACATTTCCAACTTTTTTTTTTAACCTTACTTTTACTCTTGTAATATATATATAAAATATTTTGTCATGATCACTGCTAATGAGAAACCCATAGGCATAGATTTCAGGGGGGGACGCACGAGGACACCAGGCATTCGTCCCTCTCCATAAAAACATGAAGTAGCAGAGGGCTTTTAGTTAGGAAAAAAAAACACCTTAAATTGAGGCACAAAATGCACAAATTGGTGAATAGAAATTCAACAGAGAGCAGCAAATTAATAATAATTAGTAATGTACACATGCAAAATGTCATGTTGTCACACATTCACAACCTTTATATCACCAGTGTAGTTGGAGAGGCTTGTTTTGTGTTTCCCTATAGCCCAGTTTCCCAAAATGTTATATCTAATAACAAATTAATGTGGGAGTATCATCAAAACAATGGTCTATCACAAGATGTTGAGGATGGTGAATGGGCTTTGTGTATTTTCCCCAAACACCCATAAAGCAAAGCACGCAGTGATCGCACCTACAGCATGTTTTCTCTCATTCACCAGAGACTTATTGGAAACTTTCCGAGCCAAGTGCTGGAGCCCTGAAGAAGCACAGTGCAGCAACAGTGACCTCCAAAAGGATGAATGCATCACCCAGATGGATCCAGCTCTCATGCTTGGTGCAGATAATGAATGTAAAATTGCCTTCCTAGCCACTCTGGGCACACCACTCCACTATCCTTGTACATGTGAGGGAATGCACAGAGATGATCTTCTGACATGCAACAGGATTTATGATGTGCTTCATAACAGATCACGCTTCAGTAAGTCGAATTTTTATTTACAAGAAAGGCATTTTCATAGTTGAATTTATTTGTTGCAAAGCTTTTTTTGTGTATTTCAGAGACATCTTGGAAAAGCAGCAGTGGTCCCTCGAAACCTCCTGAACTCAATGAATCTGAGAAAGGTTACACATGGTCACACGGTAATTTTCCACTTGAAATTCAGCACTTTATACCAATTGTGATACTGGCAAAATAAAATCCAATACATCAGTATAGAGTGCTGCACAGTGGTTAGCACTGTTACCTCCCAACAAAAAGGTCCCAGCGTCCTCCCACACTGAAAAGACATGCGGCGTAATTGGCGACTCTAAATTACTTGTAAGTGTGAATGGTTGTCTGTCTCTTTGTGTCAGCTGTGTGATTGACTGGCAACCCCTCCAGAGTGTACTCCTCCGCATCTCGCCCACTGTCTACTCGCATGGGCTCCAGCTGCCCACAAACCTCAAGGATAAGCAAATGTCAGTAATGTTTTTGAAATACAGAATGTTGAATATTTTGTCTTTTCAGATTATCTGCTGTATGCTTTTGCAACTGTGCTGCTTGTCGGAGTTGTTATATTAATGCCTGTGGCTGTTGTCAGTAAAATATGGTAAGTACGTCAACATTAATATATGTCAGGTCTCTCTGATATCTAATAATAGTTTAGTTTTTACTGTTATTTCTTTTGTCTTGCAGGATGTTGAGAGGAAGAGACAAGACGAAATATTACCAACAGCAGAAAAGCAACGGTGTTGTTACTCTCTGATTCTCTGATGTTTATTCATCTGTTAAATGTACATTGCTGAAAGTAATTAATTTACATTTTGTTGTTTTTGTTTTAGATGTTGCATAGATATTTGTTTTTCACAGTGTTGATAATAATATACATGTTTAAAAAAGAAATAACATATTTATTTCATACTTGTACCTTGGTCTTTGTAACAGATTACAATGTTGCTGCAAGAGTAACCAGTCTGAATGCTAGTGCTTCATTAAAGACAATGTATTTAGGGGTTGATTAAAACCTTTATTCTTACAGTTATAAATGTTTCACATGTAAAATGCTTTTTTGGCAAGATATAATTTACATCAGATCTTTTCTTAAGATGGATGATTATACATGAACTCAGGTTTTCTTCCTGAATTACAAAAGAAACAGTCCTTTAGCTGTAAATGATCGATCTTCAGAATCTTCGAGTACTGTATATAAAGTTGAACTACACATCTCCACTTCCTCCTACTGTACAAAAATGAAGTCAAAATATCCTGGATACATGCACTCCCATCTTGGGCTGGTCATTTGGAGCCAGAGTCTGCGCTGTAGCACTTGGGAGGTGAAGCCATGGTATCCCATCATGGATGCATGATTAGATTTGGATACTTTGAGCCTTTACTGTCTAATGAGAATCATTCGCCTGGTGCATTTGACAAAATTTTCGAGCTTCCAGGTTTACTTCCATGCAGTAGTATTAATAAATAGTAGTGTATTAGTATTATTATTATCAAAAATTCATAATAGAAATGGCCTTGACCTTGTTTGTAGTTCGAGGTGTCCTGTCAACAGTTTGGGAGACATCTCACCTGCAATTCCACGAGTGGCCACTAGAAAAAATTGGAAGCAAGGCTTAGAGGCGGCAACATATTCAGTTCTCTTATACAGTATTGGTTCCCAACCACACACCTTTCTGACCCAGTGGCGAGCAGCACCATTGATTGCAAGGATACCGACTGACACACACAGCTGGCGATCATGACATCACACCCCCTTTTTATAGTATCAAATAACTCATTAAAACTAGAACATATCAGAGAAACACTTGAACATAAATCAGCCAGATGGGAACTACTGAGAATGACAGAAACCATCTTTTTTTGACTACTTTGAGATTTTAGTTTGGCTCCCATCCATTAGCATGGAGGGCTGGGGGGGTTATGACCTACTGTAACCAGCTGCCAGCGGGCGATCAAGATGTTTTGGCTTCACTTTTGGAGAGCTGTCATGCCGTCCATGTTGGCGCACATTTGGCACATTCGAGATTCCTTTATGTCATTAGTTGACCTTTGTGATGATTCATTGGTGCTCTAGGCTTTGACTGAGTGTAATAATAAAATTAACTCTGAACATTTTGAAGTCTGACTTTGTTGTCAAGATAAGATGATATGCTGTGCACACAAGATTAAAACATTATTATTTAAATTATCATATAAATTATTTGTGCCACTGGGTTAGCAAGAGGTTAGGTAAGTTAATAACAGTCTGTCGCTGCAGAGCAGCATTCATCCTCTGGCTCAAGTTGTGTGTGCTGTGCTATATTAGACTGTGCCACTGACACTTACCTTGACACACCCCACCGTTGGTCAGGACCCTGACACAGCATTTGGTGACTTTGGGTACCTGCTCCTGCCGATGGGTTTCCAAAGTTCTTAATAAGTGTCCCACCATCTAGTTTTAAAACTGTTGTCTTAAAACTCAGTGGACGTCATGTAGCTTAACTAACTTTATCTGATGGCAGATAACAGTGATTCAGTGTCAAAGTCAGGAATTATTTAAATTGTGTCAGACTTTCTCAATAAGAAAAAAAGCTGTACATTACATAATGTTTTACAATGTAAATTTTCACTAGTGGCAGAGAGCTGTGGTCAAACAAAGAAAAAAAAAATCCTCTTCTTCTTGTGAGTGTAAGTAAAATAATTATGTTACCACTCATTGCTGTGGCGCAGTTGTGTTTGATGGTGCTGACCAGGCTGTAGCAGACACCACCCTGAGAAGTAACAGAGTTAAGAATTGTTACTGCACATACAGTCCACACACTTATCTATGATCTGCCCAGTCTGATGCTTTTGTTTGCTATCAGGTTATTCAATTTTTCTTTACTTGGTTGGAGGACACCACCAGATCTCTGAAGAGGAGCACAGGGTCGTGGATCTTTTTAAGCTGGAAGGACGGAGTGTACCTAAAGCACTTCAGGTGCAAGACCAGAACAGGAAGAAAATAATAAAAGCACCAGGTGTTATAGAAAAATATGGTATTATGTCCTCTTTCTATTGGAATTCTTATATTTAATTCTTCAAACTCACTCCTATCACTAATTCCATCACTGAGCACTGTGGTCAGTAATTTGTTTTTTTTTGTGATGGATGTCATGTCTCTTACCCTGGCAGGGTCAGAAATGAGGAGTGCTGGCCTAAAGTAGTGGTGCCATGCTCACAATTATATTCTAACCTCGTCTCCTGCAGAACAACACGGGGGGCAATGTATGTAACAATGCATAAATTGACATATGTCCCTGTATGTCTAAAACTGAAGCTGTACCTAGCGTGGCATATTTTGGTGTCAAGGGCCAAGTATTGTATTGTAAGGCTTGGTGTAGTTTGTTTATTGCCTGACATGATTATATGTGAAGAGTATCTTGCTGAACTAAACGGGTTATCATAAACACTATCATAAACATTTGATTGCCTCAGAGCTTATTTTCTGCAATAATCCAAAGTCCAATGGAAAAATCCCATCTGCTTTTTGTTGAGGGAACCAGGACAATGTTAACGTCTGGACTGGCCTACAAACAAATGTCATCCTTGCAGCACCCTAATAGGAAGAAAATCCCTCACCACATCCACACTAAAAGCAGACGTTTTGCCTCTCATCCAAGAAACGTCTTCCAGAAACGCAAGCAAGTCCAGTTGCCTACGACATAGCACTTATGATTACCATGACCTGGATGACTGAGAATCTTCACCGACATGTAAACACATAAGGCATCCAGCTGTTTAGTCTACTTTTTACTCCAACGTCTGTTCAGCGTCTCTGTCTGTCTTTGTCTTTACCAGGCTGATGAACATCAGAAATGTACTTCAAGATACATAGGGAGTGTCAAGGAATGGCTTGAATGCCCTTAAATTCTAAAAATCTTCAAGGTGGACACTTTCCATAGGAATAACCAGGAAATAACAGGAATAAAATGGAAATATAGGTGTTACCTACCCAGGCTGTTATCATGATAAGCTGATAGAAACAAACCTTTCACATAAGCAGACATAATACATTAATTTGTCGAATAAATGCATTCATTTGTATAATAGATTGTGAAATGTGCCATGTGGTGAGTTAGGCTAACTACTAGCTAGCAACAAGCAGGAAAGGTTCTTTGAAAATTTGAGCCAACAACAAGGACTGTGTGCAAACAGTTTAAAGTCAACAACTAACTAAGACTAAATGGAAATAGATAGAATTAAAACTTTGTAATTAGCATGCTCAATCACGTAGTCCCACATGGTAACACCTAGTATTAGCAAAACTGGCAGATAGCAAGTTTTCGGCTACTGGTTAACTGAAATGTCGTGAAAAATACAAAACATATTCACTCCAGTGTAATAAAACTTCCACGACAGCCTGTAGTCCTTTGCCTCAGACAGTGCAGTAGTGTGGGCTGCATGAGTGAAAGTTTATGACCCAGTTGCCAGGTTGAAAACAGCCCACTGATGTAGCATCGCCCACCAGCCAGACCAACCTGCTCATTTTACAGCTCAACAGTACAATAAAATATGTTTCTGAAAACATTTGAGGCAAGACATGGTAATGCAGTAAGCAGATCTTGCTTCGTATTTCATCAGCGCTGCCTAGTTTGAAAGTGTGACCACAGTTTACGAGCAGTGATTGACATGAGTGACACGAGTTTGCATTTTTGGTAAGATGCCTGAAATAAGGTCTGCGGCTGACACAAGCTTAAGAGACTTTCACGTTCTGCTCTACTGCATGTAAATACTCCTTCTGTGAATTCTGAAGCTCTTAGGCCCTGAGCACACAGAAAGCGTTTTAAATTGAATGCTACTTGCAGAAAAAAAAAACACTTGTTGCACCTTTTTATTGTTTCCAGGCAACCACCCCATCACGTCCTTACCCTAACCTTCACGTGTAATCAATCTACTGTTTTTTTTGACTGTTTTTTCACAGTAATTAGTATGTAGTTCCTAAAATGTTCAGTCAGAGGGTACTTGCTGTAGCTGTGGTTGAGATTGAGAGGCTGTCAGCAAAAGTTTGTTGGGCACAGGGAAACGGAGATCTGTGTGGGTACATGAGACCCTAAAAAAGAAGGTGGATCAAAGGGAGTACCATAAGTTGGTCCAGGAGTTTCACCTCCATGCTGGCCATTTCCAGGGATATTTTAGGGATGACTTGGGGGCAGTTTGACAACCTGCTGTCTATCATCGAGCCGCATAGCTCTGGGTATCGCAACCACTACCACAAGTTTCTCCTCCATTGTTTACAAACTTAAACTTGTTGTGGTTACCACCACAGAGGGCCCGCCTCTCAAGTCATCCAATTGGACAATGGGAAAAAAGATGACAAAAAAAGAGATGACATGGGGCGCTTTTCAGCTCTGAGTTGAAGTTTTTTCGACTGAGAGCGCTCCGGCAAAAACGCCAGGCACCTAGAGCGCAGAAATTGCATGACATAGGCGAGAGACGTTTTACCAGTAGATAGTGACAATTAAGCAATATCACACGAGAGGGAGTGATGTTATACTATACTATAGTCATAGGCACGAGGCCGCAGTGCCTATGACCAAATCACAGCCGTGACAATATAGGAGTATAACATCACTCCCTCTCGTGTGATATTGCTTAATTAAGGAGTTGTGCTGCTGTCTGCTGAGGCAGCGGACTATTTGATATTGGGCACTGGGCATTTTATAAAAAATAAGTAGGTTCCGAACTGCATTTTTTATATGTTTAATAAAAAAGGCAATTATGATCAAGTTTTCATTTCAATGCTAATGGTGAAGAGAAGCAAAGTTGGACAGGCTCCGCAGCTATAATCTGTTTACATTCAGTGTTTAAACTGACCAACATGTCTGAACTGTGGGAGAGAGGAAACCCACATAGACATGGGAGAGATTGTGACTGTAAGTAAACACACAACCACATGCAAACACATGCTGCTGCACACAGACAGAGCCCCACTGGTTGGAAGCCAGAACATTCCTGCTGTGAGGCCGCTGTGCTGCATACTGAGTCAACCATGAAGATGTGGATGTAAATATAGGGCAGGCTGGATGGGGAAGGGCTTTGAATTCTTCCAGTTTTTTTGTCAACTTTTCTTCTGTTTGCCATAATTGTGTTCTTGAAAGCCTTCTCAAGGTTTTTGGTATTCTGGTGATAAATTAACTTTTTTTTGTAAGCTCTTATTTTTTTCTCATCATTTCCACCACCTCAGGTCTGAGAGAGTGAATCTGATCTTCTCTTGTCTCTCTCAAAGTCATTAAGGACTTTGTACTTCCTCTGAGACTAGAGTTTCCTGGGAGGATTTCATAGGTGCTGAGACCTTAGCTGGTTTGCCTTGCATTGTCATCCTACAGGATGATGTTCTGAGAGGTTGGGTTATTGTTTTTCCAAGTGTCTGCAAGTCTGTTTGAGACATTCAGTTCCTCACCATGATCCTGTATCACTTCATGCTGTATTATGGCGGCTGCTGGCAGCACAAGGGCAGCTTGTGTGTCCACTTTTATAGCCCTTTGGCTGGAAGGTAGAAATATACACCAAGTGTTTTGCAGTTCCCACCCTCACTTATTATAACAAAGGTCACAATATTGTAACTCTAGTTTTATTAGTGAACACACATGTGCCCACTGATATATGCATAAAGTTACACCCAGAACACACAGCCTGCATGAGCAGTGTGTGACGACAACCCTTTCCCGGCAACCCTGAACTGCTGTGGCTCACACACGTGTTGTTCACACTGACAGCGTTGTTGCTGCGGTGCTGCTGCAGAGCTGCCTGCTGCTGCACAATTAAAAGCCAATACTCCACCCATTTATGGAGCTGTGCAAACCACAACATTGTCAACAACACAGTCCTGNACACACGTGTTGTTCACACTGACAGCGTTGTTGCTGCGGTGCTGCTGCAGAGCTGCCTGCTGCTATGAGTACCGCATTTCCACAATTAACAGCCAATACTCCACCCATTTATGGAGCTGTGCAAACCACAACATTGTCAACAACACAGTCCTGCAAATGTTTCAGGACTGTGCTTCACATTGTGTTAATGAATGAAAGGATTCTGTCCACAGAAACTCTGTCAAAAGGCGTTTGTTTTGAAACTGAGACAGAAAGTGTTGTCATCATGTCGTCAAACGGAAAAAAACAGGCGAGACTCCTATTCTCTAGATGTTCCACAGCTGGGCAGCAGCCAAGCCGCGAGTACGTAGTGTTGTTCATGCGGGCAGCGTGGCTGCTTAAACCTGTTAACATGGGTGTAGAAAAAAATACAAAAGGTTCTGTGACCCACACGCCATTCAGACAGGCAGCGTGTTCTGGGCGTTAGTTGGCCAATCAGAATATGTCTACCAGAATATGTACAGACCCCACAGTACTGAAGGTAACACACTCTGCTGTCTGCTATATGCTCACTTCAATAAGTGGTATAGGAGCAACAGAGCCCCTAGAACTATGGTTAAAATATGGTAACCTTCATCATATCTCACACAGGCTCTGCCCTGTACTAGATTCTATGGGCAGATTGGGTGGTGCCTGTTGAATAAACACTGTGTAGCAACATAACGACAACCCAGCCACACTGATTCTGACTAGCTAAAGGTTGGCGAGGGTCTCAACATTATCAATAGCTCTGGCTGCAGTGAAGCATCACATCGAAGCATCAGAGCTGATCCTAGTGCTGCTGACGTCTAAATGTGGGTAGGGTAGGCCTTGCAGGCTGGGCACAAGACACTCAAAGCAGTGGTCCTGAAGGTCTGTGCCGCCAATGAGGCCAGGACAAGGACACTAATGGGGTTCTTGAAGCAGTGAATCAATCCATGGAGAAAGCAGATCAGCAGATGGAGAGATGGGGTATTCTTTTACCATACAGAAACTGTCCCTAGGACTTGCAACCACAATCAGTCGGGAGCCTACAACAAACTGCAGAGATTGAAATATCTCAGCAGCTACTTAATGGATTGGAACTTGGTACAGCTTTACATGGTTCACAGAGAATGAACCCTAATGACCTCTGAGATCCCCTTATTTTTCATGTAGTGCTAAAAAGACATCAAAGTTTTCATCTTTGTAGCTTAAGGACAAAGGTACTGTTTTAATATAAATCAGGCCACCAACATTGTGTTATTTTTTTTTATCAGCTATAGCCACGGGGTCAACACACTCGCAGTTTTTTAGGATCTTGAGAAGAAACATATTCCTCATTTCCATTCAAGTCTGAATCAGAACAACACTTGAGAACTTGTGTCTAAATGCTAATCCCCCGCCTCTTAAACATGCCTAGATAAAGCACTTTTAAATAACCTTCCCAGCAGACAGGAAACGCACTTCGATTAAATAACACTGCGGTGAAAGTTTTTCAGTAACGTGTTATTGCCATCAGCAACTGAGAGAAGTAGGCTAATTATGCATGTTCTTATAGGAAATAGTGGCAGATCTTTACCACAATAGCAGTAATACGGCTTTGTCTTTCAAATTATTCATCCAGTGAAACTTTTTGAGATTTCTTGCTCCAAAGTTTCAGTCACAAACTCTTGCTGCCAGCTGATTTCTCTCCATCTACAATCAGCTCTTTCCCTAAACGTATCACGGAGCATGTGTGGCTGCACTTGAATGCGTAAATGTTTGCATGTGTGATGAAGATGGACAACTGCGGGTAGGCAATTATCACATTTTAATACAGTTAGGCAAATGTGCCAGTTCTCGCCCACATCTATTCATTAGTGTCAAGATTTTTTTTAGTCCCTGTTCACACCCAGAGTCCTGATGGCCTTCACTGTTGCATTCTAATTAGACTAATTCACAACTGGGAAATAAGGTGACTGCAATTAACGGCAAAGCTGTATAGAAAACCAGGGGTACACTGAGTCCTAATTACCTGGACAGAGACGTCCAAAAGGGACTTTATATGTACGGCATTTATTCTTTGCCATCTTGATTTCGATAAAATCACATTCAACTTACGGTTTATATCCCATTTTAATGTTCATATTTTTTATGTTTTACAGATTGCAGAGTATAATGTGAACAGACACTGACAGGATAAAAGTACATTTGACAGTCCTCCCATGATCAAGGGGCACTTCTCAAGTGATCTTTGGCAAACCTGAGGGTAAAAACTTTTCAGAGCTGGCTTTTAAATTGTTATTTTTGCAGTAGTTCAAAAGGAGTCATCTTTTCAGTTGCTATTTGTACACTATCTGACCCAGGTAGGAAAAGCTTAAAGATTAGTAAGAGGAGTAAAGTGCATTTAAAGATGTTCAAAGCATGAAGCTTTTTCTTTTCACTGTTTACCGCACCTGTCGTGCAAATAAATTGAGTTCAGAGAGCTGCCAAAACAGACTACACTTACACTGTTACTTTATTTCACAAGGCCTCTGAGCTACCCCACAGTAATAAAAGTAACTCAGTTTAACTTGGTTTGTCTGAGTCAAATAAACATCAGAAAGTTATAGAGGTGGATAATTCAGCTTTTAAAAAGGCCAGTAAGTATTTATGACCCATCAAGTCATCAATCTGGACATTTATCACAAATAAATGCTTTTCTTTATAGTTTGTTTTAGTAATTTACAACCATGCAGAGAAAATAAGACGACCAGAATATCACATAAAACGATGATTCATTTGATCATAATGGTCCTTTGAGTCCTTTTTCCTTCAAGTCACAGGATGTAGAAATGAACAGAAAGGTAGGGAAGGAAACAGCATTGAAATCCTCTTATAATTATTCCGATTATTTCAAAGAGACACCTCCTGACAGCTTAAAAAAAGGAACAATTCACTTGAAATACAGAAGCATAGGCAACAAATCCGAAGGCAGCAACAGCAGGGGAAGCACTTTAGAGGGAGCAGAGTCATATATTTAAATATATTCCTTTAAGGAAACAGATCACAGAGCTCTGCAGATTGCCTGAGCAACCTTGGAGTTTGTCTTGCGATGCAAAGCACTGCAGATGAAGTCACCAGCCTCGATGACTTTGGCAAGGTTCACACCCTGCAACAAAAAAAAAAGAAAATATTGTAGTATCAGTTCAAAGGCAATGTCTGCAAGGGGATTTGTCTTCACGACAAACTAAAAGTCAACTTTAAGGCAGGCTTCTCATGAATTTACATGAATGTGCACAACAGGTGATAAAAAAGTGTAGTGGAAATATTCCACCAGCAGGGGTAGAGATTGTTAAATAAATTGTTCCTGAAACAGGCATGCAACACTGTGGGCTTGTGCAAGTTGTGTAAAACCGCTGATATTAAAAAAATAAACATTTACAGAGCAGTATATTTGCAGAGCGGTCTGTTTATGTAAATGAGCTCTCAGATTGTTGAGTTTGGTTGATCTGTTGGGATTATCGAGGCATAAAATACAAAGTGCACTGTAAAGACACACTCACAGTTTGGATGCCCATGCCGTGGAGCATGTAGAGAACATCCTCTGTTGAAACATTGCCAGATGAACCCTGAGCGTATGGGCAACCTCCCAGACCAGCTACTGCAGAGTCCACCACACAGACCCCCATCTGCAAGGGACACACAACAGAGACATTCAGCACCTCCACATGGGCTACACCTCAGGTAAAAATCCAGGAACAAAGATCCTTGTTCTGTTGGATTGTTCTGCCCGCTGCAGCCTGCCTTGCCAGGCCTGCGGTCGTGTTTTACAGCTGTTTAGGAGAACTGTGGGCTTATGTCCTGAGGATGAGTGGGCACAGAATGTCCCACAGTATGGCTTAGTCATCCTCTTTGTCAGCTTCAACCGCAAGCACCACATAATTACGGCCCTGTTCATATGAGAGGAACATTATAAATGCTGAACAGAGTATTTCATATGTTTCTGATTCTCTGGGTTACTCATGTTTTTACAGCACTACTCTGCCCTTAACCATGGGGATTCACTTTCTTGCCACACTGAGAAGACATTTTTTTCCTTGGCTGGACGGTGTCCTCTTACACCGTGCCAACAATACAGGAACTGTGGCATTAATACATAAATGTGCAGTTGCTATAAATAATCATTAATGCCGTGAGTTATTTGACTGATGACCTTTTGTCAGAAAGGTTGCTTTGCTCTGCTGCCTGCAAAAGATTAATTTTAAGGTTATTTACTTTGTTACATGCATACATAATATTTTCTGGGAAACTTTTCTGGGTTTTTTTTCAAAACTTTTTCAGCTGCCAGCACCAAGTGTCCTCCATATGAAAATTAATGATGCGTTCTCAGTTGTTTTTCTGAATTTTAATACTTTTTTTGGACGTCTTGGGAAATAATAGTTTGCAGCTTTTGCTTTGATGTTAAGGCTACAAGAAGAGATAACTCATGTAGCTGTATTTCACTTTAAAGACATATATTTTTTCAATTTCTGAATGCACATATTATCCAGAAACAACTAACTGGCAGTATAACCTTTGTTTTCACACCAAAAAAATTATGAAGCCAAGCCTTCAGGTTTTCAGTCATTATGGACTAAGGTCTTGGGATGTTTTCCACATGTCCCTGGGATCGTCATGAGAATATTAAAGATGTTTTCCAGCTTCCGTGGCAGAGCCAGATGTCAGAGGATCCCACAGTGAGACAAAATTAACACGCTGATCCTCTCAGTGGCACTGGGTCATGAAGGACTTTCACCCCATGGAGCAGAACCAAGAGAGCTAAATTAAAAGAACCTCTATTGCCTTTTTTTTTCTTTTTTAACAATGCTGCTAATTGGTTGCTTTTCCTCCAGACAAGAACCTACTTCTTTCAGGGGCCGTCTGAGCCAGCCGTAATTGCTGTTTGTGTTGGCAAGGGAAGAGGAGGAGGTGGGGTAGAAGGAGGAGATCTACTCCGGTGTGTGCAGCGCACGAGATTTCCAGACCTTGGATAAAGCCAGAGCAGGATATTGTACTAGGCAGAATTTTTTGTAGTATAAACACAGAGTTGTAATCTACCATGCCAATCCTCTCGCTTTCAGCTGCTAACCGTGTAAGGCCAGGGGTCTTCAGCATACTGTTTCCGAGAGGAACAAAACGGACCCTTCAGCAGCGTGCCCTGCTCCTCTGGACCCTAATCGCGCAGGAATTGGTGGTCAGCAGCTCGAGCTTGCCAATGCTCAGTTTGATTCACACTGCCCAGAAACCAGATGTGCACTCAGTGTTAAAAAGCCATATTCAGTGAGCTGTGGCCATATAAAAACAATGCATTCCTGGGTAAAGACACAGTGCGTTTTCGAACTCGCATGGCTTGGGATAAGCTTGTTGACATTCTACACTCCGAGTGGACAAGGCTGAAGATGGACATGCTCCCATTTTGGTTTTATAACTGCGTCAGAGAGAGAGAGAGAGAAAGAGAGAGTGTGCATTCACTGAAGCGTATGAAGCAGTGATGCTTTACCCACTGCTACATAAACTGGGAAGCTGAAAGAAACTGTCACAGATCCACCGCTGACACATATATCACCTCTTCTCAGGAATGCATAAATAAGCTAGCCACTGGACATTAGGCAGCTTGGAGATAGACAAAACAAACATATTAAGAAAAAATAAATGACATTTTTACTTCATGATTTATTTGAGAACAATTCTGAACCATATAATCACATCATTCACCTTCAATATCAACCACTTTATGTATTACTGAGTTTCATGAATACTGAACAACCAATAACCACGACAGTCAGTCTGAATATAGCTGAAAAATTCTGATCCTAATCTCAAATCCTGGTGATTTAAAACTTTTATGTGCAGGTGGAAGCTGTGTGGTCTGTAATCGGTAAAATATATTATATAATCAAACCACCGCCTAAAAAAGGAATTTAATTTGGACAGAGCTGCCAAAAATACAGAAAAAAAGTAACAGGGACAAACCTCAGACAATGCTGAATACACCTATTCTTATTAACCAAGTCTTAGTCACAGTAAAAACATCTTCAAAAAAATAAAATCAAAATTTAAAAGCTTATACGTTGGCTCTTTGTTATGTTTGGTCTTGTTAGTTATTGTAAGGTTCTGAATGTTGTCCTGTATGTGCTTCTGTGTGTCTGCTCTGAAATGCTTTTTACCATGGATACTTCCATTCATGACATATCCTCTCGAATGTGCTTTGATGCTGTTTGTCTTAACTTTCAGTGTATTTCATCAACCTGCAGGAGCTGCAAATGAAAAGTAGCTTAAGGGCCAATTCTCACACATTTACATCATATTAATGATAAGAAATTTGTGTTCATAAGTAAATGAATAAAGTGAGGTAAAGGGCACACATGCAATGTGGTTCACAACCTCAACTGTATCCATCTTTTTAAAACTGCTTTTAATGTTTGATGTATGTCCTATACTCTAATATTATAATATATTGCACCTGTATTGTCATATCATGTTTTTTTTTACTTATCTAGTTTGTCCTGAAAATACAATGAATTAATAGTATTTGTTCTGTAACTTTTTTATTATTTTTTATTACGATTATTACGATTTTATTTTTTGAGTTTTCCTCTGACAAACAGCACATCACCACTGATAGCTGATAATAGTGATGAAGATGATGCTGATAGTCAGAATATGATAATGTTATACAGTATAGGTCAATTATAACATCGTCCTATCAACATCTACCAATGTAAAATCAACACAAAGTTGTACTGAAGTTGTGAACACTCTTACAGTACATCTTTAACTTTGTGAAACAAAGTTTTTGAGCTGGCTCAGCCCGTCGCGGTTGAACAGCGCCTCATGGCCAGAGACAAAAGAAAATACTGAAGATGAATGTTGTTGTTAGTGGAGAGCTCAAGTGTGAGCACAAACAGGTTATACTGTATTCCCCAGCTGCAGCCGTGCACAATACACCAAAATTGCGGGTGAGAATAAATAATTTTCCTTGCCAAGCCTGTGAAATCTAAGTACATACGTTGTCACTGTGTGACCTGCCAGGAGTAGGTTAGTAACAAAGCCCCCCCAGACCTCCTGAGAAAAAAAAAGAAAAAAAAAGAGAAAAGGTACAAAGACTGAGGAATGTCTTTATCAAGAACAAAAGAGGTGACTCAGGGCTGACAGCGCTGGGGGAATTCATTTCTCTCCCAGTTGGTGGTGTGGACTTCTGGCACACAGTAATGAAAAGCTATGATAAAAATCTTTCATTTCCATCTTGTTTATGGGCGAGCAAATGGTAGGCAAAATATCCCCGGCTGCTATTATTTTCTGTGGCCACGGGGCAGCTGCGATGAATCATTCTAAATATGATCCACAGAGGAATTTAACCGTCCCTCGGCGCTTTTTCACTTCACTATCCAAAATCAAAGCTAAGTCTAAAACTATTTGCTACTCTACACACAGAAATTGTTGAGGTTTTCTGTAGCACGATGTTTCAGGGTTGAGTAGCACTGTAAATAATCAAATCAAACCCTCAGTTCTTTCAAATACTGTAAATGCCCTACTGTGTTCTGTCCTGACAGATGTTACTAGGAGTCATGTTTTTTATTTTTGGGCTGTACTGAAACATGTTCTGTTGCTGTAAATTTTTGTTAAACATTTGAAAACTGTTAATTATTTTTTACCAATCTGTTAGAAGGCAAGCACCTGCTGTCTCAAGTTATAATACTATGAAGCATCATGTATTTATTCTTCATCATTTTATCAGTAATGTCAATTGAGATAATATTTATTTATCTATATATGCTACATAAGCATGTAATCACAATTTATTGTATGAATGGGATAGCATAAGTAGACAAGAATGCTAGTAACAAGTAATACCAAGGTTTGCAATCAAGTCCCAAGTCAAGACAGGCAAGCCTTGACTCAAATCCCAAGTCCTAAAATTTGAGTGCCAGACAAGTCATATTGAGCTCTTCACCAAATGTAATGCCGTTTTAACAACAGATTAATAATATATATAATTTACAAACATCATGAATGCTCTTTAAAAATGTGTATTTACATGTTAACACAAGTTTGCTGGAAGTTATTGCATTTCCGTCTGTCATTTTTGATGTGCAGGTTTTGCATTGTGCAATATTTGTTGACCAATTTATGTTGGATTGATTCAACCAATTTGGGAAAGGTATCAAGTACTTTGAAGAAAAAAGGCTCAAGTCCAAGTAAAGTCACAAGTCATTAGTGTTAAAGTCTGAGTCAGGTTGCAAGTTGTGTTTTAAGTCGTCTAAGTTCAAGTCTGACTCAAGTACAAGTCATGTGACTCGAGTCCACACCTCTGATAAGTGGTACTCCTTTAAATAAAATACTAGGACATAAATGTGTGTAATATGTGAAAAATACCACCTACACATGGTGGTAACTAATTATTTTGATTACTAGCATTAACATCACGGTGCTTTGTCTTTGTTGGGAGTTTAGCTCTTGTTCATTAAATAGAATTAAAACCAGGTCTTTGCCATTCTTCGGTGACACTGTAAATGAATGACATTACAAACTCAAAGTCACAAACCATAATTATATCCTGCACACCAGATATTTACAAGTGCTATCAAAGTTTCTAGAGTTGGGTCTGCAGCTGCAGCGCCATTCATCACGTGCTCCGCAGCGAGCGAATGAAAGGATCATTTTCCACTGGCCTTTAAGCACAGCATTGTCAGAGAGTTCAACAGCCAAGCGACAGATGAGTTAGGAGCCCCCCAGGGCCCTTCTATCCACCTAGCTCTCAGTTGCTTTGTCCAACAGACACTGAATAGGTAAGCCTTTGTGCTGACCCCCTCACATCTGTTGACCCACCCAGCCCCCAATGAGCTTCCTCCTCGGCAATGACAATGTGCTCCGGAGAACTGATACAGCCATATCTGTGTTACCTGTTTTATGTCTGGATTTATGTCCGTTTTACACTACGGGCAAAGCGGTGAAAAACACCCCGACGAGAGCTCCTCCACAGGGATTTACAACCTAATTACATTTTTGTGAGCTGCGTATAGAAGCAGAGTTTATTACTGTAATAGTACGTGAAGTTTTTTTTACTCACCACAATACATGTGCACTGTGATGGAAGGGCCCATTGGAAATATCTTATGTTCATTAAGATTCTGGGATTTTTTTTTTCAGTGGGCAGTTTGTGAATCATCTTGCTTTGAGGAGGGAGGCTTAGATCATGTTTCTTAATGTCCCTCTTCCTTGTTGACGGATGGTTCCTGCTTTTTCTGTGTGTCCCATTGTAACCTACACATTTGTTTTGTGCCTCCTCAGTACTCCCCAAAACAGAGGATACATTCATTATGTTGTAAACCGACACAATGTCATTAAAGCTCATGGAAGAATCAGGTTTACAGTCAGGTTAATAAACACTTCGACAGCCATACCTTACAATGTTTGCTGGACTAAATAATGTGTAACATTTAGGGGGATCTAGCGGCATCTTTCAGTGAGGATTGTAGATTGCAACCAGCTGAAACTTCTCCCGGTTAGAATTCCTTTGGTGTTCATGTGTTCTATTTTCTGATCCAGACGTTCAAAAGGTTTTTACCGGGAGCTAAATTATCCGCAGAGGTCTCTTCCTCCCCAAAACAAATGGAAACTGAATAAAGCTGTTTCACATAACAAATAAGTATTTTTCTAAAACAAAATGTGAAAAAGCAATGGCCCTATCTATAGAGTCAGCATTTAGTTTGTCCATTTTGGGCTACTGTAGAAACATAGTTATATACAACATGTTTATATATTCAACTTACAAATATACTTATTCTATTATATTCAATTTCTGCCAATATATTCCCCTAAATCCTACATAGTGGCCCTTTAAGAGGAGAATGTCAATAGTATGTTTTAAGATTTATATTAGATGAACACCTGTATGTGTAAGCTCTAAAGTACCTAAATTTGATCTGATTTCCAACAACCTAAAATGGCCCAAAAATCAGCCCACTTCAACATTTTGATGAGAATTGAAATTCCTTTTGCCTGATTCCAGTGGAAAATGTGAAAAATAAACACTACTTATCCTTTGCTCTTTGTAAAAAATGAAGAAAAGACGCTGTCATTGAATCCATTGTGACTTCTGCCGAATATTGTCAGCGGAGATGGATTGGGAGCAGCCTAACATACGATTATCCCCAGCAGGAATAATGATTTAAAGCCTCAGAAAAGACTTGTGATCTCTACAATGTTGGCAGTTACTTAAGGAAGTTGAAAGATGTCCTGGAACAAGAATCACCACCTCGACTTTGCTTCCACATCTGGCTGCTCCTCTTCATGTCATCATGAGTAAGAACATTGATTTATGCAAAGGCTGGGCATTTATCCATAATCGGCCTGTGGTTCTCCGCAAGAGTGTTCATATTCATCATGAGGAGAAAGATGTGCATGTGAAGGAGAAGGTGCCCGGAGAATTCTTGCCAAGCCACTGCAGAGAGTAAAGCTGTCAAACAATTTAACATGAGAGGATGTGCGGATCAAGAGGATGATGCATTACTGTCTTGTGCTTGTACAAAGGAGAACTCTGAGGTGAATGGGCCTCCTCTACAATCCATGCCAGTATTTGTAAGCCCAACACAAACCTTTGCTAAAGAAAGTACAGACACTTTTCACACCCCTCACACAAAGCTCAGGATGTTTTTTCATACTTTTCTTCTCAGACGAGAAGTATGACTCACACTCCTCCCAGAATTATCAGATCTCATGTCTTCCTTTTTCCTTTAGAGAAACCCAAGAGTTTCTCTTCTCTTTCAGAGATCCCACGTTTCTTCATCAAATTTGCAGAGATGTCAAGTCTCCCCTTCGCTCCATCTTCAAAGATGTCTGTTTGATGTCTGCTGGGGTTTGAGAATTTTTCAAGCTCCTTCCTGTGCATTAATCAGAATTCACAGGTCCCTCCACCCAACTTTTGGAGCAGTCTTGGAGCCGCTCCCCTTCATTTTAAGAACTTCTAAAAATGCAGAGTGCCTTGAGCGATTTTTACAAAGAGAAGGGGAGTACAGTCTTGCCAGAGAGAGCAGCACCTTGTAAACCTTTACCACAATGTATTTTAGAAAGATGGATGGGTTGTTATAGATCTGGATTTGGGGTTGAGCCCTTGTTTGTGTGTGTGTGTGTTTATAATGTGTTTGAAACCCTTGTTTTTCTCTTTTACTTTCACTGTTAAAGTTTGTCTTTTGTGACTAGGGGCCATCTTGAATGAGAAATGAGTCGCTCAGGGGTTGTATCCTCTAGGTTTTAAATATTTTGGGGTGTCTTCAACTTAGTTTTTAATTCGTCTTTAGTTCCTCTTTAGTTTTTATAATCATACTTTACAAAATATCCTCCTTAAATGCGCAACTATGAAGTACAGAGAGTCAAAGTTGAATAAGTTGATGCAGCTTTGCAACATGCAGCAAAATGTAATGATTCATAGTTTGGCTACCATAAACGTAAGCCCTTGTTTATGAGCCTCAAATGATACAGCATATTGAGCACATTTATTTAACAATACTTTTGCTATTACAATACTCCCTAAACACACTACTTCTTCTGCTATTGATGATAATAATTACAACAATAACAATGATCATATCATAATAAATCATCATGGTCAGAGGTGGTAGTTTTCAGATTACGCTTCATACCGTACATTATGAGTTCTTACCTGAAGTGCAGTCAGGATGTTGGGCAGTGCTTGCCCATAAGTGTCATGGCAGTGAACTGCTAGAGCGCTGGTGGGCACCTCCTTCATCACACTCTCCAGCATCTTAAACATGGAACCTGGAGTACCAACACCGATGGTATCCCCCAAGGAAATCTCATAGCAGCCTAATTTATATAACCTCTTTGCCACCTAAAGAATATTGAAAATACAGTATGTTAAAAAGCACTCATTAACAGGAAATCATACAGTAAAATAACTAGGCTTAACCAATGTCATCTTCCAATGTTAATGTCTACAAATCTGTGTTTTGTATATGTTTACTAATGTACTTTGTCAGTGTCATGTGATACAATTTCAATATGACCATTCATCAATATTTTTTCAGTTGAATGCTTCCGTAAACATGAAAGTATAATAAGAATGTAGAAGATTTATCTTACCTCAGCAACTTTGGAAGGTTCAATGTGTCCCTCGTGGGGGCATCCAAGGGCACAAGAAACATATCTGAAAGGGGACGACATTTGTGAGAATTTTAGTGTTAAGGCAACATTTGATAGCATTTGATGAACTATAAAAAACTAAACTTCTGTTAATGTACAGTCTTAACACAAAGTCTTAACAACATTTTACATGGTGGTGGGCACAAAATGTGTTAAAATGACATGCTGACAACACAAAAACAATGCCAATGCAAAGTCAATGAGGATCTTTTGTTGTGGTAGACACAAGGGCAAGAGAGTCTGCATAGGATAAGACAAACATAGACTTTCAACCAGGGGACTGCTGTTGGTGTCCAGTGTGAAACCAAAATTGAACACGATTTGTTACTTTCTGGACTTTACCTACACTACGCAATTACGTGGGTACTTTATATAACTATGTAAAGTACGTACATTTATGTAACTTATGTCTCGTATGTAGTTATTTCAAAGGAAACCTCAATCTTTTCCTAAACTTAACCAAGTGTTTCTTAGGCCTCTAAACCTAGTAATTTTAACACATTTTGTGCCTACCTTTCTGCTTATCACCATGTAATGCATTGTTGAGAGGTCGTGTCCATTTCACATATTTCTGTGAGACTGTGTTGTAATGTAGCAACACGTCACTGTAACATGTAGAACTTAAAGCTGATGATTATGTTGGTATTGTGGTTTCTGTATTCCTGGTAACAAATATGGAAAGAACATTTACTGAAATAAAAATTAACATTATTTCACCATTGCCTGTTGTTAGAAAGACAAACTCAGTTTAAATGAGGACGTTTGATTTTATTCTGGTGTATTTTTGTTAGTTTGGCTGTTCATGTGTTTGTCAGTGAGATGTCTCAAAGGCATACAGAAAGATTTACATGATATTAGGATGACAGATTGGGGATTTGGGTGTTTATTCAGATCTTTATTTCCCATTTGTTAACTCTCAAACAGTATTTGGCACTCGGAATGTCACAGTGATTACACTAATCCACTGTTGTCATGAAGTGTTAATCCTTTTTAAACAGAGAGGTTCATTTTCTAATCTAGGAAAACATGCATTACAATTGAACAAGTACATACCCTGTTTGGTTTGCTTTAATGACCATCTGGACTTGTGGTTCACTTATGCATAGATGTAACCTGGTGAACATCTGGAAGTGTGCTATAAAGCTATCATTACTGAATTGTGTGTTTTCCCCTTCATATGGAAACTGCAATATTTTCAACTGTGTTAGATAAGTGTTTTCACTCATTGTAAGTGAGAATTAATATCCAGAGTACTAACCCACGGACTGGAATTTGTCGCTCCTTGGCAGTGTTAATGACTTCCTCAAACCTCAGCATGCTTTCATCAATAGAGCAGTTAATATTTTTTTTACTGAAGCTTTCAGACGCTGACCCAAACACCGCCACTTCAGTAGCACCAGCTGCAACCTTAAAACAGGAGAGAAAAATGAACTTGTAAAACTGTTTTGAACACTGCGCTGGAGTCACACTTACGTAAGTGCAGGAATTATCTGGAAAAAAAGAATGTAGCGCAACAGTTAACTCAAATGGACAAGCACGGGTAAAAAGTTATAGTTTATAGCAGAGATCATCACGCAGAATTGTAAATTAATGCTTACAGCGTCCTGGAAGCCTTGCATGTTAGGTGTCAAAACAGGGTACCGAACATGAGGCACTCTCTGGATTCCTTTGAGTACATCAGTGTGGTCTGCCATCTGAATGAAGGGGGGGAAAACATATGATGTAGAAAAATAAACCTTTAACATCATCTGAGAATACATCACCCCGCACAGATGTTTTCACATGTTTGGCAGCAGACATTCTATATTTATTCATCTTACAATTCTCAGTATAAATAAAATGGGACATGTTCATGATTTTTTTTCAGGAAGTAAATAGCGGTACAATTTATGACAGTGAATGAGAGGGTGACTATATGAAGAATATCTTAAAATACTTTTTCCAAGAGCATCTGTGTGTCCAACAAGGATTCTTGAGGAGCGGATTTTTCCTCAGTAGTTATGCAGACAAGAAAGAGAGTCTAATAAATCACTCAGCACTCTTTTGCTGTGCACAAAGAAGAGTTATTACCTGCGGTACCCACTTTGAAGACACAAAGCTGGTGGCCTCGATCACAGGCAGGCCTGTTCCTGAGAGCATGTCTATCAGTTGGATTTTCACCTCTGTCGGAACAATTTCCTGGGGAACAATGAAACTGAAACTGCTCTTTCTGGATTTGATTCCACTCAAGATGGGAGGTACAACAAGCACATATCTGGCAGATTTTTTTTCTTGCCAATCACATTACTATCTTTTATTCATATGCTGAGCCGTGCACTTGCTGAATATTTTGAGATCCCTCAATATTCCTCATAGTAACACATTGTGGTAAATAAAATTATCCCTGCATCCAGTGCAATCTGTAAAACTACAGGCGTGCAATAAGGAAATGATAAAGCAGTGACATGCTAAGCAGAGTAAACTAAGCCAGAAGCCGTGTCATCTTTCCTATTCAATTTCAAAGAAAATGTGAAACATATGCTCCTGGCAATTATGGCACACAAACCATATGTTATGGATTGTTTTCTGTATGAAAAATGGGGGATTCCCAAGGTGATACAAAACAAGAGTGTGTATTTATAAATATAAATGAGATTCCTGACTGAAATGACAGTGCATACCTTTTCATTCTGAAGTCCATCTCTCGGCCCAACTTCAACTACTTTGACAAACTCTGGATACTCGTGTCCTGCAGCAGTCTGGAGAAATTTCAGAGAGAACCAGAACAGGGAATAAGGAGAAGTACACAGGAGACAGCACACTGAACACAGGCAGTCAGTCATCCCTTTGGCGTGGGACATGTTATTTCTAACATGAGCAACTGTCGACCTCAAAGCCAGGTGAAACCTGAGAACCAAAACATAAGCCTGTCATGACATTAGGATGCAAACTAAGGATATGTCTCGGGGAGAAAAGACTGGGAGAGAAGGTAAGGGTAACTCCACACAAACCACAAGGGATATTCTCAGGATCAGGGTATTTTTCTGGTCTGAACCTGGTAATTCTAGAGGAAAACCCTGCTGGGATTAAATATAAAACTTCGACAAAGATTAAAGATGATTAATTTATATATTAGCTTTAGCTAGCTACTTAAAGTGAGTGACATTTAAATGGAAAACCACCAACCTGACCAGCTCTTGTAATGTTATCTAACGTTAATGTTTTTAGGGGCAGCAGAGACACAAAACAAGCTAACGGTTATAGCAGCTAGCTATAAAGCTGTTGTGGCTAACGTGTTAGTAAACACTGCCTTTGTTTCATAACAGCTCTATTAAAACGGAAAATATTTTTTATCACACTGCCATCATATTACCTTTTCCTCCGTTTTAATCTCCGTCAAATTCTGTGACAAAAATATCTGTGTTTTTAGCTTGCTACACATTAAACTATCTAAAACTACTTGCTAACAAGTCACAAACTTCTTTGGTTAGCCGTTAGCTAAGCTAGCTTACAGTAACGGCTGTTAGCAAGCTAATGTTAGCCGTTAGCTGTTAGCTAGCTGTTGAGGTACTTCTACTTTACTTAAGTAGTTGCATTTTATGTTACTTTAACATTATACTTTATACTTAATTATGTTTAAGAGGGAAATAACATACATTTTAATCCACAATATTTGCATATTATATGAAATTTGTCATAGATTTAACCACCTAACAGTATTATAAAGTAGTATAGTTTAGTATATTTAAGAAGGGACATCGCAAATTGATAAATACACATGGTATAAAAGTGACACAATTAGCCAAAAGGCTATTTTCCATCTGTAGTCCCTTGGCCAAGAGGTTACATAAGGCCACCTAAAATACATAGATAGACATTGATTGAATTAACTCCACCAAATAACATTACAACCTGCTGCTTATTGCTGCATAAGTTACAGTACTTTTACTTATGGCACAAGTACTACTTTCTATTATAGACTACTTATGTGTTTTGTAGTCACGTTTTGAACACATGGCTTGTACTTTACACTTTGGTATTTCTATTTTTTGAGGGTAAAATTGAAACAAATCCTACAGGTGTTAATAAGAACAGATCAGACGTGCAAGAAATTTGCAGGCCATAAGACTTAAACAATGAGGTATAAGAGGCTATAAAGGTACAAACTGTTCTGTAGATGCTTCTTGAGTGATTTAATTCAATCAATTCTATTAATTAATACAAGCTCAGGATGTGAGTAGTGAGTATTATTGAATGTAAAGAATCACTATGGGCACTTGAATTAAACAGATATCATCAAATAATCCTTACAGTTACACAACACAAAAGAAACAGAAGCATCTAGTGTGCATCTTTTGTCTCATACAGTCAATTCAGGGGGATTAAAATATGTGAATGCTTCATCCTTTTTCAGACAGATGCAACCTTAAAAATACAGCAACATGTAAAGGCAGAGCAGAATTCCCATTGAAGAGGACCATTACATAAGCATCATGCAGCATCAGCGCTGTCATCAGTGTCTGGCTGCTGTGCATCCTCTCTGTCCTGATAGAGTCATGTGGCAGAGCATGTGCAGCACATTAGAAACAAGGAAAACAACGCCCACCTTCTCCTCCAGCAGCCAGCGTTTCAGCCATGGGTAGTCCTGGATGAGTTGCTCATAGCTCAGGCAGTGCTTCACTGTAGAGGGTACGTTACCCATCCGAATGACTGCCGTTCAGCCCGCTGCACCTCTGCGTCCTACGAGACGATCCTGCACAGGCTGCTGCAGCTAATACAGCAAATGGAAGCATCAGATCAGTATGCTAATGCAGGCCTGGACGGCGGAGGGCTTGGCTGCGTGGGGAGATGGAATCAGAGGATGGCCGCGGATGGTGGAGGATGATTCAGCAGTTGCCGTGGCAACCACATCCCTACCTGGGAGGGGACCAAAACAGAGGGGTTGGGGGGATGGAGGCTGAGAGAGAGGAAATGGTGTGAAGCAAAGTGGCAAATGGAGCGATATGGGAAATAAGTGGTGCAATTTAGACTGGGAATTCTTGTGGAAACATTTTACATTTTGAATGATATAATTATATGTGCATCCATAAAGGGAATGCAGGTGCAGAACAGAAGAAACACACAATCAGAAAAGAAGAGTTTGTACAACTTCAAATTGAGTACTTTCTTCACTGCTGCAGCATTATAAGCAGTATCCGTTAAAAGTCTTGCAGACGATGTTTTATATCTTGATTAAACAATGAGATTAGATACACATTCAACTCCCCGTGCTAGTGAGAATGGAAGGCTTCAGGGAAACAGGCTGCTTTGATTGATCTCCTGTGACCTGAACAGTTGAAGGGTTTCCACTGCCAGACGTGCCACTGCTGCCAATGTCAACTGCATGGTGTAATAAAATCCCTTGTTAAGCCAGGGCAACATTTACCAGAGAAAGAGCCATTCTTCTGAACCCAGATGTTAACAATAGAGGGGCTTAATGAAGTCCTAGCACTCAACCATCTCACCACGCTAAACTGCTCTGTGATGAGAGACCTCTACCTCTGTCCCAGGGGAGGAGGGCGACTCATATGATCAGCCCTGAAAAAGCCTTTTTTGTAGCAGACTTCAAGGTTGATGTCTATCAGTTGCCACCCCCTAAAAAACATTGTATTGCCTCTAATCACTTATTCATGGTCCTCCGAGGTAAAGAAAACAGTGCAGTGGATGTTAATGGTGGAATTTTGAAATATATGGCTTTTAAATAAAAGTTTTTTACTTTTAACAAATTTTATTTAGCTTTTTACGTGAAATTAAATCAGTGCTGAGCATTATTTCTGCCAAAAAATTTAACGAAAGGAATTTTCTCTTCTAGCTATATTTGCATGAATGAAATGAATTCATTTCAAAATAATTTCATGGTTTTGGTGGTTCGTTGGCCTTTAAATTCTTTTCAGATGTCTGTAAATCTGTGCTTTAAATGTGTCACAGTACAGAAATAATGAAAACCGCATTTTGCAAGCACTAAGTTAGTGCAACTTATTAACAAGTCTGCTACACAGTGTTGGGTATGTATACTGTGTGTATAACCCTTAAAATTAATATGTTATAGAACTAAATTTAATGCACAAATTTCCTGTAATGTCTGTTTTCATTATCACCATAACAAAAGTACTTCAGCATTTGTGTTTGTTGTCTATTGTCAGAAAAACGAGGACTTTCCAAGGAAAAGTTGCATTCTCGATGGCTCTTTCTCAACCAATGATAACTGCATCAACCAATTAACCCTAACTGGCCTCTTCACATTTCTTTCTTTCAAGGAGACTCGGCAGCTTCAGTTTATCTTGACAAATACCAGCTGCAGAGGGTCACTTTAAAGAACTGGCCTTCAGGGGCTTTCCTGCTTTTAGGAGTCAATGTAATGCAGGTGAGTGGAAACTTTAAAGTCTAAGATGGTATGTAAGTAGAGGAAGATTTGACATTTTACAAAAAATAGCTTCATAGAACGGGTCATCTGCCATCTGTAAGAGAAGAGAGGAAAGCTTTTTTGTAAGATATTATAGGAAAAACTTGGATGTGGTTTAAAGCTAGCACTGAAATGTGAAATATCAATAATAATGTAGAACATAAACATACACAAATTGTTAAAAGTAGTCCTAAGGTAATAGAGTCTTACTTACAAAATCATCTATAAGTTGTAGCTTTTTCAGCCCAGTTGCCAGAAGAAAATGTTGGCATACATTTCTGCAAACCACAAGTAAGTTACAATTGTATGTTTCATAGGTATCACATCAATGTTTCTGAAATGATGTAGTATATGAGCTGACTCTGCCGTCATCAGATGGTGGCGGCAAGATGCCTGTCAAGCTGCAGTATGCTGTTCCAGACCAATGAACAAAAAAAACTTGTGTTCTGTAGTGGCATATCGCTGTTTTTCTAGCGGGGATAGTGCCATGAAAAGCAATTGCTTTTTTACAGAGACAGACAGCAGAGATTGTGCCCCATCTGTGGGTATTTAAAGCCAAAACATGATCTTTTCCTTACCATAACCAAGTGCTTTGGTGCCTTAACATAACTGCATGTTAACCCCTTGATAGCGTTGTTGAAGCATAAAGTTTCAATACATTTGCTACATAATAACATGCATATGTAATGCGTCTTTAGTTTGCGGAAACATATAATGCCAGGCTTTTTCTGGCAATTGGGTTGGCACTTTTGATGTTATAAATTTCAGTTTATGTGCGCGCACTTCCAGTGGGACCAACGCATACACACAAGCTTACATTTCCTCACCTTTTCACTCTCAACTTGGGATCACCACATTGCTACAATGCTCAGAAACGGTGACTTTATATGTCTGATCCCAGTGCTTAACTTGATTTATGAATGGATAACATCATGGTGACAGTTACCTGGACTAAGGCCGCACTTTTCGTGCTTTTTGGACAATTTATAGCCTAGTCTCCACCTGCATACTGTCACTCAGAAATACCTAATTTAATATAGAGGCTATTTTCTTTAAACTATTTTTTCTTTGGTTTCGGTCATTATAGATACGGACTTGTTTACAAGTAGCCTACTCTTTGATTTCCCTTTTTTTTTTTTTAAATTTATTTATTTAGTCCAAACGAGCCTATTAGGAGGCGGATTTATTCCTGTTATTGCCCCTCTACTTCATTGTGTTTGGCCGTTTGATAAATGATTGAAATAAATAAATGCAGTCTAATTAAACACTTTGTAGGCCAAATTTTTATTTATTTTTTGGCTGACTTATTGTGTGTGAATATAAAGTAGAAAATTAAACACTGTAAACAATTTATTTACCTTTACTAGTTTGTAGATCGGTCCTCCTTGCTGTGTCAGTATCCCAAGGAGCTCTTATATGCTCTCATTTACCAGTGCCTTCACAGGGGCTTCTCAGTGCTGTTCCCTGGCATACCGGTTTTATATTGTTTGTTTTCCACAGCTAATCAGCTATTTATGGGTACATAGCCTATACTGCACACTTTTATTCACTTTTTTAATTTTTAATTTTAGTTTATGCTTTACTTTTACTCCATTTTGCCTTATTTGCCTTGTGTTTTGTTTTTTGTGTATGCTGTATCCAAATATGGTATATGATCTACATAATCTTTCATCATCCTTTTACATCTCCACTTTATGGTTAACTTCAATTTTATGACTCTGAATGTAAGAGGTTTAAACTCACCAGTGAAAAGATTGAAATGCCTTGAATTTTTAAAACTCAAGCATGTGGATTTGGCTTTTTTGCAAGAGACTCATTTGAAACAGGTAGATATAAGTAGATTTAATAATAAAATGTATAAAGTTATATCATATTCCTGTGCCCCTAATAAATCAAAGGGTATATTAATTGTTGTCAAAAGAAAACTTAACATAAAAATAGGTATTTCTGGTGGAGATGTAGAGGGAAGGTTTTGCTATGCAACCTTAATCCTCAATGGAACAAAGATCTGTGTGTCCTCAGTTTATGCACCTAATGTGTTTAATCCTATATTCCTTGATGGTGTGAAGCTGAAATTGTTGGATTTTGCTGACTCAGTACACATTATAGGGGGAGATTTTAATCTATTAGCAGACCCCTCTATTGACTCAACTAATCCTGATTCCTCTGCACGAAAAACATATTCTTCTTACTTTAGTTTGTTCTTACAGGATTTGAATATTGTTGATGTCTGGCGTATCCAAAATCCAACTATTAAGGATTACACCTTTTACTCATCTCGCCATCATTCATTCTCTAGAATAGACTATATATTAATCTCTTCAACTTTTTTAAAATGCATCTCACATGCGTCCATCCTATCAATGCTTATCTCTGATCATTCACCTGTCCTTATTTCTTTTGAAACTATGCCTGGACACTCTCAGTTCAAAAGGTGGCGTTTCAATACTGCTCTGTTGCAGAACGCTGATTTCCTGAACAAAATCACCAACGAACTGAGAGAGTTTTTAGCGGTTAATTTACAACCAGGGATTAACCCTCACACCATGTGGGAAGTTACTAAGTGTTGTATAAGAGGTATATGTACTTCTTTCTCCTCTCATTTGAGTAGAGAATGTAAAAGTAAATTCCTATCTCTAGAGAATGAAATATCGAGACTTGAATCTCTTCAGAAATCTTCCTTTTCCGAGAATAGACAGAGAGATTTATCTATAGTAAAATTAGAGTTTAAATCTCTAGCAACTTCTAAAGTGGAGTTCTTGCATCTCAGAACTCGTCAAGAGATTTATGAAAATGCTGAGAAACCAAGTAAACTTTTGGCATTGAGACTTAAGCAATCTGAACAACTAGCATCCATAGATATGATCAAAAATGCTAATGGAGAATTATGTACACTTCCTTCACAAATTAATGAAACTTTTTCTTCCTATTACTCTAAACTATATACATCTGAGTCTCACAAGACTCAGATGTACAAGACAAGAAGTCTCACTTAGATGGCATTCCACCAGAGCTTCTTGTGGCTTTATGGGACCTGGTTGGTCCAGTCATCTTCGACTCTTTTAATTTTTCACTTGTGGTTGGAGGCTTCCATCGGGATCAAAAAACTGCACTTGTTTCTCTTCTTTTAAAAAAAGGTAAAGACCTGTTGGAATGTTCCAGCTATAGGCCCATATCAATCTTAAATATCAAACTATATGCAAAAGTTTTATCAAGACGACTGGACACTTGTATCTCGTCCTTGGTTCATCCAGACCAAGCTGGCTTCATTAAAGGCCGCTTGGCTTCTGATAATATCCGTCGATTATTTCATATTATTGAAGCAGCACCGTCTCTGGAACAGCCATCTGCCATACTTTCTCTGGATGCAGAAAAGGCTTTTGACCACGTGGAGTGGGACTACCTATGGGCAGTTTAAAACATTTTGGATTTGGTCCCAACTTTATTAATATGGTGTGTACCTTGTATGCCAGTCCCACTGCACACGTTCAAACTGGCCACCCTGGTTCACCTGAGTTTAGACTGTACAGATCAACTAGACAGGGCTGCCCTCTCTCACCTGGCCTCTTTGCACTTTCTTTAGAACCCTTGGCACAAGCTGTCAGACAACATCAACATATATCACCTATCGCAGTTAAAGGAACAGCTCATTCTATTTCTCTTTACGCTGATGATATTTTACTGTATTTGTCCAACTGGACTACTTCTATCCCCCATGTGCTAAGTCTGTTTAAGGTTTTTGGGACATTTTCTGGCTATAGAATTAACTGGTCGAAATCCCTTTTAATGCCCCTTAATCCTACAGTTAGTAAAATTACCCCTTCTTCACTACCAGTGACTTTGGAGTGTAATGCTTTTACCTATTTGGGAATAACAATCCGTCCCAGCCTTCCTTCTATTGTTAAGGATAATTACACCACAGTATTGGCAAAAATTAATAGCGACCTAATCAAATGGTCTCCCTTGCACATGACTCTCCATGGCCGTATCTCAGTTATTAAAATGAATATCCTCCCCCGTATTAACTTTCTTTTCTCCATGCTTCCACTTTCACCTCCTTGTAAGTTTTTTAAGGACTTGGAGGCAATTTGTAGAAATTTTCTTTGGAAAGGTAAGGGCCCCTTAATTAGTTTTTCCACCTTAACAGGTCCCAAAACACTAGGTGGACTCTCTCTACCCAATTTCAAAATGTACTACTGGTCTTTCTAGCTAAGATCTCTGATGTTATGGCTTGATTCTTCCTCCTCTGTTCCATGGCGAACTCTTGAGAATACTTTATGTCATCCTTTTAGACTTCAAGATCTGCCATTTTGCGGTGCAAAGATTAGGACGACACGGCTACATATGGGGTCTATTATGCCAAATTTTCTGACTGTCTGGTATCAAATAGTTAAATATTTACAGTGTAGTAATTGTAGGTTTCATGATTTGACACCCATATGGAATAATAACTATCTTTTAACTGATTCCATGCCTTTCCACTTCCCTAAATGGGCTCATCAGGGTATAAATGTTCTTGGTGACATTTTTAATCAACAAGGTCTCCGTTCCTTCCAGGACCTTAGGGAGTCTTATTCATTACCAGGCTCCTCCTGGTTTCTCTATCTCAGACTTCGTACTGCTTTAAAAACGTATGGAGTACCGTGGGACCATCCTTTAAGCTCACATCCTATTGTAAATCGTCTTTTGTCTGCTTCAAAGTCTGGGTTTGTTACCTCTTTTTATGACCGGTTATTAAAACATAATATTAATCCTCTACCTATTACATCGGTCTGGGATGGAGACCTGCATGAGCTTGGTTTCGAATTGGACTGGCCTAAGATCTGGAATTATGTCTTTTCTTCGTCCAAAAATCTTGCTCATCAGCTTATTCATTTTAAATTTGTTCACAGAGTTTATTTTGCTCCCGAACGCAGATTTAGACTGAAACTGTCAAGTAGTGATCTTTGTGATAGGTGCCCCCATTCAGAACTAGGAACTTACTTACATATGTTTTGGGATTGTGTAATAGTAAAAACTCTTTGGGTCTATGTTGCTCAAACACTGTCAGATTTGTTGGATAAACATCTCCCATTTTGCCCAGCCTTTTGGCTTTTTGGTTACAACACAAATGTTACATTACCACATACATGGAAACGAATCATTCTTGCTGCCTATTCTTAAAAGTTGGTTCGAACCAAGTATTGTGATGAAAAAAGTCTGGGTTGCATTGTTTTATGATATCTGTCTTTTAGAAAAATCTACAGCCAAAGTTAATGGTGCAAAATTTGACACATTATCCACTTGATCTCATACTATTGCCGATATTCCCAGTCTATTCTAACATACTTTTTTTTTTTTTTTTTTTTTTAACTATTGTTCTTTATTTTTCTTTTTTTCAGGAGACTTATACTTGCTTAGAATTATGTTTTTCTTCTTGTTTGCATTTGTTTGGGTAACCCTTACTTAATTGCATATACTTCATTGGTGAATGTTTTAATTTGCTATTGACCATGTGAAACAACATACAATTTTTGCTTTGTTCATTTGTTTGGGTTGTTTGTTTGTTTGTTTTCATGTTTTTTATATTTTTGGTTCTTTATTTACATTGCGCTATGTACAGATGATTTTCAAAATCAAATAAATAATTATTAAAATAAATAAATAAATAAATAAATTTCAGTTTTTTAGAGTGTACACAAGATGCACGATTTTGGCATTTGGCAATCAAATCAAATAGAGAATTTTAACATCACAACAGCATTAACAAAATAGCCTCAAGCTCAGAGATCACTGCCCACGTGTTTGATTTGTTCCAAGAAAATAGTGCAGAATAGTGAAGTGAAACAAAATGGCAGTTCAGTTTAATTATCAGGCTACTAACAAATAAAACAACTGCACAGTCGTAAGAGATGTTTCCTACTAGGTTAAACTCTGTAACGGGACAATACTCTTTATGTTTGTGTAGATTAGGCAAACAGATACGCCCTGACAGGAAAAGGGATGTCTCTGCTCTAGTTTGTAAGCTGTCTCATGAGAGCAATAAATTTTACACATGAGGATTTTGGAGACCAAGCACATGATGAATGCTTCAAAATATTAAATAAAAATCAAACAGTGCAAATGTCACAATGTGTTTCTGAACTGGAAAAGGTTGCGTATAAAAGAAAGAGACTTTTCTCTTTTTGTGCTAAGAAAGAAACAGATGTGAAAAACAGCACTTTATAGAGTGCAGGTTTCGGCAGGGCATGAAAGAGGTTTTAAGCTCTCAGATATAGACTGAAAACAAAGTGGGAGAAAGAAAACAGGAACCAGATTAAATCAATTTTCATCCTCCATCCGTCTTCAATTTCTACATCATGGATCTAACTGAACTGCAACAACAAGAGAGTCCTGATGCTGAGTGAATAGCACATGATCATCACCCTGAAAGCAATAATCATGATGACACAGTCTTTCATAGAGAAGATGGAAGGGTTTGTTGGATATATAGTTAGAATAATTACACCCAGTCCCGCAGAAACAGACCACTTTGGTGTGTAATTGAAACTGAATCATGTGTAGGACAACAAAAAGGGCAAAGAATGAACGTGTATAAATAATCTTGCACTTGTGGAAGGAAAGGCATCACCACCCCATCTCATTTCCACTGAGTACCAAGAAAAAAAACCCCACAGACACATTTTTAAAAATAAAATGTAAAGCCTTGATAAAAATAGCAGCCTACCTTACAGTTTCTTCAGGAAGGCTGCTGCTCTGAGCCAACTTTCCACAGCTCCCCTTAGAGACAGCATGTGTGTTAAAGATTACCCTCACAGTAATCACACCACAGAGCGCCCTGCGGCTTTCAGTCACAAAAGCCACTGACCTGTGTGTTGTGTCCACACACAATCATGAGTGTTGAGCACTGATGTGTAAAATACAATTTCTCCGGCTCTGTACACGCAGCCTAAAGTAACAGTGTGGTAGACAGCTGTTCAGAATGATGAATATTAATCTAAATTTAATCGAGAGTGTGAGCAAAAAGCTTAAAACCTCACCAGTTAATAATCACTTAGCTACAGCATCATTTATTCTGACATGCTTCAATCACCAGGCACTAGTTAACACCGCTTTATCACAGACACATTCAAGCGGATGTTCCTAAGCAGCCAGATATTTATTGTGCAGATTTTTATATTGTACCGCAGAGGACTTCACAGCTGAATTACTGCTCCGACTGGATCATAAAGTATCGAGATTTCCTTCAGTGTATCCCTTTCCTTGGTGGGAGAAATTGAATTTCACAGCAGAATTTACAGCAGCCAGAATATACATGAACTGGGTTAAGTGGTGGCTGTTGACATCTCTATTTGCTCTCTAAATTGGCGCCGAAGCGTGTTTTGTTCATTATTTTGACAGTGGTGCAAGACGATGACAAGACAGATAAACATCAAGCTGGTAAAGTCACAAGTATCTTGGTCTAGGGCTGACTATTTTATAGTGTAAATACAATGCAGTAGTTTTTGTACAGATACCAACATTTTTTTTAGATACCATTTCTTTTTGTCTACATGACCCTGCTTTTATTTAACCAAGAAAGCCAAAATTCTCAAAAGATCATTGTTGTAGGCAAGCAGCCATACAATATGCCTGGATAAAATAGTGTCAGTTTGGTAAAATTGTGATTTAAGTCAGCAAATGAACCATCAAAAAAGAAATTAAGGAGATTCTGAATCAGACCAGACATTTGATACCAGCTTTCAGTACTTGACGGCTTTGATCCTTGGTGCTTCAAACCACTTGTAAAGGGAATATTCGATCTTTCACTGCAGCAAAATGTATTTACTCACAAAGCAGCAGATCTGTAGGTGAGACGTGATATTACTGGGTTATATTATGTTTGCATTTTTGTGTAAGCAGCATTTTATGCTGTAACTTGTCAAAATTAGGCAAAATGTAAGTTTTTTATACCGTTTGGTATTTTAATCTGTAACAGTTTATCTATAATGCATCATATTTCATAAACTGAGCATATATTCTGTGTGTAAAACCTTGATCTTAAAAGTAACTAGTAACTAAAGTTGTCAGGGGGTGTCGGTGGCTTGGTGGATAGAGCCAGCGCCCCATGTACAAGGCTGTTGCCGCAACGGCCTGGGTTCGACTCCACCATGGCCCTTTGCTGCATGTCACTCCCTCTCTCTCCCCCCTTCACACTTGACTATCAATTAAAGGCTAAAATGCCCCAAAAAATATCTTTTAAAAAAAAAAAACAAAAAAAAAAACTGTCAGAAAAATGTAGTGGAGTGAAAAGTGCAAGATGTCGTGGAGTGGAAGTAGAAACTAGCCTCAAATGGAAATACTCAAGTAAAGTACAATCATATCATAACCATAATCATACTTAAGTACAGTACTTGAATAAATATATGAAGTTTCTTTACACCACTGCTTCAAACTCAGTTGGTACCAAAATGAGGTACAACACACAGTATTTATAGAAAACACTGGACTGACTGGACCTTCAGATAATCCCAATATTGTGTTTAAGATATTCAGTCTTAATTATGTTTAGACATACATAATGTAAGGGGGTTTCAAGTAATTTCCAAGAGCTATTGAATCAAGAGGTTTATTGAAATAATAGTGGTATGAGTAGATGTGCTATTGTCTTTCTTTAATCAGCTGCTGCAGAGAGGTTACCAAGACACAATGTTGTAGCTCTGCTGAAAAAGGTATTACAGTATAAACACTATTAGATACCTTAAACTGTCTTGGCCACCACAAGGACGATGATTAACTCTATATTAAATTTAAATACTTGGACAAAAAAGTATTTTTTGGAGTGTTTTCACCATTGAAAACAACAGAGCAGCAGGTTTTAATAGAAAGACTTTACCTTTATGGAGTGAATTGTACTTTTTTGTTCTTTCTGTCTTCCCTTAGTTCGTAATTGTGCCCAGATTCTTCTGATGTGCCCTGTTTTCTTGGCAGCATTTTAAACACTGGTTAAAAAGCTCAGTGATACAGTAAATCAGCATGATTAGTACAGGATAGAGACATCCTTGACCTTAGAATCAGGTTAATATCCTGTGCATCTGCTTCGGTTTGTATTTTTCCTTTAAACTTTTTTTTTCTCATTTTATGTGTTCTTTGACATAAATTGTACAATATGGGTGACAGGAGGACATAATTTACCAGCAAAAAAAAAAAAGACAGCGGACATTGTTAGCATATCATGTCATAAGCTTTATTTCTACTGAGACAAACCCACAAAAGCATCTTAAAAAACTCACATGTTTTTTCTGGATTCTTGTGGAAAATATGTTTCATAAATGCTGCATGCAATAGACGGGAAGCCCAACTGGGATTTACTTTAAAAACAACTGCGCCGAAATACATTTTATTCAGTTATACAAAGTAAACAGAAGGCTTCAATTTAGGATTCTAGTTTATTTATTAAATCATCTCAGAAAAACACTGCATAACTGTTTTTAATGATGAAATTCAGCCATATGTTTTAATGCATGTCTTTAATTTAGACAAAAAATACAAGACTTCAAAATGTAGAAACGCTCTAAATGCACAGGTGCCACCTCTAGTAGTAATGGGAAGTGGCAGTTGACTTCACAAACAGCCTGTTGTAACTCCGAGAACCCAAAACCCTCTCCTCTCTGGCTGGGGAAGCTAATGTGCATATGTGAATAACAAGCAAACATAACTGGGTTTCAGCGTTGCCCTCTGCCGGGACACATTCCTCGCCGGTCCTGCTGCAGCCTTGTCATACCAAACAACATGTAAAAATGCGACCCATATGGTCTCCCTTCTCAAGAGGGACTGATTGAGCTGTATGGAAGTCATAGCCCACCCACAGAATACAAATAAGGAGAACCATATGTGGGGAGATGAATTAGGTAAACTGCACAACATTTTTATTAGATACAATTTCACTTGCCTTGTGGATGGACTGCAAGGTGACACTTTGAAAATAAACTTTAAGCCTCAGAAAGAAAAAGACCTCTGAGGCTAAATTGATAAAACACAGGCTAAGTTAACCAAATGAACAATAACTATTATGGTTTGTACTTGTTTTAGAATGACCAGTACGTGATAAACATAAGCATCATGTCAGTCATCTAACCTGCCTGCATTAACATTGACTGTACCACTAATTGAGCACATTAATGACAGTCACAATATAACTTTTAACTGGATGTGCTTTACAATAATATAAACTCCATTAAGACTGTGAACAAATGTTTAGTTTCACAGTTTATGAGTATGTTTGTGTAAAACCCAAATTTTCCTTCATGGACCGCATTTGATATTTATTTCATACACAAATGTTCCCATTCAGAACACTTGTTTACAAAATCAATAACTACTCAAAATACACTATAACTAAATCATTATGGGAAGTGTTCTACAAGGCCGGGAAGCCTTAAAGAGGTTTAGAAGCATTTGCAGAGGAAAATATGCATAGTTTAAAATAAGAAGTAGAGTTTTTATTCTTGTTGCTCATACATAATAAGGAAAAGATACTTTCCCCTCTCAGTATATCCAGATCAGTTTTGTTGCATGCTTTCCCAAACTCAGAAACTGTTGCCAATTATCTTGAGTTGCTTTGAATCTTTGAAGTTTATGGACTATTTAACATGGATGACTGAAGCATCACTCGACTAAAAGTGGGCTTTAATCATTATTGGAAAAAGAAAACAGACTTGTAAATATTGCAGCCTCTGTGAATAAGTCTGAGAACATTTTGAGGATGTCTAAAGCACGAAACCCTCTGACAGCAGGGGTGGGTGGTAACGCACATAAGTACATATGTGCTTTTTTAAGGGGACAAATACTCTTCATGCTGCTTTTTTTAATGTACTTCTACTCTTTACTTGAGTATATTTTTGAGCCAACAATATAGTTTTTACTGCACTACATTTGCTATTTGCACCTTTGTTACAACTAGTCTGTGCAAGTAGCTCCTCTTCTACCCTCCAACAGCACGTTAAAGTAAGTTGCACATACTGTAGGTGCAACTGTAGTTAGCTAGCTAAAATTAGCTTTGCTAATGTTTAATTTGTAATGTTAATCTTTGATGTTATGCTGAGAAAGAAAGGGGTAGAGAGGAAGAGATGGAGGTAGAGTGGAAGACTGCTCAGAAAAGGTTTATCAAGTGCTGTTTTTTCCCTTTTTTTCCACAAAGTAAAGTAATTTGTTCTTTGAGTGATTTATTAAACAGGTACTTTTTTACTTTTACTTAGATTGTCAATACTCTGCCCACCGCTGTCTGTCAGTGGTATGACATGATCACCTCTGTGTTTTTGTTTTGCAGTATTTCCCACTCGTGATGGTTCAGATTAGGTTTTTTAAAAAGACCTGAATCATCAAGCATTTGCACCTCTTGACAGCCAGCCAGCCCCAGCCTGCTGAGAGCCTCAAGATGATCTCACCTCACTAAATATATCACATTTACTGAACAAAAGAACATGTTCTTAACAGCCGCTCACGTGGACTTGTCTGTTTTCTCAATCAGGTTAGGAAAATAAACATGTTTGTGGTGGAAAAAAATCTTAATATCAGCACCTGGAACAACATGCTGACATTATGTAACTGTGTTTAGGTGAAGCCAACAGTATGTTGTGACATACACTATAAACCTGAGAGCGTGATGCATGAATAATTCACAAGAAACCCTTGATGAAAAGTAAACTGTGATGGGTTGTGACCTTTTTTGAGTATGTTTCAGAAGTGGAAGTGCTGATCTGATAAATGTCAAGGCACCTCTGACTCACTGCAGCCTGTTTTTTGACAACGGGGGTCTCAAGAGGAGAAGGGGCCACTATATTAATCTGCCCTCAGTACGGCAATTGTTGCCCTTCCCTTTCATGTGGTCGTGAGGTTGCTGTCGAGAGGGTCGTGTAGTTTTGGAGCACTTAAATAGGAGCTCATTCATAGCAGCTCCTGCGTTACAGAAAAGGAAGAAATGTAGCTGAATTGGAAAGAATCCATGATATTAAACAGTAGATGGGATTGTGAAGTGCTAGGAGTAATCATGCCAGGCAACAGGCCGCAGGAATGCAAATCACCCCTCAAGCCAAGAGTTAAGTTAGCAGGTGGCCTTCTCTATTCACTGAATGTCAACACTCCTTTTAGATGGAGCCCACATAACATCTGGGCAGGCCGGCAGCCACTGCTTTTAATTAAGTGAAATACAGTCACTCAATGTTCTGCCATGTCAGAGAAAAAAAATGTTATAGAAGTGGGAGGGTAGGGGGGGAGAAAAAGTGCAACAGTACATATCCTGTGTTCAGTGAAGGTCAACACAGTTGTGTAAATAAATATTAATCCTTAACCTAATCCCTAGATTTCCAAGACCATTGAAAATCCCTGCGTAACCAGAGGACTTTTCTGGAAATAGCACGTTTGCTCGCAGTTTTCTGGAAAGTCTGCTCGTCCTGAATGAGGAGGAAATGCAGCAACACTCCCTCAGTTTAGTTTATGATCTCCACTTTGTGTCTGGCGGTGAATCTCAGCCCTGAGCGGATGGCAACATCCAAAATATGAGAATGCAAGCAAGCAGAGGTGTGCCATACACATAACATAAATCATGTGATGGATGGTATCTTTCCCCATAATCAGGAAGGGATTGCTTACCAAATGATATACCGTTCTCTGCTGGCAGCCTTATGATAATCACCCTTTTGGGCTGTTTTTGGAGGACACGGCACTGCTTTACTGCTAGCACTGTACCACTAGCATTACCACTCCCCAAGAGCATGTCAACAGGCTCCGTGGGTGGACCCCTAGTTTATATCATACTTGTCAAACATTTATAAAACTGAGACGGTAGTCCGGCAACAGTGTGTAAAACATCCGCAGAGCTCCAAACAGAAACACAAAAGGAGAACTTCAATTTGAAAAGGCTGCAGCTGGAGGAGGGGGGAAAAGCTCCAAGATAAAATGCATTTCTGCTTATAGTTTAGGGTAATAAATGGAGCAAGACAAGCTATAAGGTCAAGTGAAGGCAAAGCAGAAGATAAGAGTTTTCAAGTGGTACATTTATTAAAATACACAACACTCTACATTAAGATATACTTTCCCCAAACATAAGAATTTCTGCGGAGCAAAGCTAGTCCACAGAGGAATGAGACGACAGTGTTTATGGAGGAGAGTTACATAGACATTGTTTTAAAAAATGACAAGATTTGCAAAGCATTCATGAGCAAACACTCAGTATTATAAGAGCTTCATTCCAGACTGACATAATCCCCTTCTGTGAACACACTCTTATACATAAAAAAAAAAAAAGCTGGCTTGGAAAAGGTGAAACAGTATCAGTGCTGAAAAGCAGTGGCAGCTTGAAAATAGCTTTGGGCAGTTTTGTTCACATCAGAGAACACTCACTTTTTTTTTCCCACTGATCCAATTTGATTTATTCCAACAGCCTGTTGAAGTTGTGACATTAGTGCTAATAGCGTGATCTCGTCAGTGGCGCCCCCAGAATTTTTTCATAGTGGTGGCCAGATGAGGCCACTGAAAATCATCAGAAGTCATAAGTGAAATTCAGGTATCCACTCATGTTGTTGAACTATATATGCTAGTTGAAAACTATGTTGATATGGAGAGTTAATGTTACTAATTGTCTGATGTGCTTCGACTAATACCAGTAGTCTATAGTTAACATTTTAAGTTCCACAATAATCCTGTTTCAATGTGTTACGAATCTGTATGCATGTTAGGTGATTCATTGTTCTTCAAATAGGCTGGTTGTCCTTTTCCTATTAAAGACAAAAGTACAACTTCAATTCAAAGGAGTACATTGAACAAAATATTTACTGGAAACAAACATTCTCAAGTTTAGAAGAGACTCCTGGGTACCCATGGAACCGATTTTTATTCAGGTATCCTGAGGTGAAACTTCGAGGGACAAAAATGAAAATGGCCATGCCAGTTGTTCCCTCACCAAAATTTAGCCTCACTTTGGAGCATTATTTAGCTCCCTTACTGACAAGCAATGCCAATATGGGTTGTACCAATGGATGCTTTAGGTTTCTAGGTTCACAAGATACCCCTACCGTTGCACAATAGCTTAAAAAATGAGTGTGCCACAGCCTCTTGAACACAGTAACTTCGGTCTTATTTTTGCTAGAGGGTTAATGGGGGGGCCAGCAAATACTTTAAGGGGCCATGGCCCCCCTCAGCCACCCTTGAGGGCACCACTGCACCCTGTGGTCTCCCTTTTTTTTTTCATCAGATTTAGTTGTCATGCTGCATTTTGGAACATTTCTCTGTATGTATCTGTCTTTTATAATCGTTGGTCCATAATGGAGACAAACTAATAGACAAAAGCTCAGTGAGCATTTATAGCACAAACGCATTGTAAAAGGGGAAAAACCAGCAGAAGGGGAAGCGATCTTATGTATCATGATGACTCCAGTGAATAGTTAACTCATAAAAGTTATACGGACGTAACTAAGAGGGAGTATATGCCAACGGACACAAAAGTTAACTGATAACTGACGTAAGGTAAAATCAACATTTTGTCCTAATCATTTAAATATCACAATATTCAGTGCTATTTTTTAAAAAAAAGAAAATAAATTAGATAATAAAACTTTATATACATAATACTGTACATCACATCACACCTGCAGCAGATGTGTTTTCCAGCGATTCCCTTACCAGATAGCATAAATTAAAGTTAGCCCAGCCACTAATGGCAACCACAAGACCTAACTACCATATTTCTATATTTCTTGAGGATGACGTTCGAGCTGTCATCAAAGTAAAGCACTGATATTGCGTTGAGCTTGGTCGGGGCACAGCATGGCTTTGGCACGTTGTCAGGAAACATTAAATGGACCTATAAATGAGAGCATGAAGTCAGTTTAAAAGAGGTGCAACAGCAGTGTGTTTCAAATGAATTATAACTGCTAAGAACATTATGGTAGCTCATAACACAATTTTTATTGCAATACACACATCCAACACTCTGAAGAACACTTACCAGGGTTTGCACAATCGCATGATTTGTTGCATTCATGTGCGCGTTGAGTGGAAAAGAGCATTCACCATCACAGTAAAAAGCAGCATAGCCCTCAGGTGCAATGATCCAATCCTTGTGGAAAAAAATAGCTCTCTTTATTTATGAAACCTTATAATGTGTTGCTCATTGTGATACCACCATTTGTTGGTGTTTTAAATGTTTTGTGATGCAGAATAATGTTGCCTTACCTGCCAGCCTAAGTCTCGAAAACTGACATAGAGTTCATGCTTCTTGCAGGCTTGCTTCTGTTCACTTGTGTTGTAATCTGAAAAAGACAAAACATTATTAATCATAACAGAAAGTAATGCATATTTAATTGCTTACTGTATAAAGTTAGCATGAGAGTGAAACAGAAAGCGTCTGAACAAATGCACCACAAATAAAGTTCATAAATACAGATTTTTGGTGGTACAAAAGATCATCCCATAATAGCATATATATTTCTTGTAAATTTTATACTATTAAAAAATAATGGATGTTACATTAAATTTGGAGTTGCAGGTGTTTTCTTGAAGGTCATACATCCATACAACAGGCTGATTAATTAAGAGGATTGTAATAATCCAAAAACCTTTACTCGTTCATTAATTATTTCTTGAAATAATAAATGATTAATGACACGTACAGGGCAGTGTATTATACGGCTGTGCCACTATCCAATTATTTTTAATTACTGGTAATCTGGGTGGTAATTGTAGAGATATCTTGCTGCTGCAAATGAAGGTTTGTTTCACTAATGGGTGACGGTCTCATGGAACGATGGTCGCAAGCAGGATGAAAGGATGTCATTAAAATGTATCCTATTAAGATATCGGATGTCAATAGGAAAAAAAATATAGCATCTTAACTACATCATAAAAGTACACATACCTCCAGTTTTTGGTGCCCTAGATGATTCTTGTTGATTTGTAGATTTATTGCGATTGTGGTTCTTTTTTTTCCCACCAGCAGCTCTGACAGAGCGAAGCAACACCCCACTGGCCTTGAAGAAAGCAACCAGGAAAGGCTGTTTGGACTGAGGCCCATTCCTCCCAATGATTCCAGCAGACTTTATGTTGATACTTCGGCCTGTAAAAAACAGGAGGTAAATAAAACGATAAAAATAAAGAAGGAAAAAAAAGGGATTTTGTATCATTTTATGCTTAAAAGGTCAGTCCAGTATCTTTAAAAAATACTAGGTCAACCTATTGAACTTTTTGATGGATTTAAGGCCATTTATTTGTGGTAAATAACAAAATAATTCATTACTGTCAAAGACACAAGTCACATTTGTCCCCAGGTCAATGAAAACATGAGTTTTGTGTCAAATGCAGACATTGTGTTGTCATGAACTTCCTAAACTTCCTGACCCTTTCTAAGTTCCAAGAGTCTGTTACAAATTCACAGAAGGTGAGGCTGACTTCACTTGCCATCCACAGTCTCCACGCAGAGCTGCAGGCCCAGGTTCTGCTGCGGGTTCATCACCCAGTGGTTACTGGTGGCCGTGATGTCAAACACAAGCCAGCCCCCATCGGATGCCTGGACCTTTTTGGAGTCGAGCAGGAACGTCTCTGCATCTCTGAAGGTAAGAAAAAAAAATGAGACATCTGTGTTAAATAAACCGCAGTTAGAATGATGCACTCTCAAAGAGCCAGGACATACATGAAAGCAGCACCTGCTATTACACAACAAAACAACATATGTTATGTCTTCTAATTTTCTAAAATATTTCATAATCCATTGAAAATGTACTTAATTTTTAGGCTCTGTGGGTATGTTGGTTTTCAAGATTATTACTCATGCATTTCAGAGAGGTGCTAGTGAAATCAGTGTGGTCACTTTACTGCTTCATTATAAACATATTACAAAACCCCAGTGCCTGCTACAGAACGTTAAGCCCTAGAACAAATTAAAACTGTCTGTGCACCTTAATGTTGCATAGCTTTAATGGGACACAAAAAAAGAAACCATATGCTTCTTTGAGGGCATTTAAACTGAGTCCAAGAGGTCTCAACCAGTTAGACTGGAACAGATAAACGAGGTATCACTGACTGATCACGAATGAATGCTTCGCCCAAACTGTGTAGCAGAAGCCAACAATCTGAATGGCTTTTATTAGTTTCTTGATCTCTTTATCCTTTTGAAACATTCTTCTCTAAAAAAGGCCTTCGGTATTAAAAACTGTTGATTTGGTGTGTTAGAGTAATTTAGTCATTTTTGTGCTCTGGCTTCGTACTGGAGATAAAAAAGAAAGCAGCGGGGCAATTGTTGAAGAAGCTGTGACTTGTAATAAACTGCAGAGTTGTGTGGTATTAAACATGTGCCAAGATTTCGGCTATTTGATGGGCAAAACATTTCAGGAGTTATGAATCATGTATATCAGCCCTGGTGTATTTTTAACATGAGCCTGACATAAGGTATCGATCAATGCTAAGTTGAAAAAGCCCCGCTTCGCAATTTGCATTGGATTCCTTTCAAGTGGCAGATTGGATAAGGCAGCGCCTGTTCAGTTTTTGTGGTTACGCGGTGCTGGTGGGAGAGAACCAAGAGTTTCCATGTGGCCTCAATAGTTCAAGAATTATTCATGTGTTTATTACAGGTGTAATAAAACTCAACCTCATGTGGAATTCCACGAGGTCAATCTTTATGAGTGACATGCTGGTGAACTTCCTCTTTGAAAAGTACAGTATTAAGCTCATATCCTGTGATAATTTAGTTTGTGTAGGTAAGAATTCATTATTCCCATAGCCATATCCAAGAGGAAAGTACTTATCCTGCCCCTTCATCTGTGATTACTGGATGTACTGTTCCACAGAGAGTGAGTTAAAGTGAGTCGAAACTAGGGAAAGCAGTAACCTCTCTTTTTAGACAAGTCTGTCTCCTGCAAATTATGTTCATGTGCCACTATTTTCCAATAGTAATTTATGTTGGGCAGCGAAGTTCAGTAGCAGTGCAGGGCGTCCTCTGACGTTGATATAGTGGAGTGAAAGAAGGTCAGGGTGGTGCGTAGTCGTCTGGTTTTAAAGGCACCCTGTGGGGTTTTTGACCACTAGAACTGTAGATATATGAAGCAATATGTTTTGAAGAGGTCCTTGTTTTGTTCCATTCATGTGCTCAAGGACGATGGTTTCCCTAATCGACTCTAAGTGACAATAAAGTACCAAAACATCTTGCAATATACAAAGAACAGCAGTGAAGGAGGAAACTGCTAGCAAGCAAACATGGAGGTAACGACCCACTCTCATTCACGGGGCGTAAAAATACAGCAGCTTGGTCAGTGGCCCTTGGTGTGATACCAATGCACAATGCACCAATTTAGCGTCTGCCTGAGACACACAGGGCTTTAAACTAACACCAATGTAAACCCATCTGCAGTGATTACATAGTAGAAATCCTCTTTAATGTCCTGTAAAATTCACCTAAATTCCCCTACAACACCTTTTCAAAGCATACTGAAAGTGAATTGAAAACTGTTCTTATTCTGTATTTAGTACATGTACATGCATGATCTTATTTTAAAAGTAATACTAACAGTCAGAACCACTGTAAGTGATAAGCCTCGGGTTTGGGTTGGCCAATCACTGCCTCTTTAAATACCTCTACACTACAGGAAATGTGGTCCTTCAGCTCAAGCCTTGGTTGGCTATCAAGGCCATAACAACAGCATTGGAAGCTCCTATTTGCTCAAGTGAGGTGTTGCTGGAAAGGCCAGGAGTCCCCCTCTATTTTAAGATACTGTACTGTATATCAGTCGGTTTGTTTGTGCAGAATGGGAGAAATTATGGATGATATGAAGAGAAATATGAACATTTGAGACGGTGCAATGTCAGTTTGTGGATATTTATGGATGCATTGATGTGTTTAGACTAAATATTTCATTGGATTTAGATGATTGGGCATTTGGCAGTGTGTTAGAAATAAAATGGGGGCTGTGTAAACTGTGATTCAGTCTGGATAATATGGATCTGTGGATTAGGATAACGCTTCATAGGTAAATCATAATCTTTTATTTGTTTGTTTCTTTGTCCAGCAGAAGGGTTTGTTAAGCCTGCTATGGTGGTTGTATCTTGAAATGATCAGAAACTTGACACAGTCATGAGTCACAATTTTTGGACGGTGACCCACCATTTGGGAACCACTGTTTAAAGTACTGTTGACAGGAAGTGAGGGGAGAGGCTCCCTGGGTGGATTTGAGCTGGGGACATTGCTATTAGTGTTCATGGTCATCTTAAAGCCTTCATATGCTTCAAACAAAGTGGCTTAATTTTCCACTTAAACCCACTAAGTATCTTCTTACTTTGCCATACTCAAGTTGGTGCACAAGTGAATTTTGTAGAAACTGAAGTTTGGCTTACAAACTAATGGTACTCATATAATTTAAACTCACTGTGGCTTTTTAAGTTGAGGAAAAACTTAAGCAAACTTTTAAATCACACACTGCAATATTTCTTGCACTGGGACAAACTAGTTCTTCTTTGTGAATGCTACCTCAAACACACTATTCCCCATAAAGCAGTGTGTGAAAACCTAAACTGAGCAGTCTTCCCCTTTAAGATGGCAGAGTCCATTGACTTGGACCTTTTCAAAGCCCAGGAGGGCCATATCTCCCCTTCAATCACCCACACACATTTTTGGCAAGCAAATGTGGGCCCACTTTTAAGTACACCCTTGTGTATTCAGCTATGTCATGGTTTAAACTTCCGGAATATTGTTAAGACAGGCAGGTGGCGGGCATAACAGTGACCACGGGAGCACCCGAGGGAGCCCCTTCCCCCCCTGTTGTGGGCCCTCATGGTTTCATCTGGGACGCGGCCAGCTTGGCAGGCAACACAAGACGAGTGATAACTGATGGACCTTCCAAGCTTCATAAGTGGCCAACTTGCTAATGGAGTTCTCTTTATCCGAGAACTATATTTGTAAGGCAGACATGGTGCGAATGAAGGAGAACAGAGTTGGAGATAGAAAGGCGCTCTGTGCGAGTGGAAAGTTTTAACTGTGCAAGACAATAGCTGTTGGACTGTTTGCCTTTTTAACTGTGAAATAAGATAACTGCTTGGGGTACAAGTACTCACTGGGCCCCTGTCAGAGTGTAGTGGACTAAAAGTTCTGATCAAAAAGCAGCAATCTAAGCTTTTAGCTGGCGTAGGGAGAACTTATTTTAACTACTTTATATATTTTTAGTAGTTGTAACAATGGGAACTCGTCATATGTTTTGTATGTAAACTCTTGATTTTATGTAACTTCTAATACTTTTGTCAGATAAATGCAGTGTAATAAAAAATTAAATGAAAATACTCAAGCTCAAGTACCTCAAAATTGTACTTTGTTACAATCCACCACCGCCTTTAATGTTTGGTTATGGTGGATTAGGTACTTACTTGTTCTGATATTCCTTGATGACTTGATATATGGTAACCTTCAGAGTAACATTGTCGTAGCGAGCATGGCTGCGGTCCTTATAGATCCGAAACTCTGCAGCAGTCACCGCCTCTCCGTCCGGGATCTGAGTCAGATCGAAACGGAACTCCTTGTAGTGCCTCCGTTGGTGAGAAAAATCTTTATCTTTCTCCACTGGGAAAGAAATATATTTTATGAAGAATTTCATTTTTACTGGCAGCAAAGCTCACACACTGATCAAAAAATATGACTTCAACTCCTGAACCTCTGCGTGCGTTGCTCTAAGGAGAAAATATGCCAGCATTAACGCACAGAAAAAGAGTAATTTATCACATCTTCTTTTACATTCCAGGTCCAATCCAAACATTTTGACTACCAACAAAAGCACTTTCCAGTTCATTAAATCAGTCAACTGAATACAGGTAGCAGTTCCCAGACAGGCCCTCTACTGTGTGCCTAACTGCATTCTCTGGCCATGATGAATGGGCTGTCACTTAAGAAAAACAGGCTGATTTCAATTAAAGACACTTTCGTCTGCTCCTCAAGTGAGAGAAAAGACCAGACAGGATTCTTCAACGTCATGTGAGCGTCTACTCTGACCTCATTTCTGACCTTTTGCTGACCTCCTGTAGGTTTCATACAAAGAGTGTTTAATGACCCTTAACCTTTAAAACTAAATATTTCTAATATAATGAGACGTCTATAGGCCTGTCATTTTTGAAACTGTTTAAAAACTGAACACATGAGTGGTCATTTCATATTTCACTGCATGGAAATAAATAAAAGATATGTGCAGTTTTTTTTTCAAGAGGTGGCATCTATTTTTGTAGATAAGATAAACCCCCTTAAAGCAGTGACTTAAATAATCAAAGCCTCACTGTGGATCAACATTGCTGACAAAAGATACTTTGATACTACTAAAAAAAGCGGCTGCTAACTGTCTCACACCCCTGCCTGGCGGCAGAAAAGCGGCATGCGGCTGAGGTCAGTGGATTTTCTGTCATCCGTGGTGATATCATGCGGTGCGTTTCCCTGATATTTTATCGGGGGAGAACGCCTGTGGTTACTTAGCACAAACAGGTCAGAGGTCAGGTCTGACTTTTACCCACTGTGCGTGTTCCATTATATTAGCCACAGGCAGTAATCTGAAGCAGAGGTGCCACTGAGAGCACAGAGCATTTAACTTTAAAATCAAAGATTAAATAATAATGACTTCTCATCTGGTAAGGGAGAGCAGCATGCGTACTTACAAGGAAAGTATTTTGTTAACAAGATTAACAAATGACCCGTGTGTTTCATCTCTACTCCCACTGCAAACAGCCTCATGCATGGATCTTTCAATAGCTGTACACACCGAAAGGTCGAATGGTTACAGTAAGCATATTAAACTGCATGAAATGCCACATAGACGTTTGTAAAACAGTTGAGATCAGTAGCTATATTTGAGTGTACTGTAATAAAGACAGAGCCCCATTGAACACTTTACTGACAGTCCCCAGAACGAGAGCAGAGCTTTCAAGGCTGACAGTGTACATGCCCTGCTATAGTGGTAAGTGGAAACAGATGGGCTCAGGCCAAGGTGAGGGATTATACTCCCAAGCAACTCTACACAAATTCACTTTTACATGTTTTGCTCTTTATTTAAGAAAATAAAAGCCCTAAAACTACAACACCAACAAGTTCATTTACAGTGACATTTTTTAAAACTTTCATTGGGATCCTGCAATGCTGCATCATATCTCATTTTTTAATAACTCTTGATGTAGCATGCCTAATATTTTAATTCTCATCAAAGAACTATTAATGCTACAGATAACACAAATATGAGGAACAGAGCTTTCTCTTGGTGACAGAACCTCAAGACATAAAGGCATCCGTCAATATCACTCCTCTTTTAACAACAGGAAATAATTTAGACCAATTTTCTCAAGGTCAGACAGTCATCTGATAAGGTGCTCTGAACTGCTGGGTTAAGGGTCGCTGCTACTGAACAAACACAATCATTATACAGATCAGCTGCTTTTTAATAGGAAGCAGCACAAATTGAAAAGGTCAAAATGTTGGGCCTAATTCTGTTAAATACTAAATATTTCACACAAGACCAAAGTAACTGAGTCTGAAAATGTACTTACATGTTCAAATTCAGATGTAGTAATTTAGAGGGGAAAAAAAACAGTGATACTGGGATGAAGTCAACAACTCGATAACATAACTAATACTGTTAGATTTTTCTTAATAGGACAACATAGCTCAGATTATTCAAACAAAAGCTACACATGTCGAATTATTTTCACAAAATGAACTGCATGTGCTGATACCAACACAGCAGGCTTAATTACTTAAGTATTTAATTAGACTTAATTAACTTAGACTTAATCTCTCTACAGATTTGCCTTAATGAATTAAAATAGGCTTTATTCTTGAACTCTTGAACACATAATTTTAATGTTCTTGTATTTTATTGTTCCTTGTCTGCAGGGGGTGATTGGACAAAAATTGCACTTAATGTGGAAAATATGAGGCTTTTCATTAAGTACACAGATAAAGCCCATTCAGTTAAAATCCTTATTATACCTTATTAATTTCCTTTACAGTGGAAGGGATGAAGATAAGCTGGAGATAGAGTTTTTAAAACTGAGAGATCTCTCTAAATTATACTGAAACCTGACCTGCATCCTCATTTTGTTTCACTTAATATAGATTTAAGGAAACGTGATGAGACACTATGTCACTTTAATGCCACTTACCTAAATTGACAAAGCTCATGACCATGTCGGCATCATTGAGAAAGTTGGTGTCGTGCGCTGTGGTGAGTGCGGGGCTGTGGCCTAACAGAGGGGCCGCTCGGTAAGGTTGTGCCACACGGGAGTAGCCGGCCTGCTGTGGGCTGTAGTAACCTTTCCTGGAGTGCCCTTGAGCCTTGGCACTGAAGCTCTTCCCCGCGCCGTGCTGCGCTCCCTCCTCCTCCTCCTCCTCCGCCTCCACGGCCATGGCGTTGTACAGGTCGAGCATGAAGAGCGGCGCGGAGGACGCCTGCTTACCGGGAGAGAAGGGCCTCGGACGGTGAGGCAAGCCCAGGATGGAGAGGATCTCTCTCTGGATCTCCCTGCGTTCGTGATTGCGCAACCTCCTGTAAATAAAACTGGAGTGCACATGGTTGTCACTTAAGCCGCAATGAGCGCAGGACAGAAAACTCAAGCAGCTCCACGCGAGTCCAAGCACAGCACGGCTCAGGGGTGTAAGCGCTGTCATCTTGACAAGTTCACTTTGGGGGTGTGAAGTTGAACTACATCGCACTCTGTGAGAAAAGTAAAACCACTTGTATCTCTGCTAAATACAGAATCATAGACTTTCCATATTGGACAGAGGCACCACAACTTTCCCGGTGGTAACTGAGGAGGCTTTTTACCAGTCAGCGCTTCTACAAATGAGGTATCAGCTTGCAGAAAAGTCGGCGCTCCTCTCCTGTGCGTAAAGCTCCTCCAGCAGTATGTACTCCTCCAGGGTCCATCCAAAGCCTCAGCCACACCAAGTATTTATGGAGCTATGACCCCGTCCCTCACCTTACTCCTCTGTGATGCAGAAACACGTAGGTACGCCCATAACGTCGAGGGATAACCCGGAGTTTCCAGTGGATGAAATGTGTTGAGCTGTGTCAAAAAAGAACAGAGAGGAGATCGACTCATGCCCCGGCTCGCATTCTTCTTTCTTTTTCCCCCTCTCCCCCCAGAGAGAGTACTGGGGCTAGTTGCCCTCTGAGTCCATCCCACACTCAACTTTTGTTTTTGCATCCACCTCTAGCGGCAGCAATAAAACTTCAGCCCAGTCCCATGATGAATGTGGCGGCTCAGGGAGTGTAAAAGGAGACACTTGAAATCCGAGAGGCCGTCTTAACGAGTGAAAGAATAATGACAGAGCCTTTTAATCACCTCAACTTATTGAAGTCCGCGTGTTTATGGGAGAGGACTCCAGCTGCATTCACCACCAACAAGGATCCTGTTTTTATTCTGTATTGGCTTAAACATTATCCACTGGGATGCTGTCAAATATTATTTTATTAAATGTACTAGCAAACAAGTGGGCCAGCTTGTGATGAACAGAGATAAAAAAGTTACACAAAGATTTATAAGGATAGTACACATTCATTATAACAGGCCTCAGACATTCTGCAGGTCTCTACTGTACAATGATTTCCATCCTCATGATTATAAACAAAAATACCCCAAAGAGAAGTTCATAGAAAGTATAGAAAAGTTCATTTAAAGCTGGAGCCTAGAAAGCTCCACTCTCAGAGGAGCATTAAGTAAACATCATGTTGAGGTAAGTATATGGTGGGATAATTAAAAACATAAATACTCAGAGGTTTCCATGTGATGGGTGGCTGCTGTCCAAAATGAAAAAAAAGGGAAGCGTCCCTCTGAGGTGAAGTAACTCATTGACATGCTGGGATGTTACCACACAGCGCCATCTAGTGTGCAAAGCCATGATACTTAAATTGGTATTTCTGAAATCCCTCTGAAACACTCACACACCGCCTACAGAAGCTTTCTAGCTGCACTTGTATCCAAGTTTCCTGCTGCTGTGTCCTTAGCAGGGGCGTCATAGGAGGGGGGAAGAGGGACTGATTATGCAGGTTGCTAAAGGGAGGGAGGGGGGCCTCGAAAAGCTTGGAGTGAAAACTTTGGTTTTATTTGCAATATTACATTTATAAATTATTAGTACCATAAATATAATTGTATGAATTAAGTGGTTAAAAGACTGAACATTGTATAAACAAAAAATAGTGGAAGCTCTCTCAAACCCTGCTGACCCCTGAAAGGCACAAAAGTCAAGTTGTTTCCCAAGAAAGGGAAATTGGGGTTGCTCTCTGTATCAGTCTGGACTAGAAGTTAAAATCCAATCAGGGCCAACTGACCCCTCGCTAAACTCCGCCCCTTTGTGATGGTCTGACAAGCTGTCGGAGTAAGCATGAAGCCCACACTGTAACTAACTGCACTCCCTGATGAAGTATTGTCACATTTTTGGAAACATGAAACAGTGATTCCAGAGAGAAGCAGACAGAGGGGTCTACAGTCTGTGTTTGAAGGATATATCCAGGATGTCAAACTGACTCAGCAGCAACAACTGGTTAAAAAGACAAAGATAGTTAGAAGCTAAAGCCGAACTATAGGCTACAGATCACAGTGTAAAAGTGAACCACCACATCACAGCTGATCGCCACACAAGACAATGAATGTAAAGGGAAACTTTGCTGATATTGAACCAGTTGGGTGGCATCACAGTGTGTGCAGATGAACAGTGTTTGGTTCCGCCCGTGTGCCACCACCAGCGGTCAAACCTCTGCTGCCGGACTGTCGGGGAGCTCCGGGGGAAGTCAAACAGCAAAGTATATCAGCAAAGTTTCCCTGCTTCCCTTCACTGGTTCCTGTACAACAGGGTCGGTCTTTTTTCACTGTTATAATCATTAAAAAAGCAAAAGCAGCATGTGTATACATTCAGTAGGCTATATCTTCAGTAGCTAGCTAGCTAACCCTACACTTTTCAGGGTTTGATTTTGGTTTTGGAACAGGGAAGAAACGTGTATCTTTTTCCAACCTCTCCAAGTAACGAGTATCATTAATACACGACGTACCCCAGGCACAACATTTAGCTCCAAATTCACAAAACCAGCCTGAAAATGAGGGAAATCTAAAACAATTGCATTAGAGTCAATGGAGCACAGCTGTGTTGTTGTCAGACCCTGGTCTGAGCCAGCCTGATACAACGCTATGATTGGTCAACGAAGGGTCAATTTGGGATCTGCACTGTAGCTGACAACATAAGCAGCCAATCAACGTAACTGATGACATAAAATGCAGTCTGCAGCTTGCAGTAATGGCAGCTTCCAAAGCAACAAGTGCCAACTCTAACATTAGTAGAGTAAACACAGCGAGTGTTTACTAAGTGAAATAATTGCAGAAATAAAATTAATAACAACAATTTAATTAGAGGAAGAACAACAACAAGATGTTCCCCCATGTTTTGTTACACTGATTGGCTGAGGGAGTTTGTTTGTCAAGGCCACTAAAATTGTTAAGGGCCGGCAGGGAGTCAAGAATTATAGAGAGAGTGAAACAGAATGTTGAGCTCTCGTCAACGGGGTGGTCTTACCGGGAAAGAGGGAAAGGGACACAGAGACTGCTTATGAATAGGGCCAAGAATTTGATGCTACACCCCCGGTCCTTACAGGACCCAGATGATGATCTCTTTTTTGTTTCACACTTCATCCTGTGTGATGCTGCAGATGGAAATGTTCACAATAATACTAATACTACTACTAATAATAACCCAGCAGAAAGATGAGATCAATAATGTGATGGAGTCCTGGAATAAACATCACAAATCAATAAGATGTTTTAATTCTAGTTTAAAAAAAAAAAAAAAAGAAAGAGTGAGAGAGAGAGAGAGATTCATACAAAAGTCACCTTAACACAAAATAATAAAATTACAAAAGCTGTTTAAGACATGTCACTGCTGAAACACACAGTTATGACTCTTTTATAAATAACAATAAAATACCAGCTACAGTAATGAAAGGTAAGCCTCTGGAACATAAGTGACATCATATTTCAAAGTAAAATGTCAGCATGTTCTTTGATGGTGAAACTTTAAAGGTACACTATGCAGGAATTGTCGACTAATGTTCGTGAACAGTATTGCCAGCAAAAATTGAAGTAAAAGCCAGGGTTAGGTGAAACGAAGAAAATCAAATGTCTTAATAATCATCAGTAATGTGGGTATAATGGTGAAGTGGGTAAAGACAAATAACAGAACAGCTAGAACAGTCTTTTTTTATGTGCTTTGTCTGCAATTTTCGTAGCTTATTTTTGAATAAGTGCTTGTACGGTGTGGCACCTGGTCGCCACCTTTTCATCCTGACCTCACCTGCGCGCTGTGCATAGGAAAGTCCTGAACATAGCAAAACAAGGAGGAAATAAGAAAATACAGGCAGAGGGCAGAGTCTCCACGGATGATTACATTGCCACACACTTCTAGTGGGTCATAATTGATGGTTGAGAGGGATTACTTTTGTATGAGTCACTGTGTTAAGGTAAATCCTGCATAGTATACTTTTAAACATTTTACTTATTGTGATAGGGCGTAAAATATTCATTTATCTTGGGTGATACACAATATTAGCTGTTGTAAAAGTTTTTTCATAATAAGTGCGAAACAGTCAAACTGAATGCTTTAGGAACATAAAGGCTTACAGCAGCTTATAATTAGCTACAGGAAGTCACAGTCTTTGCTTGAAACATGATATAAGGTATAATGGAATAATTTATTGCATGGAATCTGTCGATCATAGAAGTTGCGTGTTTTTTGAACAGATGATATAGCACCCATCTAATGTGTAGTGAAAATTTAGAGAGCAACATGCAGTGAAGCAACACCAGGGGCAATCTGGGAAAAAGCACCAGCCACACTGCCCAGAGAGAGATCCAGACATACATGAAGTACACAAGGTCAAGGTGCTCAGATGAGAGGTATGAAATGGAGCCAGTTATTAATTCTCTTCACACCATTGATAACACCTCAAAGCATGTTCAAAGACGTGAATAATAATTCAAAAATACCATCAGAGAAAATGTGATAGGATCTAGTTCTGTTGACTGTCTGAGATCACATAGAAGCTGTAAGAGGAGGTCCGTATTGTTTCCACGACAGAGAAAAAACTGTAAAGATGAGATCTTCCTGAGAATGGCTGTTTGTTCCACATCAGCTCGAGACTGGTGCCTGCAGTGACGCTGCGTTACGTCAATAGTTTGGCCCTTTGCTGTAAGGATCCCGCCTCATCATGCTACCGTAGCACATGGATGGATCACACACCCCAGGCTGACCAGGGATGCCAGGATTACCACTTTTGCCCTCTGCTCCGTTTAGACCGGGGTGTCCAGGCTTTCCTGGCGCTCCTGGCTTACTGTACCCCTGCGGACCCATTGGACCTGTGGAGATAAAAATACAAAGCCATGATCAGTTCAAAGGAGCGGCACACAGTAGTAAAAGCATGAAATTAGAGATGTTGATAATCAGTCGTCGCAGAGTCAAACTGACTATAAGAATTTTGACCGATTGATACTATCAGTTAAACAGTTAAATATGTATTTTATATAGTAAATCACTGGCGCTAAGGGGGAGATAATGAGACCGCAGAGTCGCTCCTGAGAGAAGACTACAGCACCCTTCAACTAGCTGATGACCCAGAGGCAGAGTTTGACACCTATATGAGAGACAATTCCTTGCTCATTGGGTGCTAATCCTCTTCACTGATGAAAAGGATAAGTCAGCTCAACATATGCCCAGTTAGCATGAGTTAACATCCAAAACCGAGCTGTTAATGGTCCCAACAAACTCACATTGAAATGGTTCGACTCTGTGGTTAAACCTGTTAGGTAATGTTAGCTCTGTGATGCTAACAGTTAGCCCTGTCGCTGTATATTCAGTGCAGGTGGATTCTCAACGCTCCTGACGTAGCAGTAATGTCAGGATAAACAAAGAGAGCAAGAGAAAAGAGGCACTGAGTAAACCAATAAGCTACATGCAGCTCTATAATTACTTACGTTTTTACCCTCTTTCAATAGTAAAAATAAAATTTAAAAAGTCATAGCTAAGCATCCTCCCATGAAATCTTTTTCAAGTATCACAGAAAATTAGCTTCCACATGGCTTCGTGAATGATTAGTGACACTGAATAATTGGTCACATTAATTACCTGGAGGCCCTGGTGGCCCTTGGTCTCCGATAGTGGTTCGACCCGGGCTCCCCTTCTCGCCCTGTAAACCTGGTTCTCCTGCAAACACAGGTGTACCTGTTTGAGCATTCTGCGACACAGCCTTAATAACATACTGTAGACTTTGACCCAGGTTTTACCTTTCATCCCATGAAGACCAGGGTGCCCTGGCCGACCAGGGTGGCCTGGTTGTCCCCTGGAGCCACTAAGTCCAGGAAGACCCCTAAGTCCCTGGGGCCCAGTTTGACCTGGAGGACCAGGAGATCCAGGCCGGGTTTGACATCTGGTACAGCTACTCTGCTGGTTGCTCAGCAACAATAAAGGCAGCTCAGCTAGGATGAATGACAATGAGAATATTTCAGATGTGTGGTGAAAACACACAGAGACATGTCAATCAGTCTACAGTGATACTCACACTGAAGAATCTCTCTGCAGATTTGCCGAATGTGATGGTCCGACATTTGGCTTGCCTGGAAGGAAAAGTGATGGATCGTATGGATTTTCAGTGACTCCATCATATCAGATATGACATCACAATAAAAAACATCATCTGCATTGAAGTTAGCACAATGTGTAGCAAACATACAGATCTTCCTTCAGGTCCAGGTGGGCCAGGTGGACCACTCTCCCCCTGCAGCCCTCGAGGGCCAGCTGGGCCTGACTGACCCGGCTGTCCGGGCCGTCCCATCGCACCTTCTTGTCCTCTCTGCCCCGAATCCCCTGCTGTCCCTTTCTGGCAAAAATACCACCGCAAGGTTAGCACTACACAGAGCAGTTCAGGTTGGATGGAAGAACATTCATTAAATTATTCAGCTGAACATACCTCTCCTTTCAGTCCCACTGGACCAGCTGAGCCCTGTTGATGAAAGTCAGAATAGGTCATCAAAAACTAGAAAGCATTCGAAGGGCATGCATCTCCATCAAGGCTGTACAAACCCCAAAGTGTGTTATTTTGTAGTAACAGAAACGCAGCTTCTAGGTAGGTATTAAAATAGGTATTAAAATACTTAAAATTCTTCAAAAATAAATTTGCAGATTTTTGGAGCATGCCTAAATCTTGAAATCATAAGAGCTTAATATGCACAAAAATGTCAGACTCATGGCTACTGAGTGGGTGTCAAGCTGTTGTAGCACCACCTATAGGTTAAATAGCATCACATTGTGTCAATGATTGTGTTACTGATATTTGCCTGTGGCATCTAAATTTAATCAAACCCCCACCTTCATGTGTTCGGAAATTATATGACTTTATGTCAGGTAGGCCATGACTCCAAGAAGTTAACAACAAGTCAGTAAAAAGATCACCCCTACAATGTCATACAAATATATACAAAACATGGCATGGATGAGGAGTGCTTAAAAAACAAAATGTAAATGGAAATAAATTAATTGTACATAAAAGCTGGTATGGACTATATGGATAGATTAGATATGCTTTGCCCCGGCTCCTCATTACTTCTTACTCTAAGCAAAAATAATTTGATTGCTAAGCCTCCCAGGTAAGGAGTTAATGAGTGATGATTTAAAGTTCTGAACAAATTGCCACATGGGGGTGCTATTCACATTAAAAATGAAGTTTCCGTTTTTGAGCTATCCTGCCATGTAACAGAAACAGACATGGACCATTCTTTGGGGAAGTAATTAATGTATTGTTCAGGTTTTTCTTAATTTGCTCAGCATTGACATTGACAGAAAACAAGTTCAAAAGACATCAGTAAAATATCCAATAAAATATAAGAGAGATTTTATTGTGCTTTTTTTTTTTTTTGCACTACTTGTGTTTGTCAGCACACAACAAAGATGATCAAAGTAACTCACATGTTCCCCCCGCCGACCAGGCTCTCCTTTTCCACCTTTCATTCCCTGGTGAGAAAATCATTAGATTATCGTCATGAAAGCATCTGAAATCAGATCTATACTGCAGCATATGGTACTGTGCTGCAGATTAGAACATCCATTCAAAAACATGATGATTGATGCATATTTGAAGCAGTTTTTATGGGTGATAATGTGTTTTGAATGCAGCCTCATGATAACACTTCATTGTAATGTTCAGCAGTTGATTTTGCTGTCATGACATGAAGTTGATCCAGTGTAGTGTAATGGAGAAAATCATGTCAGAATTCAGAAGAACACCAAATCTCCAGTTACACTTCCAAAAGACACAATTGTTTTCCAAACCCACAATCAATAGGCGATAAGTGAGGCTATATTTCCAGTGGATTCTTGATTTCTATATGAAATGAATTAAAGATTGTATGTTCCTCCACTAACATACATACTTAGAGTAAAGACAGTATACAGTGTTGAAACAGTTACTGGATAAGTTCTACACTGTGAATTTCAGTTAACAGATAAATGGTAGCAATTTCTTTTGGACCAAAGTTTCAGTCCGGCACTCAGTGCTGATAAGATAAGATAACTCAGTCGCAATTATTTAAAGATCTAATTTGAAAGTTAGCATTACACAGGTCATCACTATCATAGGACAATCTGCTTGTGTGACTAATCTATTTTTGTTGGGAATCTTACCATCTCTCCTTTATCACCTGGATTTCCTCTTTGTCCCTGATTTAAGGAAAAGAAAAACATTAAGGCCAGGATTATGATGTTATAGTACGTTTTGTGGCAGGTTAAACAAACACAAGTTCCAAATGATTTGCAGAAAACAAAAAATATTGTCAGAGTACATCTATCTATCTATATTTTATAGCACAGTGAAGACTTCTCACATTTGGCTTAGTTTTGTACAAATCTTCATGTGGTAAGACATTTCCTGAGAAAACTATGAATATTCTTGCCTAAAAATACTGATTGTGATGTAGGTCTGTTGCTGATATGGAAGTCGAGTCATTATTACAACTAAAATTTCTGGCAATGTAACATTCATGACTAAATATCAATTAATTTTAGTTTAACCAGAGTTGATAAACCCTGACAAGTAAACAGCTCAAATTAGGAATATCCATTGTCATAAATCATATGTCTGAAAAGATTTCGGCAGGATGAAAGGGGGAGAGACAGCAGTGTCACAACACTGCCAGAAAAAAATGTAAGTAAAAATACCTTGCTGCCCTTCAGGCCTGGCATGCCCGGGTGCCCCGGCTGACCTGCTCTTCCTGGTTCCCCTGCAGTCCCCTTAAGTAGCATTAAATTTAACACCAATCATTAAAAACAAGAACACCTTTTAAACTGCACGACATAAAAACAGTATTTTGTTACACTGGATAAACACATGTTTACTTACTCGCAGCTTTGCTGAGTCAATAAATTATTACAGCACTTTAAATCAGTAATAAAGCCACCTGGTTCATATTATAGTATCTAAATGGAAACCTACCGCAGGCCCTGGTTTTCCTGGACTTCCTGGACTTCCACTTCCGCCCTTATTCCCCTTGATTAAGACATAGAACATCTCATGTTACGGAAAACATACAATGATATAACATCCAAACCACACCACATCACTCACTGGACTGCAGTTTACACTTCCTTATTATATTTCATTTTCATTGATGCATGCAATAGTTTTAGCATATTTTCACAAGGTTTTGGTGTACTGCAGCTTGACGTTTAATTATGTCTAATCATGTGCTTTCTTTTTGAGTTAAACAAGCCTCAGTAATTGCAGTCTGAAGCTCAGCCATAAAATCAAAGTTTTGCCTGCCTGTCCATAAAGCTTTTCACCCATGTGCCATTTACCAATACACATTGGCCTGTTAAAGCCGGATCAGCTAATGAAAAGTGATTAGGAGACAGAGCGTCCAGACCAGACAAGCCCAGACTGCTTACATTTCCACTAAAATTCCACTGACGAAAGCAGTAGGGCCGGATCAGCGCTTAATTTAGCTCTGCCGGTGTGGCCAAGAGATCGTTACTTGTGCTAAAGTGTATTTTAGAAAAACAGTGACCAAACAAAACATGCAATGCTGCTGACACAAGCAGCTCACTGTGCATTTCAATCAACTTGTTGGTTAGAAGGCTTCAAAGATGTTATCCAAACTCATGGCACTCTGTCCAACTGCAATGCATGTTTCATAGGCTGAATGATACAAGGATTAGTAAAGTAATGTCATATGATGCCACACTGATCCACTGTACTTGCTGACAGCTGTTTAACTGTACTACATTGTTTTTGAACCGTAATCATGACATGGCTCGGCCTGCAGCTGCTAATGCCAGCTTGTGTGGAGTGATATGCAGTATTGACTCTTCTGGGTCACAGGGTGAGCCAGTGCACTCACAGCTCCAAGGTTGCAGAGGGGATAAACTCATATTATATTTAGAGCACACTTTATCCATTTTAAATACTTAAATAAATCTTTTGATGACTGTCGGTAAGAAGAAAGTCAGTGATTATTTCTGCTAGCTTCGTTTTAGGTCTGCATCACTGACAGTGCAGCTGTTTGAAAGCAGATTTTCTGACAGGCATAAATGATTACCTTGGGTCCAATTGATCCTTTTAAACCAGGTGCACCAGGTAAACCCATCTCACCCTACAGGAGAACAAAGAAATCGACATAGTAACTCTCCAGATTCAATATTAGTACTTTAGTGTGCTCTGCACCGACACACAAGTCCAACGGCTGTTCACTTACAGGTGGTCCAGGCAATCCTGTGAAGCCTCTGGACCCAGGCAAACCAGTTTCCCCCTTAAATGAAAAACATTTCAGTAAAACATGTTCACAAGGAATGACGCCAAACCATTGTTCAGTTATTTCGAACATACATTAGGAACAGGAGCTCACCTTTAGTCCAGTCTGGCCTGCAATTCCTGGCAAACCAGGCATACCCTGGGAGCAAGGAAACACATTATACTGAATTACAGATCAATTTATTCAAGAATGACAAAAAAATATGACATGGAATTGTTTTTAAAGAACCAGTTCACCTCCAAATCATAAAAACTTTTTTTTTTCTCATACCTAAGTGCTATTCATCATTCTAGATTGTTTTGGTGTGAGTTGCAGAGTGTTGAAGGGATGAGCCATTGAAATGTCTGCCTTCTCTGTATTGGAACCAAATGGCACTCGTCAGAGCCCCAAAAAATACATTTGAAGGACTTTACAGCAATGTCTCCTTCCAGAAATAATGATTCAGTCACTTAGTATAATCCACAGACCGTGTTGTAAGCAGTTTCATGTTTCATGTCACGAGCACGAGCCTCTCGTCAATGAGTAGATGCACACGTCTGTATGAGCAGTGATACGATTGGCGGGTATAGTTTGGTAGAAAGGAAATAGTTCCTACATGAAACTGCTCACAACAAGGTCTGTAGATTATCTTGAGTGACCGGATCATGATTTCTAGAAAGTGACAGTGCTGTTGAGTTTATTTTTTCGGTGCTTTGAGCGCCACCAACACGTTCTCATCCCATCTCGTCAAGTAGCCTACTGCCGCTTTGTCAATGGACCTACACGTCAAAATGTGACGCACTAGGCATTCTCCTGCATCAGTTTTGAATGTTCAGGAACGCCGTGTCAAATTACATTCGTTACATGCAATGTGTCCTTTCAAACTAGACTTCCATTTTCATAGGGAATATACAGTTTATGCTGGTTACAGTCTTTTTCAAAATAACCTTACAACGTAGGTAAAATACTTCATTTTAGGTTTACTTCCTTAAGTTTAAGCAACAAAAGTCCATGGTTAGATTTAGGCAACAAAAGCAGTTTTGCAGAGTTTGTTTGACCCAACCATCGCTCTTAATACTATAGTTGTTGCCCACTGCATCACAGATAGCCACCGCCCGGTACATAGCATACGTTCGCAAAGGGTGCCTCTGTGCCTCTGTGTCAGACACAGAGGTAATATGTGTTTTTGATTTTGGGGTGAACTGTTCTTTTAATGTTTCTGTTTGTCTCTTATTCGACTCCTGACTAATGTCTTTAGATATATACTATCATTATCTACTGCTAGAGGTTCACAATATTTAACAGAACTACAGTTCTTTCAGTGTAACCACATATTTTCATATGCAGGGTTTCTGAAGTGAGACTAAAAGCAGCATGAAGCACCACAGGTTCCAGTCTGTGTCCTCTCACAATGAAAGAATTACCTCATTGTGTTTGTAACAATTGTAGCCAATTGCTCAATAAAAGGAACTGATTGAACTGACACGGTGCACCAAGAAATGTCTACCAAAATGTTACACTCCCCAGCTACGGTTGGCTAGTTGTACACATAAGTGGAGAAACATGGTTTGGGGATTTCTGAAAGAATATTTCAGTTTATTTCCTTCTTTAAACTGCAGCACTGTCTAAAGTTTCATCTGTATGTCAAAGTGTACGATCTTTAGATGAATCTTTGTGCTGCAGTTGAACTGTGCACATGTCTTATTTGCTGATCAATGCAATAAGAGAAAAAAGGAGTTGCACATAGGAAAAAGAAGTAAATTAGATCCAAATGTATGAATAAGTGGTTTAATACATTGAAAGTTTATGTGGTTCAACACATGCAGCAAAACTACCCTGGAGAGCCTCTTTAGTTTTTTGTTTTGACGTTTTTTTCTTCTGAGATAAATGTTTGCAGATGCTCAGTGGTTGCCTCAGACTGAAGTTTGAGTAACATATGTTCTTAGTGAATAGATGAGACAGGCAGGCAGAGAGACAGAGATATAGATAGAGCCACCCAGAGACTCATCCTCTACCTATAAGTGGAGAAATCCCCGTCTTGGGGCAGACACTGCAGCGCTAAGTTCATCTTGTTTTAACTTGAGGAAGTACAGTACTAATCCTGTCTCCTTGGATACAGCGCTAACTCTATTGTTCTGGTGGGGAAAAATGGCTTACAGCCTTGTGGAGCAACTGACTCATCTTTTGTAGACCCATCGCAAACTTTTGGACAACACTTATAATCATGATCAGTGGGGTGGCTGCCCAGTTGAAACACTTTCTTCCTAAAACAGATTTGCCAGAGCACCGCAGCATTCCCTCGCTGAGTTACTTTCACTGCCTTAGATTATAGCCTGCTTGTTACATAACAGGGTTATCCTGGGATGAACTACAGGGGAAATACCCCTAATTTACTGGCTGTCAGGGGTGCTCTCTGTACTGCTGACAGTATGTTAACACACTGCAGTCTTGCTACAGTAAAACACGTTATGCATGCAAATCTACATGATCCATAAAATCAGGTCTTGTACGGTATTTGGCCGTTTTAATTACTTACAGTATAATTTCACGTCAACTACAATTTGTAAACCGTAATGCAAAGTACCACATACATAAAGCTCATCTTTTCTTTCCCTTCAATGTTAATTCAGTATGATAGAATGTCATATTTCAGTCATGCACAATTTGCATCAAATCCTCAATTTCTAGAAGTCTGAGGAAAGATCCAACAGCTCACAAACATGCACAATGAGTGATCTGTGTTTTTGACTCACAGGATGGCCTTCTCTTCCATCAACACCAGGAATACCCATAGCTCCAACTTCTCCCTTAACACATCGGAGAAACAAAAACATTGTTAATACATTTCATTTTCATCCAGTCCCTAGTGATGAGCTCTTAATTTGACACACCATCATACACACTCTCTCATAATGTTGACAAGTCATGTTGGATTTATGACATAGGCATCTATCTGAACTTTCATGTGTACAAAGTTTAAAAAACGGGGTTTGGAAAAAGACAAGGGAGACACCAGCACTCTACGACTCTATTTCCATGGTTGCCAAACATCAACAACACAACTCTTGGGAACAGCAAAGTCTTTTAAGAATGTGCACGCTTAGCCAGCCCCATGCCTCTTTTATTCTCCTGATCCTTGAATGACTTTTGTAACATACAGTTCTGCGCTGTCAAAACAAACAGACCTTTTGACCAGGTCTCCCAGGAAGTCCAACCTTTCCATCTCTTCCGGGCAGGCCCTGAAACCAGAGGAAAGGATTTTACACACAGTAATAATAACATCACATGAGCTCTGGATCTGATTCTGAATTGTTTTATACGTACAGCGTCTCCTGGATAACCTGGTGGCCCAGGAGGCCCCAAACCTCCCTTTTCTCCCTGGAAACATCACACAGTCCAATCAAAATTGTTATATTTCTTGTGTCATGTTCAGTGACTGAGCGATAAGTTTGGGACAGTCTGCACCCTTACCGCTTGACCAACTTTTCCTGGTAACCCTGGGACACCAGTGGATCCTTTTAGGCCCTGAGAAAAGTTAAAAGATTTTCAATGACAGACATGGTCAACAAAAGCTCCTACAAAAGCTCTATTGTCAATGCTGGCCTGTCTTTAAGACAGTTATGAGTCTGGTACTCATTTGACAGGTTCTTTCAATATACAGTAGGTAGCAAAACACTTAAAGGAACAATTCACCCCCACATCAAAAATTCTGACTTCCCCTCTTAGATGTAGAGCTAATTATCAATTTAGATCAGGGGTGTCAAACCTATTTTAGTTCATGGGCCACATGCAGCCCAATTTGATCTCAGATGGGCCGGACCAATAAAACCATTGCACAATAACCTGTAAGTACCATCAGCTCCAATATTTTCCCTTCTTTTGTGTAAAGAATTACAAGTACATTCTGTAGAAGTTGATCCTTTTACAAAACAGATGAACAGCTTGAGATGTCTTCAGAAAAATAAGTGCAATTTCAACAGTATGTCTCAGTTTTTCCACAGTCAGTCTACTTCTCACTGTCATTACATGTGCATTTATCCATACATTTCTTGGTACAGATTCTTTTGAAGTGAAGCTGCTGATTGACAATATTTTGCACAATGTTCAGTATCTTTAGCAGGGTATCCGCGGATCCTTGAAAAGTTTTAAAAAGTCTTAAATTCATGTATCTAAAATTAAGGCCTAAAATGTCTTACATTCATTAGAAATGTCTTAAATTGGTCTTAAATTCATTACTCAAAGGTCTTAAAATTGTTGCGGCAGGAATATTTAATCTGACTTTCTTTCTTTTCTTTTTTTTTTCTCGCGGCACTTTTCTGTGAGTATCCATGCGCCGTCCAAATAACGGCGCGCGCTGGTGGTAGCACATACACAATGAATGGGTTCGTCGGCGGAGGTCTGCGCTTTGCGCGCTCTGTGTGAAAAGGGCTTAACGCGCGCGCTGGCCACCTGGCACTCAATATGCTGCTGTAGTGGTTTGTTTTCCAGACATGTGAGTATCTTTGAGCAGTGAAAGTTATCATTTATTATGTCTTTTTACTTGTTGGCAGTGATTTGTTTTCCACAGAGCTCTATGTGCGAGCATTTTACTCGCATTTGCGACTAAAAATAGTTTTGTGCCAGCAAAATAAATCATTCAGCACGCTGTGCGAGTCCAGATTTCAGCCAGCAGCAGAAACGACTGTGCGAGTCCAGATTTCAGCCAGCAGCAGAAACGAAAGGCGAATCCTGCTGGTTGTGGGTTGAATGGGGTCACAGACAGGAATACGGCGGTCAAATAGCCTACGGCGGCTCCGCGGCGCAAAATAACAGCTTACCGGCGACAGAGAAGTCCGACTCCAGGTACAGTAGCCTAATTTCCTCTTTCGTTGGCGTCATGACTGCCCAGTAGTACCTGGACAGCCGAGC